>NC_092735.1:43186311-43522884 GCF_047496885.1 Scyliorhinus torazame
AGTGAAACGAGACGAAGCAGGCTGAAAGAGAGCGAAAGGAGTCGAAGGAGGGTGAAAGAGAGCGGAATGAGACGAAGGAGGGTGAAAGAGAGCGAAACGAGACGAAGGAGGGTGAAAGAGAGCGAAACGAGATGAAGGAGGGTGAAAGAGAGCGAAACGAGATGAAGGAGGGTGAAAGAGAGCGAAACGAGACGAAGGAGAGTGAAAGAGAGCAAAACGAGACGAAGGAGGGTGAAAGAGAGCGAAACGAGATGAAGGAGGGTGAAAGAGTGCTAAACGAGACGGTGGAGGGTGAAAGAGAGCGAAACAAAACGGTGGAGGGTGAAAGAGAGCGAAACGAGACAAAGGAGGGTGAAAGAGAGTGAAACAAGACGATGGAGGGTGAAAGAGAGCGAAACGAGAGGAAGGAGGGTGAAAGAGCGTGAAACGAGACAAAGGAGGGTGAAAGAGAGCGAAACGAGATGAAAGAGGGTAAAAGAGAGCGAAACGAGAGGAAGGAGTGTGAAAGAGCGCGAAACGAGATAAAGGAGGGTGAAAGAGAGCGAAACGAGATGAAAGAGGGTAAAAGAGAGCGAAACGAGACGAAGGAGGGTGAAAGAGAGAGGAACGAGACGAAGAAAGTTGAAAGAGAGCGAAACGAGACGAAGGAGGGTGAAAGAGAGCGAAAGGAGATGAAGGAGGGTGAAAGAGAGCGAAATGAGTCGAGGGAGGGTGAAAGAGAGTGGAACGAGACGAAGGAGGGTGAAGGAGACCGAAACGAGACGAAGGAGGGTAAAAGAGAGTGAAACGAGACGAAGGAGGGTGAAAGAGAGCGAAACGAGAATAAGGAGGATGAAAGAGAGCGAAACGAGACGAAGGAGGGTGAAAGAGAGCGAAACTAGATGATGGAGGGTCACAGAGAGCGAAACGAGACGAAGGAGGGTGAAAGAGAGCGAAACAAGATGAAGGAGGGTGAAAGAGAGCTAAACGAGACGGTGGAGGGTGAAAGAGAGCGAAACGAGAGGAAGGAGAGTGAAAGAGAGCGAAACAAGACGAAGGAGGGCGAAACAGAGCGAAACGAGAGGGAGGAGGGTGAAAGAGAGCGAAACGAGATGAAGGAGGGTGAAAGAGAGCGAAACGAGATGGAGGAGGGTGAAAGAGAGCTAAACGAGACGGTGGAGGGTGAAAGAGAGCGAAAGGAGTCGAAGGAGGGTGAAAGAGAGCGAAACGAGACGAAGCAGGCTGAAAGTGAGCGAAAGGAGTCGAAGGAGGGTGAAAGAGAGCGGAATGAGACGAAGGAGGTTGAAAGAGAGCGAAACGAGACGAAGGAGGGTGAAAGAGAGCGAAACGAGATGAAGGAGGGTGAAAGAGAGCTAAACGAGACGGTGGAGGGTGAAAGATAGCGAAACGAGACGAAGGAGGGTGAAAGAGAGCGAAACAAGACGAAGGAGGGTGAAAGAGAGCGAAACGAGACGAAGGAGAGTGATAGAGAGCAAAACGAGACGAAGGAGTGTAAAATAGAGCGAAACGGCACGAAGGAGGGTGCAAGAGAGCTAAACGAGACGAAGGAGGGTCAAAGAGAGCGAAACAAGACGGTGGAGGCTGAAAGAGAGCGAAACGAAACGAAGGAGGGTGAAAGAGAGCAAAACGAGAAGATGGAGTGTGAAAGAGAGCGAAACGAGAGGAAGGAGGATGAAAGAGAGCGAAACGAGAAGAAGGAGGGTGAAAGAGAGCGAAACGAGATGAAGGAGGGTGGAATAGAGCGAAACGATACGAAGGAGGGTGAAAGAGAGAGAAACGAGACGAAGGAAGGTGAAAGAGAGCGAAACGAGACGAGAGAAGGTGAAAGAGAGCGAAACGAGACAAAGGAGGGTGAAAGGGAGAGAAACGAGATGAAGGAGGGTGAAAGAGAGCGAAACGAGATGAAGGAAGGTGAAAGAGAGCGAAACGAGACGGTGGAGGGTGAAAGAGAGCGAAACAATACGGTGGAGGGTGAAAGAGAGCGAAACGAGACAAAGGAGGGTGAAAGAGAGTGAAACAAGACGATGGAGGGTGAAAGAGAGCGAAACGAGAGGAAGGAGGGTGAAAGAGCGCGAAACGAGACAAAGGAGGGTGAAAGAGAGCGAAACGAGATGAAAGAGGGTAAAAGAGAGCGAAACGAGAGGAAGGAGTGTGAAAGAGCGCGAAACGAGACAAAGGAGGGTGAAAGAGAGCGAAACGAGATGAAAGAGGGTAAAAGAGAGCGAAACGAGACGAAGGAGGGTGAAAGAGAGCGAAACGAGACGAAGAAAGTTGAAAGAGAGCGAAACGAGACGAAGGAGGGTGAATGAGAGCGAAAGGAGATGAAGGAGGGTGAAAGAGAGCGAAATGAGTCGAGGGAGGGTGAAAGAGAGTGGAACGAGACGAAGGAGGGTGAAGGAGACCGAAACGAGACGAAGGAGGGTGAAAGAGAGTGAAACGAGACGAAGGAGGGTGAAAAAGAGCGAAACGAGAATAAGGAGGATGAAAGAGAGCGAAACGAGACGAAGGAGGGTGAAAGAGAGCGAAACGAGATGAAGGAGGGTCACAGAGAGCGAAACGAGACGAAGGAGGGGGCAAGAGAGCGAAACAAGATGAAGGAGGGTGGAAGGGAGCTAAACGAGACGGTGGAGGGTGAAAGAGAGCGAAACGAGACGAAGGAGGGTGAAAGAGAGCGAAACAAGACGAAGGAGGGCGAAAGAGAGCGAAACGAGAGGAAGGAGGGTGAAAGAGAGCGAAACGAGATGAAGGAGGGTGAAAGAGAGCGAAACGAGATGAAGGAGGGTGAAAGACAGCGAAACGAGACGAAGCAGGCTGAAAGAGAGCGAAAGGAGTCGAAGGAGGGTGAAAGAGAGCGGAACGAGACGAAGGAGGGTGAAAGAGAGTGAAACGAGACGAAGGAGGGTGAAAGAGAGCGAAACGAGATGAAGGAGGGTGAAAGAGAGCTAAACGAGACGGTGGAGGGTGAAAGAGAGCGAAACAAAACGGTGGAGGGTGAAAGAGAGCGAAACGAGACAAAGGAGGGTGAAAGAGAGTGAAACAAGACGATGGAGGGTGAAAGAGAGCGAAACGAGAGGAAGGAGGGTGAAAGAGCGCGAAACGAGACAAAGGAGGGTGAAAGAGAGCGAAACGAGATGAAAGAGGGTAAAAGAGAGCGAAACGAGAGGAAGGAGTGTGAAAGAGCGCGAAACGAGACAAAGGAGGGTGAAAGAGAGCGAAACGAGATGAAAGAGGGTAAAAGAGAGCGAAACGAGACGAAGGAGGGTGAAAGAGAGCGAAACGAGACAAAGAAAGTTGAAAGAGAGCGAAACGAGACGAAGGAGGGTGAAAGAGAGCGAAAGGAGATGAAGGAGGGTGAAAGAGAGCGAAATGAGTCGAGGGAGGGTGAAAGAGAGTGGAACGAGACGAAGGAGGGTGAAGGAGACCGAAACGAGACGAAGGAGGGTGAAAGAGAGTGAAACGAGACGAAGGAGGGTGAAAGAGAGCGAAACGAGAATAAGGAGGATGAAAGAGAGCGAAACGAGACGAAGGAGGGTGAAAGAGAGCGAAACGAGATGAAGGAGGGTCACAGAGAGCGAAACGAGACGAAGGAGGGTGAAAGAGAGCGAAACAAGATGAAGGAGGGTGGAAGGGAGCTAAACGAGACGGTGGAGGGTGAAAGAGAGCGAAACGAGACGAAGGAGGGTGAAAGAGAGCGAAACAAGACGAAGGAGGGCGAAAGAGAGCGAAACGAGAGGAAGGAGGGTGAAAGAGAGCGAAACGAGATGAAGGAGGGTGAAAGAGAGCGAAACGAGATGAAGGAGGGTGAAAGACAGCGAAACGAGACGAAGCAGGCTGAAAGAGAGCGAAAGGAGTCGAAGGAGGGTGAAAGAGAGCAGAACGAGACGAAGGAGGGTGAAAGAGAGCGAAACGAGACGAAGGAGGGTGAAAGAGAGCGAAACGAGATGAAGGAGGGTGAAAGAGAGCTAAACGAGACGGTGGAGGGTGAAAGAGAGCGAAACGAGACGAAGGAGGGTGAAATAGAGCGAAACAAGACAAGGAGGGCGAAAGAGAGAGAACGAGAGGAAGGAGGGTGAAAGAGAGCGAAACGAGACGAAGGAGGGTGAAAGAGGGCGAAACGAGATGAAGGCGGGGGGAACAGAGCGAAACAAGACGAAAGAAGGGTGAAAGAGAGCAAAACGACTTCCGGGTGCGGCGATGACCAGCTGAGTCGCACGTTTCGATAGCTCCCGGTGGAACGGACTTTTGGGCTCTTGATAGGAGCCCCAACGGCAATTTTAACGGCTAAAAACACCGTGCGGTAAACCAGAAGGGGGTTCCCCCTGGACACGGATGGAAAAAGGAGAGGAAAGTGGCCGGATTGCAGCGGATCCTTTGGAACGGCAAGGAAGGCAAGCAGAAACCAAGATGGCGTCGGAAGGTGGCAGTTTCATATGGGGCCCTGAACGTGGAGGAGATAAAAAAGGAAATGAAGAAAGAGTTGTTGGCCCCGATATTACAGGCGATTGAAGGGCTGAAAGAGGAACAAAAGACCCAGGAGCAGGAGCTTCGGGTCGTGAAGGCGAACGCAGCAGAGAATGAGAACGATATACAGGGCCTGGTGGTGAAGTCGGAGATACAGGAGGCACACCAGAAACGATCTGTGGAGAGGTTGGAGGCACTGGAAAACAACGCAAGGAGGAACAACTTGAGGATTCTTGGCCTTCCTGAAGGTGTGGAGGGGGCGGACGTCGGGGCATATGTGAGCACGATGCTGCACTCGTTAATGGGAGCGGAGGCCCCGACGGGTCAAAGGAGGGCGAAAGAGAGCGAAACGAGAGGAAGGAGGGTGAAAGAGAGCGAAACGAGATGAAGGAGGGTGAAAGAGAGCGAAACGAGATGAAGGAGGGTGAAAGAGAGTGAAACGAGACGAAGGAGGGTGAAAGAGAGCGAGAGGAGTCGAATGAGGGTGAAAGAGAGCGGAACGAGACGAAGGAGGGTGAAAGAGAACAAAACGAGACGAAGGAGGGTGAAAGAGAGTGAAACAAGATGAAGGAGGGTGAAAGAGGGTGAAACAAGACGAAGGCGGATGGAACAGAGCGAAACAAGATGAAGGAGGGTGAAAGAGAGCGAAACGAGACGAAGGAGGGTGAAAGAGAGCAAAACGAGATGAAGGAGTGTAAAACAGAGCGAAACAAGACGGTGGAGCATGAAAGAGAGCGAAACGAGACGAAGGAGGATGAAAGAGAGCGAAACGAGACGATGGAGGGTGAAAGAGAGCGAAACGAGAGGAAGAAGGGTGAAAGAGAGCGAAACGAGATGATGGAGTGTAAAAGAGAGCGAAACGAGAGGAAGGAGGGTGAAAGAGTGCGAAACGAGAAGAAGGAGGGTGAAAGAGAGCGAAACGAGATGAAGGAGGGTGGAAGAGAGCGAAACGAGACGAAGGAGGGTGAAAGAGAGAGAAACGAGACGAAGGAAGGTGAAAGAGAGCAAAACGAGACGAGGGAAGGTGAAAGAGAGCGAAACGAGACAAAGGAGGGAGAAAGGGAGAGAAACGAGATGAAGGAGGGTGAAAGAGAGCGAAACGAGATGAAGGAAGGTGAAAGAGAGCGAAACGAGACGAAGGAGGGTGAAAGAGGGCGAAACGAGATGAAGGCGGGTGGAACAGAGCGAAACAAGACGAAAGAAGGGTGAAAGAGAGCAAAACGAGACGAAGGAGGGTGAAAGACAGCGAAACGAGACGAAGAAAGGTGAAAGAGAGCGAAATGAGACGAAGGAGGGTGAAAGAGAGCGAAAGGAGATGAAGGAGGGTGAAAGAGAGCGAAAGGTGTCGAAGGAGGGTGAAAGAGAGCGAAACGAGATGAAGGAGGGTCAAAGAGAGCGAAACGAGACGAAGGAGGGTGAAAGAGAGCGAAACGAGATGTAGGAGGGTGAAAGAGAGCTAAACGAGACGAAGGAGGGTCACAGAGAGCAAAACGAGACGGTGGAGGGTGAAAGAGAGCGAAACGAGACGAAGGAGGGTGAAAGAGAGCGAAACGAGAGGAAGGAGGGTGAAAGAGAGCGAAACGAGATGAAGGAGGGTGAAAGAGAGCGAAACGAGATGAAGGAGGTTGAAAGAGAGTGAAACGAGACGAAGGAGGGTGAAAGAGAGCGAGAGGAGTCGAATGAGGGTGAAAGAGAGCGGAACGAGACGAAGGAGGGTGAAAGAGAACGAAACGAGACGAAGGAGGGTGAAAGAGAGCGAAACAAGACGAAGGAGGGTGAAAGAGGGTGAAACAAGTCGAAGGCGGATGGAACAGAGCGAAACAAGATGAAGGAGGGTGAAAGAGAGCGAAACGAGACGAAGGAGGGTGAAAGAGAGCAAAACGAGATGAAGGAGTGTAAAACAGAGCGAAACGAGACGAAGGAGGGTGCAAGAGAGCTAAACGAGACGAAGGAGGGTCAAAGAGAGCGAAACAAGACGGTGGAGCATGAAAGAGAGCGAAACGAGACGAAGGAGGATGAAAGAGAGCGAAACGAGACGATGGAGGGTGAAAGAGAGCGAAACGAGAGGAAGAAGGGTGAAAGAGAGCGAAACGAGACGAAGGAGGGTGAAAGAGAGCAAAACGAGACGAAGGAGTGTAAAACAGAGCGAAACGAGACGAAGGAGGGTGCAAGAGAGCTAAACGAGACGAATGAGGGTCAAAGACAGCGAAACAAGACGGTGGAGGCTGAAAGAGAGAGAAACGAGACGAAGGAGGGTGAAAGAGAGCGAAACGAGATGATGGAGTGTAAAAGAGAGCGAAACGAGAGGAAGGAGGGTGAAAGAGAGCGAAACGAGAAGAAGGAGGGTGAAAGAGAGCGAAACGAGATGAAGGAGGGTGGAAGAGAGCGAAACGAGACGAAGGAGGGTGAAAGAGAGAGAAACGAGACGAAGGAAGGTGAAAGAGAGCGAAACGAGACGAGGGAAGGTGAAAGAGAGCGAAACGAGACAAAGGAGGGAGAAAGGGAGAGAAACGAGATGAAGGAGGGTGAAAGAGAGCGAAACGAGATGAAGGAAGGTGAAAGAGAGCGAAACGAGACGAAGGAGTGTGAAAGAGGGCGAAACGAGATGAAGGCGGGTGGAACAGAGCGAAACAAGACGAAAGAAGGGTGAAAGAGAGCAAAACGAGACGAAGGAGGGTGAAAGACAGCGAAACAAGACGAAGAAAGGTGAAAGAGCGCGAAATGAGACGAAGGAGGGTGAAAGAGAGCGAAAGGAGATGAAGGAGGGTGAAAGAGAGCGAAAGGTGTCGAAGGAGGGTGAAAGAGAGTGGAACGAGACGAAGGAGGGTGAAGGAGACCGAAACGAGACGAAGGAGGGTGAAAGAGATTGAAACGAGACGAAGGAGGGTGAAAGAGAGCGAAACGAGATGAAGGAGGGTGAAAGAGAGCTAAACGAGACGGTGGAGGGTGAAAGAGAGCGAAACAAAACGGTGGAGGGTGAAAGAGAGCGAAACGAGACAAAGGAGGGTGAAAGAGAGTGAAACAAGACGATGGAGGGTGAAAGAGAGCGAAACGAGAGGAAGGAGGGTGAAAGAGCGCGAAACGAGACAAAGGAGGGTGAAAGAGAGCAAAACGAGATGAAAGAGGGTAAAAGAGAGCGAAACGAGAGGAAGGAGTGTGAAAGAGCGCGAAACGAGACAAAGGAGGGTGAAAGAGAGCGAAACGAGATGAAAGAGGGTAAAAGAGAGCGAAACGAGACGAAGGAGGGTGAAAGAGAGCGAAACGAGACAAAGAAAGTTGAAAGAGAGCGAAACGAGACGAAGGAGGGTGAAAGAGAGCGAAAGGAGATGAAGGAGGGTGAAAGAGAGCGAAATGAGTCGAGGGAGGGTGAAAGAGAGTGGAACGAGACGAAGGAGGGTGAAGGAGACCGAAACGAGACGAAGGAGGGTGAAAGAGAGTGAAACGAGACGAAGGAGGGTGAAAGAGAGCGAAACGAGAATAAGGAGGATGAAAGAGAGCGAAACGAGACGAAGGAGGGTGAAAGAGAGCGAAACAAGATGAAGGAGGGTGGAAGGGAGCTAAACGAGACGGTGGAGGGTGAAAGAGAGCGAAACGAGACGAAGGAGGGTGCAAGGGAGCGAAACAAGACGAAGGAGGGCGAAAGAGAGCGAAACGAGAGGAAGGAGGGTGAAAGAGAGCGAAACGAGATGAAGGAGGGTGAAAGAGAGCGAAACGAGATGAAGGAGGGTGAAAGACAGCGAAACGAGACGAAGCAGGCTGAAAGAGAGCGAAAGGAGTCGAAGGAGGGTGAAAGAGAGCGGAACGAGACGAAGGAGGGTGAAAGAGAGCGAAACGAGACGAAGGAGGGTGAAAGAGAGCGAAACGAGATGAAGGAGGGTGAAAGAGAGCTAAACGAGACGGTGGAGGGTGAAAGAGAGTGAAACGAGACGAAGGAGGGTGAAATAGAGCGAAACAAGACAAGGAGGGCGAAAGAGAGCGAACGAGAGGAAGGAGGGTGAAAGAGAACGAAACGAGATGAAGGAGGGTGAAAGAGAGCGAAACGAGATGAAGGAGGGTGAAAGAGAGCGAAACGAGATGAAGGAGGGTGAAAGAGAGCGAAACGAGACGAAGGAGGGTGAAAGAGAGCAAAACGAGACGAAGGAGGGTGAAAGAGAGCAAAACGAGATGAAGGAGTGTAAAACAGAGCGAAACGAGACGAAGGAGGGTGCAAGAGAGCAAAACGAGACGAAGGAGGGTCAAAGAGAGCGAAACAAGACGGTGGAGGCTGAAAGAGAGCGAAACGAGACGAAGGAGGTTGAAAGAGAGTGAAACGAGATGATGGAGGGTGAAAGAGAGAGAAACGAGACGAAGGAAGGTGAAAGAGAGCGAAACGAGACGAGGGAAGGTGAAAGTGAGCGAAACGAGACAAAGGAGGGTGAAAGGGAGAGAAACGAGATGAAGGAGGGTGAAAGAGAGCGAAACGAGATGAAGGAAGGTGAAAGAGAGCGAAACGAGACGATGGAGGGTGAAAGAGGGCGAAACGAGATGAAGGCGGGGGGAACAGAGCGAAACAAGACGAAAGAAGGGTGAAAGAGAGCAAAACGACTTCCGGGTGCGGCGATGACCAGCTGAGTCGCACGTTTCGATAGCTCCCGGTGGAACGGACTTTTGGGCTCTTGATAGGAGCCCCAACGGCAATTTTAACGGCTAAAAACACCGTGCGGTAAACCAGAAGGGGGTTCCCCCTTGACACGGATGGAAAAAGGAGAGGAAAGTGGCCGGATTGCAGCGGATCCTTTGGAAAGGCAAGGAAGGCAAGTAGAAACCAAGATGGCGTCGGAAGGTGGCAGTTTCATATGGGGCCCTGAACAACAAGAGTTCTTGAAACGCTGCGTGGAGGGGATAAAAAAGGAAATGAAGAAAGAGTTGTTGGCCCCGATATTACAGGCGATTGAAGGGCTGAAAGAGGAACAAAAGACCCAGGAGCAGGAGCTTCGGGTCGTGAAGGCGAACGCAGCAGAGAATGAGAACGATATACAGGGCCTGGTGGTGAAGTCGGAGATACAGGAGGCACACCAGAAACGATCTGTGGAGAGGTTGGAGGCACTGGAAAACAACGCAAGGAGGAACAACTTGAGGATTCTTGGCCTTCCTGAAGGTGTGGAGGGGGCGGACGTCGGGGCATATGTGAGCACGATGCTGCACTCGTTAATGGGAGCGGAGGCCCCGACGGGTCAAAGGAGGGCGAAAGAGAGCGAAACGAGAGGAAGGAGGGTGAAAGAGAGCGAAACGAGATGAAGGAGGGTGAAAGAGAGCGAAACGAGATGAAGGAGGGTGAAAGAGAGTGAAACGAGACGAAGGAGGGTGAAAGAGAGCGAGAGGAGTCGAACGAGGGTGAAAGAGAGCGGAACGAGACGAAGGAGGGTGAAAGAGAACGAAACGAGACGAAGGAGGGTGAAAGAGAGTGAAACAAGATGAAGGAGGGTGAAAGAGGGTGAAACAAGACGAAGGCGGATGGAACAGAGCGAAACAAGATGAAGGAGGGTGAAAGAGAGCGAAACGAGACGAAGGAGGGTGAAAGAGAGCAAAACGAGATGAAGGAGTGTAAAACAGAGCGAAACGAGACGAAGGAGGGTGCAAGAGAGCTAAACGAGACGAAGGAGGGTCAAAGAGAGCGAAACAAGACGGTGGAGCATGAAAGAGAGCGAAACGAGACGAAGGAGGATGAAAGAGAGCGAAACGAGACGATGGAGGGTGAAAGAGAGCGAAACGAGAGGAAGAAGGGTGAAAGAGAGCGAAACGAGATGATGGAGTGTAAAAGAGAGCGAAACGAGAGGAAGGAGGGTGAAAGAGTGCGAAACGAGAAGAAGGAGGGTGAAAGAGAGCGAAACGAGATGAAGGAGGGTGGAAGAGAGCGAAACGAGACGAAGGAGGGTGAAAGAGAGAGAAACGAGACGAAGGAAGGTGAAAGAGAGCGAAACGAGACGAGGGAAGGTGAAAGAGAGCGAAACGAGACAAAGGAGGGAGAAAGGGAGAGAAACGAGATGAAGGAGGGTGAAAGAGAGCGAAACGAGATGAAGGAAGGTGAAAGAGAGCGAAACGAGACGAAGGAGGGTCAAAGAGGGCGAAACGAGATGAAGGCGGGTGGAACAGAGCGAAACAAGACGAAAGAAGGGTGAAAGAGAGCAAAACGAGACGAAGGAGGGTGAAAGACAGCGAAACGAGACGAAGAAAGGTGAAAGAGAGCGAAATGAGACGAAGGAGGGTGAAAGAGAGCGAAAGGAGATGAAGGAGGGTGAAAGAGAGCGAAAGGTGTCGAAGGAGGGTGAAAGAGAGTGGAACGAGACGAAGGAGGGTGAAGGAGACCGAAACGAGATGAAGTAGGGTGAAAGAGAGCGAAACGAGATGAAGGAGGGTGAAAGAGAGGGAAACGAGAAGAAGGAGGGTGAAAGAGAGCGAAACGAGACGAAGGAGGGTGAAAGAGAGCGAAACGAGATGAAGGAGGGTCAAAGAGAGCGAAACGAGACGAAGGAGGGTGAAAGAGAGCGAAACGAGATGTAGGAGGGTGAAAGAGAGCTAAACGAGACGAAGGAGGGTCACAGAGAGCAAAACGAGACGAAAGAGGGTAAAAGAGAGCAAAACGAGACGGTGGAGGGTGAAAGAGAGCGAAACGAGACGAAGGAGGGTGAAAGAGAGCGAAACAAGACGAAGGAGGGCGAAAGAGAGCGAAACGAGAGGAAGGAGGGTAAAAGAGAGCGAAACGAGATGAAGGAGGGTGAAAGAGAGCGAAACGAGATGAAGGAGGGTGAAAGAGAGTGAAACGAGACGAAGGAGGGTGAAAGAGAGCGAGAGGAGTCCAACGAGGGTGAAAGAGAGCGGAACGAGACGAAGGAGGGTGAAAGAGAACGAAACGAGACGAAGGAGGGTGAAAGAGAGCGAAACAAGACGAAGGAGGGTGAAAGAGGGTGAAACAAGACGAAGGCGGATGGAACAGAGCGGAACAAGATGAAGGAGGGTGAAAGAGAGCGAAACGAGACGAAGGAGGGTGAAAGAGAGCAAAACGAGATGAAGGAGTGTAAAACAGAGCGAAACGAGACGAAGGAGGGTGCAAGAGAGCTAAACGAGACGAAGGAGGGTCAAAGAGAGCGAAACAAGACGGTGGAGCATGAAAGAGAGCGAAACGAGACGAAGGAGGATGAAAGAGAGCGAAACGAGACGATGGAGGGTGAAAGAGAGCGAAACGAGAGGAAGAAGGGTGAAAGAGAGCGAAACGAGACGAAGGAGGGTGAAAGAGAGCAAAACGAGACGAAGGAGTGTAAAACAGAGCGAAACGAGACGAAGGAGGGTGCAAGAGAGCTAAACGAGACGAATGAGGGTCAAAGAGAGCGAAACAAGACGGTGGAGGCTGAAAGAGAGCGAAACGAGACGAAGGAGGGTGAAAGAGAGCGAAACGAGATGATGGAGTGTAAAAGAGAGCGAAACGAGAGGAAGGAGGGTGAAAGAGAGTGAAACGAGAAGAAGGAGGGTGAAAGAGAGCGAAACGAGATGAAGGAGGGTGGAAGAGAGCGAAACGAGACGAAGGAGGGTGAAAGAGAGAGAAACGAGACGAAGGAAGGTGAAAGAGAGCGAAACGAGACGAGGGAAGGTGAAAGAGAGCGAAACGAGACAAAGGAGGGAGAAAGGGAGAGAAACGAGATGAAGGAGGGTGAAAGAGAGCGAAACGAGATGAAGGAAGGTGAAAGAGAGTGAAACGAGACGAAGGAGTGTGAAAGAGGGCGAAACGAGATGAAGGCGGGTGGAACAGAGCGAAACAAGACGAAAGAAGGGTGAAAGAGAGCAAAACGAGACGAAGGAGGGTGAAAGACAGCGAAACGAGACGAAGAAAGGTGAAAGAGCGCGAAATGAGACGAAGGAGGGTGAAAGAGAGCGAAAGGAGATGAAGGAGGGTGAAAGAGAGCGAAAGGTGTCGAAGGAGGGTGAAAGAGAGTGGAACGAGAAAAAGGAGGGTGAAGGAGACCGAAACGAGATGAAGTAGGGTGAAAGAGAGCGAAACGAGACGAAGGAGGGTGAAAGAGAGGGAAACGAGAAGAAGGAGGGTGAAAGAGAGCGAAACGAGACGAAGGAGGGTGAAAGAGAGCGAAACGAGATGAAGGAGGGTCAAAGAGAGCGAAACGAGATGAAGGAGGGTGAAAGAGAGCGAAACGAGATGTAGGAGGGTGAAAGAGAGCTAAACGAGACGAAGGAGGGTCACAGAGAGCAAAACGAGACGAAAGAGGGTAAAAGAGAGCGAAACGAGACGGTGGAGGGTGAAAGAGAGCGAAACGAGACGAAGGAGGGTGAAAGAGAGCGAAACAAGACGAAGGAGGGCGAAAGAGAGCGAAACGAGAGGAAGGAGGGTGAAAGAGAGCGAAACGAGATGAAGGAGGGTGAAAGAGAGCGAAACGAGATGAAGGAGGGTGAAAGAGAGTGAAACGAGACGAAGGAGGGTGAAAGAGAGCGAAAGGAGTCGAAGGAGGGTGAAAGAGAGCGGAAGGAGACGAAGGAGGGTGAAAGAGAACGAAACGAGACGAAGGAGGGTGAAAGAGAGTGAAACGAGACAAAGGAGGGAGAAAAAGGGCAAAACGAGACGAAGCCGCATGGAACAGAGCGAAACAAGGTGAAGGAGGGTGAAAGAGAGCGAAATGAGACGAAGGAGGGTGAAAGAGAGCAAAACGAGTTGAAGGAGTGTAAAACAGAGCGAAACGAGACGAAGGAGGGTGCAAGAGAGCTAAACGAGATGAAGGAGGGTCAAAGAGAGCGAAACAAGACGGTGGAGGGTGAAAGAGAGCCAAACGAGATGAAGGAGGGTGAAAGAGAGCGAAACGAGATGAAGGAGGGTGAAAGAGAGCGAAACGAGACGGAGGAGTGTGAAAGAGAGCAAAACGAGATGAAGGAGGGTGAAAGAGAGCAAAACGAGACGAAGGAGTGTAAAACAGAGCGAAACGAGACGAAGGAGGGTGCAAGAGAGCTAAACGAGACGAAGGAGGGTCAAAGAGAGCGAAACAAGACGGCGGAGGCTGAAAGAGAGCGAAACGAGACGAAGGAGGTTGAAAGAGAGCGAAACGAGATGATGGAGTGTGAAAGAGAGCGAAACGAGAGGAAGGAGGGTGAAAGAGAGCGAAACGAGAAGAAGGAGGGTGAAAGAGAGCGAAACGAGATGAAGGAGGGTGGAAGAGAGCGAAACGAGACGAAGGAGGGTGAAAGAGAGAGAAATGAGACGAAGGAAGGTGAAAGAGCGCGAAACGAGACGAGGGAAGGTGAAAGAGAGCGAAACGAGACAAAGGAGGGTGAAAGGGAGATAAACGAGATGAAGGAGGGTGAAAGCGAGCGAAAGGAGATGAAGGAGGGTGAAAGAGAGCGAAAGGTGTCGAAGGAGGGTGAAAGAGAGTGAAACGAGACGAAGGAGGGTGAAAGAGGGCAAAACGAGACGAAGGCGGATGGAACAGAGCGAAACAAGACGGTGGAGCATGAAAGAGAGCGAAACGAGACGAAGGAGGATGAAAGAGAGCGAAACGAGACGATGGAGGGTGAAAGAGAGCGAAACGAGAGGAAGAAGGGTGAAAGAGAGCGAAACGAGACGAAGGAGGGTGAAAGAGAGCAAAACGAGACGAAGGAGTGTAAAACAGAGCGAAACGAGACGAAGGAGGGTGCAAGAGAGCTAAACGAGACGAATGAGGGTCAAAGAGAGCGAAACAAGACGGTGGAGGCTGAAAGAGAGCGAAACGAGACGAAGGAGGGTGAAAGAGAGCGAAACGAGATGATGGAGTGTAAAAGAGAGCGAAACGAGAGGAAGGAGGGTGAAAGAGAGTGAAACGAGAAGAAGGAGGGTGAAAGAGAGCGAAACGAGATGAAGGAGGGTGGAAGAGAGCGAAACGAGACGAAGGAGGGTGAAAGAGAGAGAAACGAGACGAAGGAAGGTGAAAGAGAGCGAAACGAGACGAGGGAAGGTGAAAGAGAGCGAAACGAGACAAAGGAGGGAGAAAGGGAGAGAAACGAGATGAAGGAGGGTGAAAGAGAGCGAAACGAGATGAAGGAAGGTGAAAGAGAGCGAAACGAGACGAAGGAGTGTGAAAGAGGGCGAAACGAGATGAAGGCGGGTGGAACAGAGCGAAACAAGACGAAAGAAGGGTGAAAGAGAGCAAAACGAGACGAAGGAGGGTGAAAGACAGCGAAACGAGACGAAGAAAGGTGAAAGAGCGCGAAATGAGACGAAGGAGGGTGAAAGAGAGCGAAAGGAGATGAAGGAGGGTGAAAGAGAGCGAAAGGAGTCGAAGGAGGGTGAAAGAGAGTGGAACGAGACGAAGGAGGGTGAAGGAGACCGAAACGAGATGAAGTAGGGTGAAAGAGAGCGAAACGAGACGAAGGAGGGTGAAAGAGAGGGAAACGAGAAGAAGGAGGGTGAAAGAGAGCGAAACGAGACGAAGGAGGGTGAAAGAGAGCGAAACGAGATGAAGGAGGGTCAAAGAGAGCGAAACGAGATGAAGGAGGGTGAAAGAGAGCGAAACGAGATGTAGGAGGGTGAAAGAGAGCTAAACGAGACGAAGGAGGGTCACAGAGAGCAAAATGAGACGAAAGAGGGTAAAAGAGAGCGAAACGAGACGGTGGAGGGTGAAAGAGAGCGAAACGAGACGAAGGAGGGTGAAAGAGAGCGAAACAAGACGAAGGAGGGCGAAAGAGAGCGAAACGAGAGGAAGGAGGGTGAAAGAGAGCGAAACGAGATGAAGGAGGGTGAAAGAGAGCGAAACGAGATGAAGGAGGGTGAAAGAGAGTGAAACGAGACGAAGGAGGGTGAAAGAGAGCGAAAGGAGTCGAAGGAGGGTGAAAGAGAGCGGAAGGAGACGAAGGAGGGTGAAAGAGAACGAAACGAGACGAAGGAGGGTGAAAGAGAGTGAAACGAGACAAAGGAGGGTGAAAGAGGGCAAAACGAGACGACGCCGCATGGAACAGAGCGAAACAAGATGAAGGAGGGTGAAAGAGAGCGAAATGAGACGAAGGAGGGTGAAAGAGAGCAAAACGAGTTGAAGGAGTGTAAAACAGAGCGAAACGAGACGAAGGAGGGTGCAAGAGAGCTAAACGAGACGAAGGAGGGTCAAAGAGAGCGAAACAAGACGGTGGAGGGTGAAAGAGAGCCAAACGAGATGAAGGAGGGTGAAAGAGAGCGAAACGAGATGAAGGCGGGTGAAAGAGAGCGAAACGAGACGAAGGAGTGTGAAAGAGAGCAAAACGAGATGAAGGAGGGTGAAGGAGAGCAAAACGAGACGAAGGAGTGTAAAACAGAGCGAAACGAGACGAAGGAGGGTGCAAGAGAGCTAAACGAGACGAAGGAGGGTCAAAGAGAGCGAAACAAGACGGCGGAGGCTGAAAGAGAGCGAAACGAGACGAAGGAGGTTGAAAGAGAGCGAAACGAGATGATGGAGTGTGAAAGAGAGCGAAACGAGAGGAAGAAGGGTGAAAGAGAGCGAAACGAGAAGAAGGAGGGTGAAAGAGAGCGAAACGAGATGAAGGAGGGTGGAAGAGAGCGAAACGAGACGAAGGAGGGTGAAAGAGAGAGAAATAAGACGAAGGAAGGTGAAAGAGAGCGATACGAGACGAGGGAAGGTGAAAGAGAGCGAAACGAGACAGAGGGTGAAAGGGAGAGAAACGAGATGAAGGAGGGTGAAAGAGAGCGAAAGGAGATGAAGGAGGGTGAAAGAGAGCGAAAGGTGTCGAAGGAGGGTGAAAGAGAGTCAAACGAGACGAAGGAGGGTGAAAGAGGGCAAAACGAGACGAAGGCGAATGGAACAGAGCGAAACAAGATGAAGGAGGGTGAAAGAGAGCGAAACGAGACGAAGGAGGGTGAAAGAGAGCAAAACGAGTTGAAGGAGTGTAAAACAGAGCGAAACGAGACGAAGGAGGGTGCAAGAGAGCTAAACGAGACGAAGGAGGGTCAAAGACAGCGAAACAAGACGGTGGAGGGTGAAAGAGAGTGAAACGAGACGAAGGTGGGTGAAAGAGGGCGAAACGAGATGAAGGCGGGGGAACAGAGCGAAACAAGACGAAAGAAGGGTGAAAGAGAGCAAAACGAGACGAAGGAGGGTGAAAGACAGCGAAACGAGACGAAGAAAGGTGAAAGAGAGCGAAACGAGACGAAGGAGGGTGAAAGAGAGCGAAAGGAGATGAAGGAGGGTGAAAGAGAGCGAAAGGTGTCGAAGGAGGGTGAAAGAGAGTGGAACGAGACGAAGGAGGGTGAAGGAGACCGAAACGAGATGAAGTAGGGTGAAAGAGAGTGAAACGAGACGAAGGAGGGTGAAAGAGAGCTAAACGAGACGAAGGAGAGTCACAGAGAGCAAAACGAGTCGAAAGAGGGTAAAAGAGAGCGAAACGAGACGGTGGAGGGTGAAAGAGAGCGAAACGAGACGAAGGAGGGTGAAAGAGAGCGAAACAAGACGAAGGAGGGCGAAAGAGAGCGAAACGAGAGGAAGGAGGGTGAAAGAGAGCGAAACGAGATGAAGGCGGATGGAACAGAGCGAAACAAGATGAAGGAGTGTGAAAGAGAGCGAAACGAGACGAAGGAGGGTGAAAGAGAGCAAAACGAGATGAAGGAGCGTAAAACAGAGCGAAACGAGACGAAGGAGGGTGCAAGAGAGCTAAACGAGACGAAGGAGGGTCAAAGAGAGCGAAACGAGAAGATGGAGTGTGAAAGGGAGCGAAACGAGAGGAAGGAGGGTGAAAGAGAGCGAAACGAGAAGAAGGAGGGTGAAAGAGAGCGAAACGAGATGAAGGAGGGTGGAATAGAGCGAAACGATACGAAGGAGGGTGAAAGAGAGAGAAACGAGACGAAGAAAGGTGAAAGAGAGCGAAACGAGACGAAGGAGGGTGAAGGAGACCGAAACGAGATGAAGTAGGGTGAAAGAGAGCGAAACGAGACGAAGGAGAGTGAAAGAGAGGGAAACGAGAAGAAGGAGGGTGAAAGAGAGCGAAACGACACGAAGGATGGTGAAAGAGAGCGAAACGAGATGAAGGAGGGTCAAAGAGAGCGAAACGAGACGAAGGAGGGTGAAAGAGAGCGAAACAAGATGAAGGAGGGTGAAAGAGAGCTAAACGAGACGAAGGAGAGTCACAGAGAGCAAAACGAGTCGAAAGAGGGTAAAAGAGAGCGAAACGAGACGGTGGAGGGTGAAAGAGAGCGAAACGAGACGAAGGAGGGTGAAAGAGAGTGAACCAAGACGAAGGAGGGCGAAAGAGAGCGAAACGAGAGGAAGGAGGGTGAAAGAGAGCGAAACGAGATGAAGGCGGAAGGAACAGAGCGAAACAAGATGAAGGAGTGTGAAAGAGAGCGAAACGAGACGAAGGAGGGTGAAAGAGAGCAAAACGAGATGAAGGAGTGTAAAACAGATCGAAACGAGACGAAGGAGGGTGCAAGAGAGCTAAACGAGACGAAGGAGGGTCAAAGAGAGCGAAACAAGGCGGTGGAGCATGAAAGAGAGCGAAACGAGACGAAGGAGGATGAAAGAGAGCGAAACGAGACGATGGAGGGTGAAAGAGAGCGAAACGAGAGGAAGAAGGGTGAAAGAGAGCGAAACGAGACGAAGGAGGGTGAAAGAGAGCAAAACGAGACGAAGGAGGGTAAAACAGAGCGAAACGAGACGAAGGAGGGTGCAAGAGAGCTAAACGAGACAAAGGAGGGTCAAAGAGAGCGAAACAAGACGGTGGAGGCTGAAAGAGAGCGAAACGAGACGAAGGAGGGTGAAAGAGAGCGAAACGAGATGATGGAGTGTGAAAGAGAGCGAAACGAGAGGAAGGAGGGTGAAAGAGAGCGAAAAGAGATGAAGGAAGGTGAAAGAGAGCGAAACGAGAAGAAGGAGAGTTAAAGAGGGCAAAACGAGATGAAGGTGGGTGGAACAGAGCGAAACAAGACGAAAGAAGGGTGAAAGAGAGCGAAACGAGACGAAGGAGGGTGAAAGAGAGCGAAAGGAGATGAAGGAGGGTGAAAGAGAGCGAAAGGTGTCGAAGGAGGGTGAAAGAGAGTGGAACGAGACGAAGGAGGGTGAAGGAGACCGAAACGAGATGAAGTAGGGTGAAAGAGAGCGAAACGAGACGAAGGAGGGTGAAAGAGAGGGAAACGAGAAGAAGGAGGGTGAAAGAGAGCGAAACGAGACGAAGGAGGGTGAAAGAGAGTGAAACGAGATGAAGGAGGGTCAAAGAGAGCGAAACGAGACGAAGGAGGGTGAAAGAGAGCGAAACGAGATGTAGGAGGGTGAAAGAGAGCTAAACGAGACGAAGGAGGGTCACAGAGAGCAAAACGAGACGAAAGAGGGTAATAGAGAGCGAAACGAGACGGTGGAGGGTGAAAGAGAGGGAAACGACACGAAGGAGGGTGAAAGAGAGCGAAAAAAGACGAAGGAGGGCGAAAGAGAGTGAAACGAGAGGAAGGAGGTGAAAGAGAGCGAAACGAGGTGAAGGAGGGTGAAAGAGAGCGAAACGAGATGAAGGAGGGTGAAAGAGAGTGAAACGAGACGAAGGAGGGTGAAAGAGAGCGAAAGGAGTCGAAGGAGGGTGAAAGAGAGCGGAACTATACGAAGGAGGGTGAAAGAGAACGAAACGAGACGAAGGAGGGTGAAAGAGAGTGAAACGAGACGAAGGAGGGTGAAAGAGGGCAAAACGAGACGAAGGCGGATGGAACAGAGCGAAACAAGATGAACGAGGGTGAAAGAGAGCGAAACGAGACGAAGGAGGGTGAAAGAGAGCAAAACGAGTTGAAGGAGTGTAAAACAGAGCGAAACGAGATGAAGGAGGGTGCAAGAGAGCTAAACGAGACGAAGGAGGGTCAAAGAGAGCGAAACAAGACGGTGGAGCGTGAAAGAGAGCGAAACCAGACGAAGGAGGATGAAAGAGAGCGAAACAAGACGAAGGAGGGCGAAAGAGAGCGAAACGAGAGGAAGGAGGGTGAAAGAGAGCGAAACGAGATGAAGGAGGGTGAAAGAGAGCGAAACGAGATGAAGGAGGGTGAAAGAGAGCGAAACGAGACGAAGGAGGATGAAAGAGAGCGAAACAAGACGAAGGAGGGCGAAAGAGAGCGAAACGAGAGGAAGGAGGGTGAAAGAGAGCGAAACAAGATGAAGGAGGGTGAAAGAGAGCGAAATGAGATGAAGGAGGGTGAAAGAGAGTGAAACGAGACGAAGGAGGGTGAAAGAGAGCGAAGGAGTCGAACGAGGGTGAAAGAGAGCGGAACGAGACGAAGGAGGGTGAAAGAGAACGAAACGAGACGAAGGAGGGTGAAAGAGAGTGAAACGAGACGAAGGAGGGTGAAAGAGGGCGAAACAAGACGAAGGCGGATGGAACAGAGCGAAACAAGATGAAGGAGGGTGAAAGAGAGCGAAACGAGACGAAGGAGGGTGAAGGAGAGCAAAACGAGATTAAGGAGTGTAAAACAGAGCGAAACGAGACGAAGGAGGGTGCAAGAGAGCTAAACGAGATGAAGGAGGGTCAAAGAGAGCGAAACAAGATGGTGGAGGCTGAAAGAGAGCGAAACGAGACGAAGGAGGGTGAAAGAGAGCGAAACGAGATGATGGAGTGTGAAAGAGAGCGAAACGAGAGGAAGGAGGGTGAAAGAGAGCGAAACGAGAAGAAGGAGGGTGAAAGAGAGCGAAACGAGATGAAGGAGGATGGAAGAGAGCGAAACGAGATGAAGGAGGGTGAAAGAGAGCGAAAGGAGTCGAAGGAGGGTGAAAGAGAGTGGAACGAGACGAAGGAGGGTGAAGGAGACCGAAACGAGATGAAGTAGGGTGAAAGAGAGCGAAACGAGACGAAGGAGGGTGAAAGAGAGGGAAACGAGAAGAAGGAGGGTGAAAGAGAGCGAAACGAGACGAAGGAGGGTGAATGAGAGCGAAACGAGATGAAGGAGGGTCAAAGAGAGCGAAACGAGATGAAGGAGGGTGAAAGAGAGCGAAACGAGATGTAGGAGGGTGAAAGAGAGCTAAACGAGACGAAGGAGGGTCACAGAGAGCAAAACGAGACGAAAGAGGGTAAAAGAGAGCGAAACGAGACGGTGGAGGGTGAAAGAGAGCGAAACGAGTCGAAGGAGGGTGAAAGAGAGCGAAACAAGACGAAGGAGGGCGAAAGAGAGCGAAACGAGAGGAAGGAGGGTGAAAGAGAGCGAAACGAGAAGAAGGAGGGTGAAAGAGAGCGAAACGAGATGAAGGAGGGTGAAAGAGAGCGAAACGAGATGAAGGAGGGTCAAAGAGAGCGAAACGAGACGAAGGAGGGTGAAAGAGAGCGAAACGAGATGTAGGAGGGTGAAAGAGAGCTAAACGAGACGAAGGAGGGTCACAGAGAGCAAAACGAGACGAAAGAGGGTAAAAGAGAGCAAAACGAGACGGTGGAGGGTGAAAGAGAGCGAAACGAGAGGAAGGAGGGTAAAAGAGAGCGAAACGAGATGAAGGAGGGTGAAAGAGAGCGAAACGAGATGAAGGAGGGTGAAAGAGAGTGAAACGAGACGAAGGAGGGTGAAAGAGAGCGAGAGGAGTCCAACGAGGGTGAAAGAGAGCGGAACGAGACGAAGGAGGGTGAAAGAGAACGAAACGAGACGAAGGAGGGTGAAAGAGAGCGAAACAAGACGAAGGAGGGTGAAAGAGGGTGAAACAAGACGAAGGCGGATGGAACAGAGCGGAACAAGATGAAGGAGGGTGAAAGAGAGCGAAACGAGACGAAGGAGGGTGAAAGAGAGCAAAACGAGATGAAGGAGTGTAAAACAGAGCGAAACGAGACGAAGGAGGGTGCAAGAGAGCTAAACGAGACGAAGGAGGGTCAAAGAGAGCGAAACAAGACGGTGGAGCATGAAAGAGAGCGAAACGAGACGAAGGAGGATGAAAGAGAGCGAAACGAGACGATGGAGGGTGAAAGAGAGCGAAACGAGAGGAAGAAGGGTGAAAGAGAGCGAAACGAGACGAAGGAGGGTGAAAGAGAGCAAAACGAGACGAAGGAGTGTAAAACAGAGCGAAACGAGACGAAGGAGGGTGCAAGAGAGCTAAACGAGACGAATGAGGGTCAAAGAGAGCGAAACAAGACGGTGGAGGCTGAAAGAGAGCGAAACGAGACGAAGGAGGGTGAAAGAGAGCGAAACGAGATGATGGAGTGTAAAAGAGAGCGAAACGAGAGGAAGGAGGGTGAAAGAGAGTGAAACGAGAAGAAGGAGGGTGAAAGAGAGCGAAACGAGATGAAGGAGGGTGGAAGAGAGCGAAACGAGACGAAGGAGGGTGAAAGAGAGAGAAACGAGACGAAGGAAGGTGAAAGAGAGCGAAACGAGACGAGGGAAGGTGAAAGAGAGCAAAACGAGACAAAGGAGGGAGAAAGGGAGAGAAACGAGATGAAGGAGGGTGAAAGAGAGCGAAACGAGATGAAGGAAGGTGAAAGAGAGTGAAACGAGACGAAGGAGTGTGAAAGAGGGCGAAACGAGATGAAGGCGGGTGGAACAGAGCGAAACAAGACGAAAGAAGGGTGAAAGAGAGCAAAACGAGACGAAGGAGGGTGAAAGACAGCGAAACGAGACGAAGAAAGGTGAAAGAGCGCGAAATGAGACGAAGGAGGGTGAAAGAGAGCGAAAGGAGATGAAGGAGGGTGAAAGAGAGCGAAAGGTGTCGAAGGAGGGTGAAAGAGAGTGGAACGAGAAAAAGGAGGGTGAAGGAGACCGAAACGAGACGAAGGAGGGTGAAAGAGAGGGAAACGAGAAGAAGGAGGGTGAAAGAGAGCGAAACGAGACGAAGGAGGGTGAAAGAGAGCGAAACGAGATGAAGGAGGGTCAAAGAGAGCGAAACGAGATGAAGGAGGGTGAAAGAGAGCGAAACGAGATGTAGGAGGGTGAAAGAGAGCTAAACGAGACGAAGGAGGGTCACAGAGAGCAAAACGAGACGAAAGAGGGTAAAAGAGAGCGAAACGAGACGGTGGAGGGTGAAAGAGAGCGAAACGAGACGAAGGAGGGTGAAAGAGAGCGAAACAAGACGAAGGAGGGCGAAAGAGAGCGAAACGAGAGGAAGGAGGGTGAAAGAGAGCGAAACGAGATGAAGGAGGGTGAAAGAGAGCGAAACGAGATGAAGGAGGGTGAAAGAGAGTGAAACGAGACGAAGGAGGGTGAAAGAGAGCGAAAGGAGTCGAAGGAGGGTGAAAGAGAGCGGAAGGAGACGAAGGAGGGTGAAAGAGAACGAAACGAGACGAAGGAGGGTGAAAGAGAGTGAAACGAGACAAAGGAGGGAGAAAAAGGGCAAAACGAGACGAAGCCGCATGGAACAGAGCGAAACAAGGTGAAGGAGGGTGAAAGAGAGCGAAATGAGACGAAGGAGGGTGAAAGAGAGCAAAACGAGTTGAAGGAGTGTAAAACAGAGCGAAACGAGACGAAGGAGGGTGCAAGAGAGCTAAACGAGATGAAGGAGGGTCAAAGAGAGCGAAACAAGACGGTGGAGGGTGAAAGAGAGCCAAACGAGATGAAGGAGGGTGAAAGAGAGCGAAACGAGATGAAGGAGGGTGAAAGAGAGCGAAACGAGACGGAGGAGTGTGAAAGAGAGCAAAACGAGATGAAGGAGGGTGAAAGAGAGCAAAACGAGACGAAGGAGTGTAAAACAGAGCGAAACGAGACGAAGGAGGGTGCAAGAGAGCTAAACGAGACGAAGGAGGGTCAAAGAGAGCGAAACAAGACGGCGGAGGCTGAAAGAGAGCGAAACGAGACGAAGGAGGTTGAAAGAGAGCGAAACGAGATGATGGAGTGTGAAAGAGAGCGAAACGAGAGGAAGGAGGGTGAAAGAGAGCGAAACGAGAAGAAGGAGGGTGAAAGAGAGCGAAACGAGATGAAGGAGGGTGGAAGAGAGCGAAACGAGACGAAGGAGGGTGAAAGAGAGAGAAATGAGACGAAGGAAGGTGAAAGAGCGCGAAACGAGACGAGGGAAGGTGAAAGAGAGCGAAACGAGGCAAAGGAGGGTGAAAGGGAGATAAACGAGATGAAGGAGGGTGAAAGCGAGCGAAAGGAGATGAAGGAGGGTGAAAGAGAGCGAAAGGTGTCGAAGGAGGGTGAAAGAGAGTGAAACGAGACGAAGGAGGGTGAAAGAGGGCAAAACGAGACGAAGGCGGATGGAACAGAGCGAAACAAGATGAAGGAGGGTGAAAGAGAGCGAAACGAGACGAAGGAGGGTGCAAGAGAGCTAAACGAGACGAAGGAGGGTCAAAGAGAGCGAAACAAGACGGTGGAGCATGAAAGAGAGCGAAACGAGACGAAGGAGGATGAAAGAGAGCGAAACGAGACGATGGAGGGTGAAAGAGAGCGAAACGAGAGGAAGAAGGGTGAAAGAGAGCGAAACGAGACGAAGGAGGGTGAAAGAGAGCAAAACGAGACGAAGGAGTGTAAAACAGAGCGAAACGAGACGAAGGAGGGTGCAAGAGAGCTAAACGAGACGAATGAGGGTCAAAGAGAGCGAAACAAGACGGTGGAGGCTGAAAGAGAGCGAAACGAGACGAAGGAGGGTGAAAGAGAGCGAAACGAGATGATGGAGTGTAAAAGAGAGCGAAACGAGAGGAAGGAGGGTGAAAGAGAGTGAAACGAGAAGAAGGAGGGTGAAAGAGAGCGAAACGAGATGAAGGAGGGTGGAAGAGAGCGAAACGAGACGAAGGAGGGTGAAAGAGAGAGAAACGAGACGAAGGAAGGTGAAAGAGAGCGAAACGAGACGAGGGAAGGTGAAAGAGAGCGAAACGAGACAAAGGAGGGAGAAAGGGAGAGAAACGAGATGAAGGAGGGTGAAAGAGAGCGAAACGAGATGAAGGAAGGTGAAAGAGAGCGAAACGAGACGAAGGAGTGTGAAAGAGGGCGAAACGAGATGAAGGCGGGTGGAACAGAGCGAAACAAGACGAAAGAAGGGTGAAAGAGAGCAAAACGAGACGAAGGAGGGTGAAAGACAGCGAAACGAGACGAAGAAAGGTGAAAGAGCGCGAAATGAGACGAAGGAGGGTGAAAGAGAGCGAAAGGAGATGAAGGAGGGTGAAAGAGAGCGAAAGGAGTCGAAGGAGGGTGAAAGAGAGTGGAACGAGACGAAGGAGGGTGAAGGAGACCGAAACGAGATGAAGTAGGGTGAAAGAGAGCGAAACGAGACGAAGGAGGGTGAAAGAGAGGGAAACGAGAAGAAGGAGGGTGAAAGAGAGCGAAACGAGACGAAGGAGGGTGAAAGAGAGCGAAACGAGATGAAGGAGGGTCAAAGAGAGCGAAACGAGATGAAGGAGGGTGAAAGAGAGCGAAACGAGATGTAGGAGGGTGAAAGAGAGCTAAACGAGACGAAGGAGGGTCACAGAGAGCAAAATGAGACGAAAGAGGGTAAAAGAGAGCGAAACGAGACGGTGGAGGGTGAAAGAGAGCGAAACGAGACGAAGGAGGGTGAAAGAGAGCGAAACAAGACGAAGGAGGGCGAAAGAGAGCGAAACGAGAGGAAGGAGGGTGAAAGAGAGCGAAACGAGATGAAGGAGGCTGAAAGAGAGCGAAACGAGATGAAGGAGGGTGAAAGAGAGTGAAACGAGACGAAGGAGGGTGAAAGAGAGCGAAAGGAGTCGAAGGAGGGTGAAAGAGAGCGGAAGGAGACGAAGGAGGGTGAAAGAGAACGAAACGAGACGAAGGAGGGTGAAAGAGAGTGAAACGAGACAAAGGAGGGTGAAAGAGGGCAAAACGAGACGAAGCCGCATGGAACAGAGCGAAACAAGATGAAGGAGGGTGAAAGAGAGCGAAATGAGACGAAGGAGGGTGAAAGAGAGCAAAACGAGTTGAAGGAGTGTAAAACAGAGCGAAACGAGACGAAGGAGGGTGCAAGAGAGCTAAACGAGACGAAGGAGGGTCAAAGAGAGCGAAACAAGACGGTGGAGGGTGAAAGAGAGCCAAACGAGATGAAGGAGAGTGAAAGAGAGCGAAACGAGATGAAGGCGGGTGAAAGAGAGCGAAACGAGACGAAGGAGTGTGAAAGAGAGCAAAACGAGATGAAGGAGGGTGAAGGAGAGCAAAACGAGACGAAGGAGTGTAAAACAGAGCGAAACGAGACGAAGGAGGGTGCAAGAGAGCTAAACGAGACGAAGGAGGGTCAAAGAGAGCGAAACAAGACGGCGGAGGCTGAAAGAGAGCGAAACGAGACGAAGGAGGTTGAAAGAGAGCGAAACGAGATGATGGAGTGTGAAAGAGAGCGAAACGAGAGGAAGAAGGGTGAAAGAGAGCGAAACGAGAAGAAGGAGGGTGAAAGAGAGCGAAACGAGATGAAGGAGGGTGGAAGAGAGCGAAACGAGACGAAGGAGGGTGAAAGAGAGAGAAATGAGACGAAGGAAGGTGAAAGAGAGCGATACGAGACGAGGGAAGGTGAAAGAGAGCGAAACGAGACAGAGGGTGAAAGGGAGAGAAACGAGATGAAGGAGGGTGAAAGAGAGCGAAAGGAGATGAAGGAGGGTGAAAGAGAGCGAAAGGTGTCGAAGGAGGGTGAAAGAGAGTCAAACGAGACGAAGGAGGGTGAAAGAGGGCAAAACGAGACGAAGGCGAATGGAACAGAGCGAAACAAGATGAAGGAGGGTGAAAGAGAGCGAAACGAGACGAAGGAGGGTGAAAGAGAGCAAAACGAGTTGAAGGAGTGTAAAACAGAGCGAAACGAGACGAAGGAGGGTGCAAGAGAGCTAAACGAGACGAAGGAGGGTCAAAGACAGCGAAACAAGACGGTGGAGGGTGAAAGAGAGTGAAACGAGACGAAGGTGGGTGAAAGAGGGCGAAACGAGATGAAGGCGGGGGAACAGAGCGAAACAAGACGAAAGAAGGGTGAAAGAGAGCAAAACGAGACGAAGGAGGGTGAAAGACAGCGAAACGAGACGAAGAAAGGTGAAAGAGAGCGAAACGAGACGAAGGAGGGTGAAAGAGAGCGAAAGGAGATGAAGGAGGGTGAAAGAGAGCGAAAGGTGTCGAAGGAGGGTGAAAGAGAGTGGAACGAGACGAAGGAGGGTGAAGGAGACCGAAACGAGATGAAGTAGGGTGAAAGAGAGTGAAACGAGACGAAGGAGGGTGAAAGAGAGGGAAACGAGAAGAAGGAGGGTGAAAGAGAGCGAAACGAGACGAAGGATGGTGAAAGAGAGCGAAACGAGATGAAGGAGGGTCAAAGAGAGCGAAACGAGACGAAGGAGGGTGAAAGAGAGCGAAACAAGATGAAGGAGGGTGAAAGAGAGCTAAACGAGACGAAGGAGAGTCACAGAGAGCAAAACGAGTCGAAAGAGGGTAAAAGAGAGCGAAACGAGACGGTGGAGGGTGAAAGAGAGCGAAACGAGACGAAGGAGGGTGAAAGAGAGCGAAACAAGACGAAGGAGGGCGAAAGAGAGCGAAACGAGAGGAAGGAGGGTGAAAGAGAGCGAAACGAGATGAAGGCGGATGGAACAGAGCGAAACAAGATGAAGGAGTGTGAAAGAGAGCGAAACGAGACGAAGGAGGGTGAAAGAGAGCAAAACGAGATGAAGGAGCGTAAAACAGAGCGAAACGAGACGAAGGAGGGTGCAAGAGAGCTAAACGAGACGAAGGAGGGTCAAAGAGAGCGAAACGAGAAGATGGAGTGTGCAAGGGAGCGAAACGAGAGGAAGGAGGGTGAAAGAGAGCGAAACGAGAAGAAGGAGGGTGAAAGAGAGCGAAACGAGATGAAGGAGGGTGGAATAGAGCGAAACGATACGAAGGAGGGTGAAAGAGAGAGAAACGAGACGAAGAAAGGTGAAAGAGAGCGAAACGAGACGAAGGAGGGTGAAGGAGACCGAAACGAGATGAAGTAGGGTGAAAGAGAGCGAAACGAGACGAAGGAGAGTGAAAGAGAGGGAAACGAGAAGAAGGAGGGTGAAAGAGAGCGAAACGACACGAAGGATGGTGAAAGAGAGCGAAACGAGATGAAGGAGGGTCAAAGAGAGCGAAACGAGACGAAGGAGGGTGAAAGAGAGCGAAACAAGATGAAGGAGGGTGAAAGAGAGCTAAACGAGACGAAGGAGAGTCACAGAGAGCAAAACGAGTCGAAAGAGGGTAAAAGAGAGCGAAACGAGACGGTGGAGGGTGAAAGAGAGCGAAACGAGACGAAGGAGGGTGAAAGAGAGTGAACCAAGACGAAGGAGGGCGAAAGAGAGCGAAACGAGAGGAAGGAGGGTGAAAGAGAGCGAAACGAGATGAAGGCGGATGGAACAGAGCGAAACAAGATGAAGGAGTGTGAAAGAGAGCGAAACGAGACGAAGGAGGGTGAAAGAGAGCAAAACGAGATGAAGGAGTGTAAAACAGATCGAAACGAGACGAAGGAGGGTGCAAGAGAGCTAAACGAGACGAAGGAGGGTCAAAGAGAGCGAAACAAGGCGGTGGAGCATGAAAGAGAGCGAAACGAGACGAAGGAGGATGAAAGAGAGCGAAACGAGACGATGGAGGGTGAAAGAGAGCGAAACGAGAGGAAGAAGGGTGAAAGAGAGCGAAACGAGACGAAGGAGGGTGAAAGAGAGCAAAACGAGACGAAGGAGGGTAAAACAGAGCGAAACGAGACGAAGGAGGGTGCAAGAGAGCTAAACGAGACAAAGGAGGGTCAAAGAGAGCGAAACAAGACGGTGGAGGCTGAAAGAGAGCGAAACGAGACGAAGGAGGGTGAAAGAGAGCGAAACGAGATGATGGAGTGTGAAAGAGAGCGAAACGAGATGAAGGTGGGTGGAACAGAGCGAAACAAGACGAAAGAAGGGTGAAAGAGAGCGAAACGAGACGAAGGAGGGTGAAAGAGAGCGAAAGGAGATGAAGGAGGGTGAAAGAGAGCGAAAGGTGTCGAAGGAGGGTGAAAGAGAGTGGAACGAGACGAAGGAGGGTGAAGGAGACCGAAACGAGATGAAGTAGGGTGAAAGAGAGCGAAAGGTGTCGAAGGAGGGTGAAAGAGAGTCAAACGAGACGAAGGAGGGTGAAAGAGGGCAAAACGAGACGAAGGCGAATGGAACAGAGCGAAACAAGATGAAGGAGGGTGAAAGAGAGCGAAACGAGACGAAGGAGGGTGAAAGAGAGCAAAACGAGTTGAAGGAGTGTAAAACAGAGCGAAACGAGACGAAGGAGGGTGCAAGAGAGCTAAACGAGACGAAGGAGGGTCAAAGACAGCGAAACAAGACGGTGGAGGGTGAAAGAGAGTGAAACGAGACGAAGGTGGGTGAAAGAGGGCGAAACGAGATGAAGGCGGGGGAACAGAGCGAAACAAGACGAAAGAAGGGTGAAAGAGAGCAAAACGAGACGAAGGAGGGTGAAAGACAGCGAAACGAGACGAAGAAAGGTGAAAGAGAGCGAAACGAGACGAAGGAGGGTGAAAGAGAGCGAAAGGAGATGAAGGAGGGTGAAAGAGAGCGAAAGGTGTCGAAGGAGGGTGAAAGAGAGTGGAACGAGACGAAGGAGGGTGAAGGAGACCGAAACGAGATGAAGTAGGGTGAAAGAGAGTGAAACGAGACGAAGGAGGGTGAAAGAGAGGGAAACGAGAAGAAGGAGGGTGAAAGAGAGCGAAACGAGACGAAGGATGGTGAAAGAGAGCGAAACGAGATGAAGGAGGGTCAAAGAGAGCGAAACGAGACGAAGGAGGGTGAAAGAGAGCGAAACAAGATGAAGGAGGGTGAAAGAGAGCTAAACGAGACGAAGGAGAGTCACAGAGAGCAAAACGAGTCGAAAGAGGGTAAAAGAGAGCGAAACGAGACGGTGGAGGGTGAAAGAGAGCGAAACGAGACGAAGGAGGGTGAAAGAGAGCGAAACAAGACGAAGGAGGGCGAAAGAGAGCGAAACGAGAGGAAGGAGGGTGAAAGAGAGCGAAACGAGATGAAGGCGGATGGAACAGAGCGAAACAAGATGAAGGAGTGTGAAAGAGAGCGAAACGAGACGAAGGAGGGTGAAAGAGAGCAAAACGAGATGAAGGAGCGTAAAACAGAGCGAAACGAGACGAAGGAGGGTGCAAGAGAGCTAAACGAGACGAAGGAGGGTCAAAGAGAGCGAAACGAGAAGATGGAGTGTGCAAGGGAGCGAAACGAGAGGAAGGAGGGTGAAAGAGAGCGAAACGAGAAGAAGGAGGGTGAAAGAGAGCGAAACGAGATGAAGGAGGGTGGAATAGAGCGAAACGATACGAAGGAGGGTGAAAGAGAGAGAAACGAGACGAAGAAAGGTGAAAGAGAGCGAAACGAGACGAAGGAGGGTGAAGGAGACCGAAACGAGATGAAGTAGGGTGAAAGAGAGCGAAACGAGACGAAGGAGAGTGAAAGAGAGGGAAACGAGAAGAAGGAGGGTGAAAGAGAGCGAAACGACACGAAGGATGGTGAAAGAGAGCGAAACGAGATGAAGGAGGGTCAAAGAGAGCGAAACGAGACGAAGGAGGGTGAAAGAGAGCGAAACAAGATGAAGGAGGGTGAAAGAGAGCTAAACGAGACGAAGGAGAGTCACAGAGAGCAAAACGAGTCGAAAGAGGGTAAAAGAGAGCGAAACGAGACGGTGGAGGGTGAAAGAGAGCGAAACGAGACGAAGGAGGGTGAAAGAGAGTGAACCAAGACGAAGGAGGGCGAAAGAGAGCGAAACGAGAGGAAGGAGGGTGAAAGAGAGCGAAACGAGATGAAGGCGGATGGAACAGAGCGAAACAAGATGAAGGAGTGTGAAAGAGAGCGAAACGAGACGAAGGAGGGTGAAAGAGAGCAAAACGAGATGAAGGAGTGTAAAACAGATCGAAACGAGACGAAGGAGGGTGCAAGAGAGCTAAACGAGACGAAGGAGGGTCAAAGAGAGCGAAACAAGGCGGTGGAGCATGAAAGAGAGCGAAACGAGACGAAGGAGGATGAAAGAGAGCGAAACGAGACGATGGAGGGTGAAAGAGAGCGAAACGAGAGGAAGAAGGGTGAAAGAGAGCGAAACGAGACGAAGGAGGGTGAAAGAGAGCAAAACGAGACGAAGGAGGGTAAAACAGAGCGAAACGAGACGAAGGAGGGTGCAAGAGAGCTAAACGAGACAAAGGAGGGTCAAAGAGAGCGAAACAAGACGGTGGAGGCTGAAAGAGAGCGAAACGAGACGAAGGAGGGTGAAAGAGAGCGAAACGAGATGATGGAGTGTGAAAGAGAGCGAAACGAGATGAAGGTGGGTGGAACAGAGCGAAACAAGACGAAAGAAGGGTGAAAGAGAGCGAAACGAGACGAAGGAGGGTGAAAGAGAGCGAAAGGAGATGAAGGAGGGTGAAAGAGAGCGAAAGGTGTCGAAGGAGGGTGAAAGAGAGTGGAACGAGACGAAGGAGGGTGAAGGAGACCGAAACGAGATGAAGTAGGGTGAAAGAGAGCGAAACGAGACGAAGGAGGGTGAAAGAGAGGGAAACGAGAAGAAGGAGGGTGAAAGAGAGCGAAACGAGACGAAGGAGGGTGAAAGAGAGTGAAACGAGATGAAGGAGGGTCAAAGAGAGCGAAACGAGACGAAGGAGGGTGAAAGAGAGCGAAACGAGATGTAGGAGGGTGAAAGAGAGCTAAACGAGACGAAGGAGGGTCACAGAGAGCAAAACGAGACGAAAGAGGGTAATAGAGAGCGAAACGAGACGGTGGAGGGTGAAAGAGAGCGAAACGACACGAAGGAGGGTGAAAGAGAGCGAAACAAGACGAAGGAGGGCGAAAGAGAGTGAAACGAGAGGAAGGAGGTGAAAGAGAGCGAAACGAGGTGAAGGAGGGTGAAAGAGAGCGAAACGAGATGAAGGAGGGTGAAAGAGAGTGAAACGAGACGAAGGAGGGTGAAAGAGAGCGAAAGGAGTCGAAGGAGGGTGAAAGAGAGCGGAACTATACGAAGGAGGGTGAAAGAGAACGAAACGAGACGAAGGAGGGTGAAAGAGAGTGAAACGAGACGAAGGAGGGTGAAAGAGGGCAAAACGAGACGAAGGCGGATGGAACAGAGCGAAACAAGATGAACGAGGGTGAAAGAGAGCGAAACGAGACGAAGGAGGGTGAAAGAGAGCAAAACGAGTTGAAGGAGTGTAAAACAGAGCGAAACGAGATGAAGGAGGGTGCAAGAGAGCTAAACGAGATGAAGGAGGGTCAAAGAGAGCGAAACAAGACGGTGGAGCGTGAAAGAGAGCGAAACGAGACGAAGGAGGATGAAAGAGAGCGAAACAAGACGAAGGAGGGCGAAAGAGAGCGAAACGAGAGGAAGGAGGGTGAAAGAGAGCGAAACGAGATGAAGGAGGGTGAAAGAGAGCGAAACGAGATGAAGGAGGGTGAAAGAGAGCGAAACGAGACGAAGGAGGATGAAAGAGAGCGAAACAAGACGAAGGAGGGCGAAAGAGAGCGAAACGAGAGGAAGGAGGGTGAAAGAGAGCGAAACAAGATGAAGGAGGGTGAAAGAGAGCGAAATGAGATGAAGGAGGGTGAAAGAGAGTGAAACGAGACGAAGGAGGGTGAAAGAGAGCGAAGGAGTCGAACGAGGGTGAAAGAGAGCGGAACGAGACGAAGGAGGGTGAAAGAGAACGAAACGAGACGAAGGAGGGTGAAAGAGAGTGAAACGAGACGAAGGAGGGTGAAAGAGGGCGAAACAAGACGAAGGCGGATGGAACAGAGCGAAACAAGATGAAGGAGGGTGAAAGAGAGCGAAACGAGACGAAGGAGGGTGAAGGAGAGCAAAACGAGATTAAGGAGTGTAAAACAGAGCGAAACGAGACGAAGGAGGGTGCAAGAGAGCTAAACGAGACGAAGGAGGGTCAAAGAGAGCAAATACAAGACAGTGGAGCGTGTAAGAGAGCGAAACGAGACGAAGGAGGATGAAAGAGAGCGAAACGAGACGACGGAGGGTGAAAGAGAGCGAAACGAGAGGAAGAAGGGTGAAAGAGAGCGAAACGAGACGAAGGAGGGAGAAAGAGAGCAAAACGAGATGAAGGAGTGTAAAACAGAGCGAAACGAGACGAAGGAGGGTGCAAGAGAGCTAAACGAGACGAAGGAGGGTGAAAGAGAGCGAAACGAGATGATGGAGTGTGAAAGAGAGCGAAACGAGAGGAAGGAGGGTGAAAGAGAGCGAAACGAGAAGAAGGAGGGTGAAAGAGAGCGAAACGAGATGAAGGAGGATGGAAGAGAGCGAAACGAGATGAAGGAGGGTGAAAGAGAGCGAAAGGAGTCGAAGGAGGGTGAAAGAGAGTGGAACGAGACGAAGGAGGGTGAAGGAGACCGAAACGAGATGAAGTAGGGTGAAAGAGAGCGAAACGAGACGAAGGAGGGTGAAAGAGAGGGAAACGAGAAGAAGGAGGGTGAAAGAGAGCGAAACGAGACGAAGGAGGGTGAATGAGAGCGAAACGAGATGAAGGAGGGTCAAAGAGAGCGAAACGAGATGAAGGAGGGTGAAAGAGAGCGAAACGAGATGTAGGAGGGTGAAAGAGAGCTAAACGAGACGAAGGAGGGTCACAGAGAGCAAAACGAGACGAAAGAGGGTAAAAGAGAGCGAAACGAGACGGTGGAGGGTGAAAGAGAGCGAAACGAGTCGAAGGAGGGTGAAAGAGAGCGAAACAAGACGAAGGAGGGCGAAAGAGAGCGAAACGAGAGGAAGGAGGGTGAAAGAGAGCGAAACGAGATGAAGGAGGGTGAAAGAGAGCGAAACGAGATGAAGGAGGGTGAAAGAGAGTGAAACGAGACGAAGGAGGGTGAAAGAGAGCGAAAGGAGTCGAAGGAGGGTGAAAGAGAGCGGAAGGAGACGAAGGAGGGTGAAAGAGAACGAAACGAGACGAAGGAGGGTGAAAGAGAGTGAAACGAGACAAAGGAGGGTGAAAGAGGGCAAAACGAGACGAAGCCGCATGGAACAGAGCGAAACAAGATGAAGGAGGGTGAAAGAGAGCGAAATGAGACGAAGGAGGGTGAAAGAGAGCAAAACGAGTTGAAGGAGTGTAAAACAGAGCGAAACGAGACGAAGGAGGGTGCTAGAGAGCTAAACGAGACGAAGGAGGGTCAAAGAGAGCGAAACAAGACGGTGGAGGGTGAAAGAGAGCCAAACGAGATGAAGGAGGCTGAAAGAGAGCGAAACGAGATGAAGGAGGGTGAAAGAGAGCGAAACGAGACGAAGGAGTGTGAAAGAGAGCAAAACGAGATGAAGGAGGGTGAAAGAGAGCAAAACGAGACGAAGGAGTGTAAAACAGAGCGAAACGAGACGAAGGAGGGTGCAAGAGAGCTAAACGAGACGAAGGAGGGTCAAAGAGAGCGAAACAAGAAGGCGGAGGCTGAAAGAGAGCGAAACGAGACGAAGGAGGTTGAAAGAGAGCGAAACGAGATGATGGAGTGTGAAAGAGAGCGAAACGAGAGGAAGGAGGGTGAAAGAGAGCGAAACGAGAAGAAGGAGGGTGAAAGAGAGCGAAACGAGATGAAGGAGGGTGGAAGAGAGCGAAACGAGACGAAGGAGGGTGAAAGAGAGAGAAATGAGACGAAGGAAGGTGAAAGAGAGCGAAACGAGACGAGGGAAGGTGAAAGAGAGCGAAACGAGACAGAGGGTGAAAGGGAGAGAAACGAGATGAAGGAGGGTGAAAGAGAGCGAAAGGAGATGAAGGAGGGTGAAAGAGAGCGAAAGGTGTCGAAGGAGGGTGAAAGAGAGTCAAACGAGACGAAGGAGGGTGAAAGAGGGCAAAACGAGACGAAGGCGGATGGAACAGAGCGAAACAAGATGAAGGAGGGTGAAAGAGAGCGAAACGAGACGAAGGAGGGTGAAAGAGAGCAAAACGAGTTGAAGGAGTGTAAAACAGAGCGAAACGAGACGAAGGAGGGTGCAAGAGAGCTAAACGAGACGAAGGAGGGTCAAAGACAGCGAAACAAGACGGTGGAGGGTGAAAGAGAGTGAAACGAGACGAATGAGGGTGAAAGAGGGCAAAACGAGACGAAGGCGGATGGAACAGAGCGAAACAAGATGAAGGAGGGTGAAAGAGAGCGAAACGAGACGAAGGAGGGTGAAAGAGAGCAAAACGAGTTGAAGGAGTGTAAAACAGAGCGAAACGAGACGAAGGAGGGTGCAAGAGAGCTAAACGAGACGAAGGAGGGTCAAAGAGAGCGAAACAAGATGGTGGAGGCTGAAAGAGAGCGAAACGAGACGAAGGAGGTTGAAAGAGAGTGAAACGAGATGATGGAGTGTGAAAGAGAGCGAAACGAGAGGAAGGAGGGTGAAAGAGAGCGAAACGAGAAGAAGGAGGGTGAAAGAGAGCGAAACGAGATGAAGGAGGGTGGAAGAGAGCGAAACGAGACGAAGGAGGGTGAAAGAGAGAGAAACGAGACGAAGGAAGGTGAAAGAGCGCGAAACGAGACGAGGGAAGGTGAAAGAGAGCGAAACGAGACAAAGGAGGGTGAAAGGGAGAGAAACGAGATGAAGGAGGGTGAAAGAGAGCGAAACGAGATGAAGGAAGGTGAAAGAGAGCGAAACGAGACGAAGGAGGGTGAAAGAGGGCGAAACGAGATGAAGGCGGGGGAACAGAGCGAAACAAGACGAAAGAAGGGTGAAAGAGAGCAAAACGAGACGAAGGAGGGTGAAAGACAGCGAAACGAGACGAAGAAAGGTGAAAGAGAGCGAAACAAGACGAAGGAGGGTGAAAGAGAGCGAAAGGAGATGAAGGAGGGTGAAAGAGAGCGAAAGGTGTCGAAGGAGGGTGAAAGAGAGTGGAACGAGACGAAGGAGGGTGAAGGAGACCGAAACGAGATGAAGTAGGGTGAAAGAGAGTGAAACGAGACGAAGGAGGGTGAAAGAGAGGGAAACGAGAAGAAGGAGGGTGAAAGAGAGCGAAACGAGATGAAGGAGGGTGGAAGAGAGCGAAACGAGACGAAGGAGGGTGAAAGAGAGAGAAACGAGACGAAGGAAGGTGAAAGAGCGCGAAACGAGACGAGGGAAGGTGAAAGAGAGCGAAACGAGACAAAGGAGGGTGAAAGGGAGAGAAACGAGATGAAGGAGGGTGAAAGAGAGCGAAACGAGATGAAGGAAGGTGAAAGAGAGCGAAACGAGACGAAGGAGGGTGAAAGAGGGCGAAACGAGATGAAGGCGGGGGAACAGAGCGAAACAAGACGAAAGAAGGGTGAAAGAGAGCAAAACGAGACGAAGGAGGGTGAAAGACAGCGAAACGAGACGAAGAAAGGTGAAAGAGAGCGAAACAAGACGAAGGAGGGTGAAAGAGAGCGAAAGGAGATGAAGGAGGGTGAAAGAGAGCGAAAGGTGTCGAAGGAGGGTGAAAGAGAGTGGAACGAGACGAAGGAGGGTGAAGGAGACCGAAACGAGATGAAGTAGGGTGAAAGAGAGTGAAACGAGACGAAGGAGGGTGAAAGAGAGGGAAACGAGAAGAAGGAGGGTGAAAGAGAGCGAAACGAGACGAAGGATGGTGAAAGAGAGCGAAACGAGATGAAGGAGGGTCAAAGAGAGCGAAACGAGACGAAGGAGGGTGAAAGAGAGCGAAACAAGATGAAGGAGGGTGAAAGAGAGCTAAACGAGACGAAGGAGAGTCACAGAGAGCAAAACGAGTCGAAAGAGGGTAAAAGAGAGCGAAACGAGACGGTGGAGGGTGAAAGAGAGCGAAACGAGACGAAGGAGGGTGAAAGAGAGCGAAACAAGACGAAGGAGGGCGAAAGAGAGCGAAACGAGAGGAAGGAGGGTGAAAGAGAGCGAAACGAGATGAAGGCGGATGGAACAGAGCGAAACAAGATGAAGGAGTGTGAAAGAGAGCGAAACGAGACGAAGGAGGGTGAAAGAGAGCAAAACGAGATGAAGGAGTGTAAAACAGAGCGAAACGAGACGAAGGAGGGTGCAAGAGAGCTAAACGAGACGAAGGAGGGTCAAAGAGAGCGAAACGAGAAGATGGAGTGTGAAAGAGAGCGAAACGAGAGGAAGGAGGGTGAAAGAGAGCGAAACGAGAAGAAGGAGGGTGAAAGAGAGCGAAACGAGATGAAGGAGGGTGGAATAGAGCGAAACGATACGAAGGAGGGTGAAAGAGAGAGAAACGAGACGAAGAAAGGTGAAAGAGAGCGAAACGAGACGAAGGAGGGTGAAAGAGAGCGAAAGGAGATGAAGGAGGGTGAAAGAGAGCGAAAGGTGTCGAAGGAGGGTGAAAGAGAGTGGAACGAGACGAAGGAGGGTGAAGGAGACCGAAGCGAGATGAAGTAGGGTGAAAGAGAGCGAAACGAGACGAAGGAGAGTGAAAGAGAGGGAAACGAGAAGAAGGAGGGTGAAAGAGAGCGAAACGAGATGAAGGATGGTGAAAGAGAGCGAAACGAGATGAAGGAGGGTCAAAGAGAGCGAAACGAGACGAAGGAGGGTGAAAGAGAGCGAAACAAGATGAAGGAGGGTGAAAGAGAGCTAAACGAGACGAAGGAGAGTCACAGAGAGCAAAACGAGTCGAAAGAGGGTAAAAGAGAGCGAAACGAGACGGTGGAGGGTGAAAGAGAGCGAAACGAGACGAAGGAGGGTGAAAGAGAGCGAACCAAGACGAAGGAGGGCGAAAGAAAGCGAAACGAGAGGAAGGAGGGCGAAAGAGAGCGAAACGAGATGAAGGCGGATGGAACAGAGCGAAACAAGATGAAGGAGTGTGAAAGAGAGCGAAACGAGACGAAGGAGGGTGAAAGAGAGCAAAACGAGATGAAGGAGTGTAAAACAGAGCGAAACGAGACGAAGGAGGGTGCAAGAGAGCTAAACGAGACGAAGGAGGGTCAAAGAGAGCGAAACAAGGCGGTGGAGCATGAAAGAGAGCGAAACGAGACGAAGGAGGATGAAAGAGAGCGAAACGAGACGATGGAGGGTGAAAGAGAGCGAAACGAGAGGAAGAAGGGTGAAAGAGAGCGAAACGAGACGAAGGAGGGTGAAAGAGAGCAAAACGAGACGAAGGAGGGTAAAACAGAGCGAAACGAGACGAAGGAGGGTGCAAGAGAGCTAAACGAGACGAAGGAGGGTCAAAGAGAGGGAAACAAGACGGTGGAGGCTGAAAGAGAGCGAAACGAGACGAAGGAGGGTGAAAGAGAGCGAAACGAGATGATGGAGTGTGAAAGAGAGCGAAACGAGAGGAAGGAGGGTGAAAGAGAGCGAAAAGAGATGAAGGAAGGTGAAAGAGAGCGAAACGAGACGAAGGAGGGTTAAAGAGGGCAAAACGAGATGAAGGCGGGTGGAACAGAGCGAAACAAGACGAAAGAAGGGTGAAAGAGAGCAAAACTAGACGAAGGAGGGTGAAAGACAGCGAAACGAGAGGAAGAAAGGTGAAAGAGAGCGAAACGAGACGAAGGAGGGTGAAAGAGAGCGAAAGGAGATGAAGGAGGGTGAAAGAGAGCGAAAGGTGTCGAAGGAGGGTGAAAGAGAGTGGAACGAGACGAAGGAGGGTGAAGGAGACCGAAACGAGATGAAGTAGGGTGAAAGAGAGCGAAACGAGACGAAGGAGGGTGAAAGAGAGGGAAACGAGATGAAGGAGGGTGAAAGAGAGCGAAACGAGACGAAGGAGGGTGAAAGAGAGCGAAACGAGATGAAGGAGGGTCAAAGAGAGCGAAACGAGACGAAGGAGGGTGAAAGAGAGCGAAACGAGATGTAGGAGGGTGAAAGAGAGCTAAACGAGACGAAGGAGGGTCACAGAGAGCAAAACGAGACGAAAGAGGGTAATAGAGAGCGAAACGAGACGGTGGAGGGTGAAAGAGAGCGAAACGACACGAAGGAGGGTGAAAGAGAGCGAAACAAGACGAAGGAGGGCGAAAGAGAGTGAAACGAGAGGAAGGAGGTGAAAGAGAGCGAAACGAGGTGAAGGAGGGTGAAAGAGAGCGAAACGAGATGAAGGAGGGTGAAAGAGAGTGAAACGAGACGAAGGAGGGTGAAAGAGAGCGAAAGGAGTCGAAGGAGGGTGAAAGAGAGCGGAACTATACGAAGGAGGGTGAAAGAGAACGAAACGAGACGAAGGAGGGTGAAAGAGAGTGAAACGAGACGAAGGAGGGTGAAAGAGGGCAAAACGAGACGAAGGCGGATGGAACAGAGCGAAACAAGATGAACGAGGGTGAAAGAGAGCGAAACGAGACGAAGGAGGGTGAAAGAGAGCAAAACGAGTTGAAGGAGTGTAAAACAGAGCGAAACGAGATGAAGGAGGGTGCAAGAGAGCTAAACGAGACGAAGGAGGGTCAAAGAGAGCGAAACAAGACGGTGGAGCGTGAAAGAGAGCGAAACGAGACGAAGGAGGATGAAAGAGAGCGAAACAAGACGAAGGAAGGCGAAAGAGAGCGAAACGAGAGGAAGGAGGGTGAAAGAGAGCGAAACGAGATGAAGGAGGGTGAAAGAGAGCGAAACGAGATGAAGGAGGGTGAAAGAGAGCGAAACGAGACGAAGGAGGATGAAAGAGAGCGAAACAAGACGAAGGAGGGCGAAAGAGAGCGAAACGAGAGGAAGGAGGGTGAAAGAGAGCGAAACAAGATGAAGGAGGGTGAAAGAGAGCGAAATGAGATGAAGGAGGGTGAAAGAGAGTGAAACGAGACGAAGGAGGGTGAAAGAGAGCGAAGGAGTCGAACGAGGGTGAAAGAGAGCGGAACCAAACGAAGGAGGGTGAAAGAGAACGAAACGAGACGAAGGAGGGTGAAAGAGAGTGAAACGAGACGAAGGAGGGTGAAAGAGGGCGAAACAAGACGAAGGCGGATGGAACAGAGCGAAACAAGATGAAGGAGGGTGAAAGAGAGCGAAACGAGACGAAGGAGGGTGAAGGAGAGCAAAACGAGATTAAGGAGTGTAAAACAGAGCGAAACGAGACGAAGGAGGGTGCAAGAGAGCTAAACGAGACGAAGGAGGGTCAAAGAGAGCAAATACAAGACAGTGGAGCGTGAAAGAGAGCGAAACAAGACGAAGGAGGATGAAAGAGAGCGAAACGAGACGACGGAGGGTGAAAGAGAGCGAAACGAGAGGAAGAAGGGTGAAAGAGAGCGAAACGAGACGAAGGAGGGAGAAAGAGAGCAAAACGAGATGAAGGAGTGTAAAACAGAGCGAAACGAGACGAAGGAGGGTGCAAGAGAGCTAAACGAGATGAAGGAGGGTCAAAGAGAGCGAAACAAGACGGTGGAGGCTGAAAGAGAGCGAAACGAGACGAAGGAGGGTGAAAGAGAGCGAAACGAGATGATGGAGTGTGAAAGAGAGCGAAACGAGAGGAAGGAGGGTGAAAGAGAGCGAAACGAGAAGAAGGAGGGTGAAAGAGAGCGAAACGAGATGAAGGAGGATGGAAGAGAGCGAAACGAGATGAAGGAGGGTGAAAGAGAGAGAAACGAGACGAAGGAAGGTGAAAGAGAGCGAAACGAGATGAGGGAAGGTGAGAGAGAGCGAAACGAGACAAAGGAGGGAGAACGGGAGAGAAACGAGATGAAGGAGGGTGAAAGAGAGCGAAACGAGATGAAGGAAGGTGAAAGAGAGCGAAACGAGACGAAGGAGGGTGAAAGAGGGCGAAATGAGATGAAGGCGGGTGGAACAGAGCGAAACAAGTCGAAAGAAGGGTGAAAGAGAGCAAAACGAGACGAAGGAGGGTGAAAGACAGCGAAACGAGACAAAGAAAGGTGAAAGAGAGCGAAACGAGACGAAGGAGGGTGAAAGAGAGCGAAAGGTGTCGAAGGAGGGTGAAAGAGAGTGGAACGAGACGAAAGAGGGTGAAGGAGACCGAAACGAGATGAAGTAGGGTGAAAGAGAGCGAAACGAGACGAAGGAGGGTGAAAGAGAGGGAAACGAGAAGAAGGAGGGTGAAAGAGAGCGAAACGAGACGAAGGAGTGTGAAAGAGAGCGAAACGAGATGAAGGAGGGTCAAAGAGAGCGAAACGAGATGAAGGAGGGTGAAAGAGAGCGAAACGAGATGTAGGAGGGTGAAAGAGAGCTAAACGAGACGAAGGAGGGTCACAGAGAGCAAAACGAGACGAAAGCGGGTAAAAGAGAGCGAAACGAGACGGTGGAGGGTGAAAGAGAGCGAAACGAGATGAAGGAGGGTGAAAGAGAGCGAAACAAAACGAAGGAGGGCGAAAGAGAGTGAAACGAGAGGAAGGAGGGTGAAAGAGAGCGAAACGAGATGAAGGAGGGTGAAAGAGAGCGAAACGAGATGAAGGAGGGTGAAAGAGAGTGAAACGAGACGAAGGAGGGTGAAAGAGAGCGAAACGAGATGAAGGAGGGTGAAAGAGAGCGAAACGAGACGAAGGAGGGTGGAAGAGAGTGAAACGAGACGAAGGAGGGTGAAAGAGAGCGAAAGGAGTCGAAGGAGGGTGAAAGAGAGCGGAACGAGACGAAGGAGGGTGAAAGAGAACGAAACGAGACGAAGGAGGGTGAAAGAGAGTGAAACGAGACGAAGGAGGGTGAAAGAGGGCAAAACGAGACGAAGGCGGATGGAACAGAGCGAAACAAGATGAACGAGGGTGAAAGAGAGCGAAACGAGACGAAGGAGAGTGAAAGAGAGCAAAACGAGTTGAAGGAGTGTAAAACAGAGCGAAACGAGACGAAGGAGGGTGCAAGAGAGCTAAACGAGACGAAGGAGGGTCAAAGAGAGCAAAACAAGACGGTGGAGCGTGAAAGAGAGCGAAATGAGACGAAGGAGGATGAAAGAGAGCGAAACAAGACGAAGGAGGGCGAAAGAGAGCGAAACGAGAGGAAGGAGGGTGAAAGAGAGCGAAACGAGATGAAGGAGGGTGAAAGAGAGCGAAACAAGATGAAGGAGGGTGAAAGAGAGCGAAACGAGACGAAGGAGGATGAAAGAGAGCGAAACAAGACGAAGGAGGGCGAAAGAGAGCGAAACGAGAGGAAGGAGGGTGAAAGAGAGCGAAACGAGATGAAGGAGGGTGAAAGAGAGCGAAACGAGATGAAGGAGGGTGAAAGAGAGTGAAACGAGACGAAGGAGGGTGAAAGAGAGCGAAGGAGTCGAACGAGGGTGAAAGAGAGCGGAACGAGACGAAGGAGGGTGAAAGAGAACGAAACGAGACGAAGGAGGGTGCAAGAGAGCTAAACGAGACGAAGGAGGGTCAAAGAGAGCGAAACAAGACAGTGGAGCGTGAAAGAGAGCGAAACGAGACGAAGGAGGATGAAAGAGAGCAAAACGAGACGACGGAGGTTGAAAGAGAGCGAAACGAGAGGAAGAAGGGTGAAAGAGAGCGAAACGAGACGAAGGAGGGAGAAAGAGATCAAAACGAGATGAAGGAGTGTAAAACAGAGCGAAACGAGACGAAGGAGGGTGCAAGAGAGCTAAACGAGATGAAGGAGGGTCAAAGAGAGCGAAACAAGACGGTGGAGGCTGAAAGAGAGCGAAACGAGACGAAGGAGGGTGAAAGAGAGCGAAACGAGATGATGGAGTGTGAAAGAGAGCGAAACGAGAGGAAGGAGGGTGAAAGAGAGCGAAACGAGAAGCAGGAGGGTGAAAGAGAGCGAAACGAGATGAAGGAGGGTGGAAGAGAGCGAAACGAGATGAAGGAGGGTGAAAGAGAGAGAAACGAGACGAAGGAAGGTGAAAGAGAGCGAAACGAGACGAGGGAAGGTGAGTGAGAGCGAAACGAGACAAAGGAGGGAGAACGGGAGAGAAACGAGATGAAGGAGGGTGAAAGAGAGCGAAACGAGATGAAGGAAGGTGAAAGAGAGCGAAACGAGACGAAGGAGGGTGAAAGAGGGAGAAACGAGATGAAGGCGGGTGGAACAGAGCGAAACAAGATGAAGGAGGGTGAAAGAGAGCGAAACGAGACGAAGGAGGGTGAAGGAGAGCAAAACGAGATTAAGGAGTGTAAAACAGAGCGAAACGAGACGAAGGAGGGTGCAAGAGAGCTAAACGAGACGAAGGAGGGTCAAAGAGAGCAAATACAAGACAGTGGAGCGTGAAAGAGAGCGAAACAAGACGAAGGAGGATGAAAGAGAGCGAAACGAGACGACGGAGGGTGAAAGAGAGCGAAACGAGAGGAAGAAGGGTGAAAGAGAGCGAAACGAGACGAAGGAGGGAGAAAGAGAGCAAAACGAGATGAAGGAGTGTAAAACAGAGCGAAACGAGACGAAGGAGGGTGCAAGAGAGCTAAACGAGATGAAGGAGGGTCAAAGAGAGCGAAACAAGACGGTGGAGGCTGAAAGAGAGCGAAACGAGACGAAGGAGGGTGAAAGAGAGCGAAACGAGATGATGGAGTGTGAAAGAGAGCGAAACGAGAGGAAGGAGGGTGAAAGAGAGCGAAACGAGAAGAAGGAGGGTGAAAGAGAGCGAAACGAGATGAAGGAGGATGGAAGAGAGCGAAACGAGATGAAGGAGGGTGAAAGAGAGAGAAACGAGACGAAGGAAGGTGAAAGAGAGCGAAACGAGATGAGGGAAGGTGAGAGAGAGCGAAACGAGACAAAGGAGGGAGAACGGGAGAGAAACGAGATGAAGGAGGGTGAAAGAGAGCGAAACGAGATGAAGGAAGGTGAAAGAGAGCGAAACGAGACGAAGGAGGGTGAAAGAGGGCGAAATGAGATGAAGGCGGGTGGAACAGAGCGAAACAAGTCGAAAGAAGGGTGAAAGAGAGCAAAACGAGACGAAGGAGGGTGAAAGACAGCGAAACGAGACAAAGAAAGGTGAAAGAGAGCGAAACGAGACGAAGGAGGGTGAAAGAGAGCGAAAGGTGTCGAAGGAGGGTGAAAGAGAGTGGAACGAGACGAAAGAGGGTGAAGGAGACCGAAACGAGATGAAGTAGGGTGAAAGAGAGCGAAACGAGACGAAGGAGGGTGAAAGAGAGGGAAACGAGAAGAAGGAGGGTGAAAGAGAGCGAAACGAGACGAAGGAGTGTGAAAGAGAGCGAAACGAGATGAAGGAGGGTCAAAGAGAGCGAAACGAGATGAAGGAGGGTGAAAGAGAGCGAAACGAGATGTAGGAGGGTGAAAGAGAGCTAAACGAAACGAAGGAGGGTCACAGAGAGCAAAACGAGACGAAAGCGGGTAAAAGAGAGCGAAACGAGACGGTGGAGGGTGAAAGAGAGCGAAACGAGATGAAGGAGGGTGAAAGAGAGCGAAACAAAACGAAGGAGGGCGAAAGAGAGTGAAACGAGAGGAAGGAGGGTGAAAGAGAGCGAAACGAGATGAAGGAGGGTGAAAGAGAGCGAAACGAGATGAAGGAGGGTGAAAGAGAGTGAAACGAGACGAAGGAGGGTGAAAGAGAGCGAAACGAGATGAAGGAGGGTGAAAGAGAGCGAAACGAGACGAAGGAGGGTGGAAGAGAGTGAAACGAGACGAAGGAGGGTGAAAGAGAGCGAAAGGAGTCGAAGGAGGGTGAAAGAGAGCGGAACGAGACGAAGGAGGGTGAAAGAGAACGAAACGAGACGAAGGAGGGTGAAAGAGAGTGAAACGAGACGAAGGAGGGTGAAAGAGGGCAAAACGAGACGAAGGCGGATGGAACAGAGCGAAACAAGATGAACGAGGGTGAAAGAGAGCGAAACGAGACGAAGGAGAGTGAAAGAGAGCAAAACGAGTTGAAGGAGTGTAAAACAGAGCGAAACGAGACGAAGGAGGGTGCAAGAGAGCTAAACGAGACGAAGGAGGGTCAAAGAGAGCAAAACAAGACGGTGGAGCGTGAAAGAGAGCGAAATGAGACGAAGGAGGATGAAAGAGAGCGAAACAAGACGAAGGAGGGCGAAAGAGAGCGAAACGAGAGGAAGGAGGGTGAAAGAGAGCGAAACGAGATGAAGGAGGGTGAAAGAGAGCGAAACAAGATGAAGGAGGGTGAAAGAGAGCGAAACGAGACGAAGGAGGATGAAAGAGAGCGAAACAAGACGAAGGAGGGCGAAAGAGAGCGAAACGAGAGGAAGGAGGGTGAAAGAGAGCGAAACGAGATGAAGGAGGGTGAAAGAGAGCGAAACGAGATGAAGGAGGGTGAAAGAGAGTGAAACGAGACGAAGGAGGGTGAAAGAGAGCGAAGGAGTCGAACGAGGGTGAAAGAGAGCGGAACGAGACGAAGGAGGGTGAAAGAGAACGAAACGAGACGAAGGAGGGTGCAAGAGAGCTAAACGAGACGAAGGAGGGTCAAAGAGAGCGAAACAAGACAGTGGAGCGTGAAAGAGAGCGAAACGAGACGAAGGAGGATGAAAGAGAGCAAAACGAGACGACGGAGGTTGAAAGAGAGCGAAACGAGAGGAAGAAGGGTGAAAGAGAGCGAAACGAGACGAAGGAGGGAGAAAGAGATCAAAACGAGATGAAGGAGTGTAAAACAGAGCGAAACGAGACGAAGGAGGGTGCAAGAGAGCTAAACGAGATGAAGGAGGGTCAAAGAGAGCGAAACAAGACGGTGGAGGCTGAAAGAGAGCGAAACGAGACGAAGGAGGGTGAAAGAGAGCGAAACGAGATGATGGAGTGTGAAAGAGAGCGAAACGAGAGGAAGGAGGGTGAAAGAGAGCGAAACGAGAAGCAGGAGGGTGAAAGAGAGCGAAACGAGATGAAGGAGGGTGGAAGAGAGCGAAACGAGATGAAGGAGGGTGAAAGAGAGAGAAACGAGACGAAGGAAGGTGAAAGAGAGCGAAACGAGACGAGGGAAGGTGAGTGAGAGCGAAACGAGACAAAGGAGGGAGAACGGGAGAGAAACGAGATGAAGGAGGGTGAAAGAGAGCGAAACGAGATGAAGGAAGGTGAAAGAGAGCGAAACGAGACGAAGGAGGGTGAAAGAGGGAGAAACGAGATGAAGGCGGGTGGAACAGAGCGAAACAAGTCGAAAGAAGGGTGAAAGAGAGCAAAACGAGACGAAGGAGGGTGAAAGAGAGCGAAAGGTGTCGAAGGAGGGTGAAAGAGAGTGGAACGAGACGAAAGAGGGTGAAGGAGACCGAAACGAGATGAAGTAGGGTGAAAGAGAGCGAAACGAGACGAAGGAGGGTGAGAGAGAGGGAAACGAGAAGAAGGAGGGTGAAAGAGAGCGAAACGAGACGAAGGAGGGTGAAAGAGAGCGAAACGAGATGAAGGAGGGTCAAAGAGAGCGAAACGAGACGAAGGAGGATGAAAGAGAGCGAAACGAGATGTAGGAGGGTGAAAGAGAGCTAAACGAGACGAAGGAGGGTCACAGAGAGCAAAACGAGACGAAAGAGGGTAAAAGAGAGCGAAACGAGACGGTGGAGGGTGAAAGAGAGCGAAACGAGACGAAGGAGGGTGAAAGAGAGCGAAACAAGACGAAGGAGGGCGAAAGAGAGCGAAACGAGAGGAAGGAGGGTGAAAGAGAGCAAAACGAGATGAAGGAGGGTGAAAGAGAGCGAAACGAGACGAAGGAGGGTGAAAGAGAGCGAAACGAGATGATGGAGTGTGAAAGAGAGCGAAACGAGAGGAAGGAGGGTGAAAGAGAGCGAAACGAGAAGAAGGAGGGTGAAAGAGAGCGAAACGAGATGAAGGAGGGTGGAAGAGAGCGAAACGAGATGAAGGAGGGTGAAAGAGAGAGAAACGAGACGAAGGAAGGTGAAAGAGAGCGAAACGAGACGAGGGAAGGTGAGAGAGAGCGAACGAGACAAAGGAGGGAGAACGGGAGAGAAACGAGATGAAGGAGGGTGAAAGAGAGCGAAACGAGATGAAGGAAGTTGAAAGAGAGCGAAACGAGACGAAGGAGGGTGAAAGAGGGCGAAACGAGATGAAGGCGGGTGGAACAGAGCGAAACAAGACGAAAGAAGGGTGAAAGAGAGCAAAACGAGACGAAGGAGGGTGAAAGACAGCGAAACGAGACGAAGAAAGGTGAAAGAGAGCGAAACGAGACGAAGGAGGGTGAAAGAGAGCGAAAGGAGATGAAGGAGGGTGAAAGAGAGCGAAAGGTGTCGAAGGAGGGTGAAAGAGAGTGGAACGAGATGAAAGAGGGTGAAGGAGACCGAAACGAGATGAAGTAGGGTGAAAGAGAGCGAAACGAGACGAAGGAGGGTGAAAGAGAGGGAAACGAGAAGAAGGAGGGTGAAAGAGAGCGAAACGAGATGAAGGAGGGTGAAAGAGAGCGAAACGCGATGAAGGAGGGTCAAAGAGAGCGAAACGAGACGAAGGAGGGTGAAAGAGAGCGAAACGAGATGTAGGAGGGTGAAAGAGAGCTAAACGAGACGAAGGAGGGTCACAGAGAGCAAAACGAGACGAAAGAGGGTAAAAGAGAGCGAAACGAGACGCTGGAGGGTGAAAGAGAGCGAAACGAGACGAAGGAGGGTGAAAGAGAGCGAAACAAGACGAAGGAGGGCGAAAGAGAGCCAAACGAGAGGAAAGAGGGTGAAAGAGAGCGAAACGAGATGAAGGAGGGTGAAAGAGAGCGAAACGAGATGAAGGAGGGTGAAAGAGAGTGAAACGAGACGAAGGAGGGTGAAAGAGAGCGAAAGGAGTCGAAGGAGGGTGAAAGAGAGCGGAACGAGACGAAGGAGGGTGAAAGAGAACGAAACGAGACGAAGGAGGGTGAAAGAGGGTGAAACGAGACGAAGGAGGGTGAAAGAGGGCAAAACGAGACGAAGGCGGATGGAACAGAGCGAAACGAGTTGAAGGAGTGTAAAACAGAGCGAAACGACTAGAATGAGGGTGCAAGAGAGCTAAACGAGACGAAGGAGGGTGAAAGGAGAGAAACGAGACGAAGGAAGGTGAAAGAGAGCGAAACGAGACGAAGGAAGGTGAAAGAGAGCGAAACGAGACAAAGGAGGGTGAAAGGGAGCGAAACAAGACGAAGGAGGGCGAAATGAGAGGAAGGAGGGTGAAAGAGAGCGAAACGAGATGAAGGAGGGTCAAAGAGAGCGAAACAAGATGAACGAGGGTGAAAGAGAGCGAAACGAGATGCAGGAGGGTCAAAGAGAGCGAAACGAGACGAAGGAGGGTGAAAGAGAGCGAAAGGAGTCGAAGGAGGGTGAAAGAGAGTGGAACGAGTCAAAGGAGGGTGAAAGAGACCGAAACGAGATGAAGGAGGGTGAAAGAGAGCGAAACGAGACGAAGGAGGGTGAACGAGAGCGAAACGAGAAGAAGGAGTGTGAAAGAGAGCGAAACGAGACGAAGGAGGGTGAAAGAGAGCGAAACGAGATGAATGAGGGTCAAAGAGAGCGAAACGAGACATTGGAGGGTGAAAGAGAGCGAAACGAAACGAAGGAGGGTGAAAGAGAGTGAAACAAGACGATGGAGGGTGAGGGAGACCGAAACGAGACAAAGGAGGTTGAAAGAGAGCGAAACAAGATGAAGGAGGATGAAAGAGAGCGAAACGAGAAGAAGGAGAGTGAAAGAGAGCGAAACGAGTCGAAGGAGGGTGAAAGAGAGCGAAACGAGATGAAGGAGGGTGAAAGAGAGCAAAACGAGATGAAGGACGGTGAAAGAGAGCGAAACGAGATGAAGGAGGGTGAAAGAGAGCTAAACGAGCCGAAGGAGGTTCACAGAGAGCGAAACGAGACGAAAGAAGGTAAAAGAGAGCGAAACGAGACGGTGGAGGGTGAAAGAGAGCGAAACGAGACGAAGGAGGGTGAAAGAGAGCGAAACAAGACGAAGGAGGGCGAAAGAGAGCGAAACGAGAGGAAGGAGGGTGAAAGAGAGCGAAACGAGATGAAGGAGGGTGAAAGAGAGCGAAACGAGATGAAGGAGGGTGAAAGAGAGCGAAACGAGACGAAGGAGGGTGAAAGAGAGCGAAAGGAGTCGAAGGAGGTTGAAAGAGAGCGGAACGAGACGAAGGAGGCTGAAAGAGAACGAAACGAGACGAAGGACGGTGAAAGAGAGTGAAACGAGACGAAGGAGGCTGAAAGAGGGCGAAACGAGACGAAGCCGGGTCGAACAGAGCGAAACAAGACGAAGGAGGGTGAAAGAGAGCGAAACGAGACGAAGGAGGGTGAAAGAGAGCGAAACGAGATGAAGGAGGGTGAGAGAGAGCGAAACGAGACGAAGGAGGGTGAAAGAGAGCGAAAAGAGATGAAGGAGGGTGAAAGAGAGCGAAAGGAGTCGAAGGAGCGTGAAAGAGAGTGGAACGAGATGAAGGAGGGTGAACGAGAGCGAAACGAGACGAAGGAGGGTGAAAGAGAGCGAAAGGAGTCGAAGGAGGTTGAAAGAGAGCGGAACGAGACGAAGGAGGGTGAAAGAGAGCGAAACGAGATGAATGAGGGTGAAAGAGAGCGAAACGAGACATTGGAGGGTGAAAGAGAGCGAAACGAAACGGTGGAGGGTGAAAGAGAGAGAAACGAGACGAAGGAGGGTGAAAGAGAGTGAAACAAGACGATGGAGGGTGAAAGAGAGCGAAACGAGAGGAAGGAGGGTGAAAGAGAGCAAAACGAGACAAAGGAGGGTGAAAGAGAGCGAAACGAGTCGAAGGAGGGTGGAAGAGAGCAAAAGGAGTCGCAGGAGTGTGAAAGAGAGTGGAACGAGACGAAGGAGGGTGAGGGAGACCGAAACGAGACAAAGGAGGTTGAAAGAGAGCGAAACAAGACGAAGGAGGGTGAAAGAGAGCGAAACAAGAAGAAGGAGTGTGAAAGAGAGCGAAACGAGACGAAGGAGGGTGAAAGAGAGCGAAACGAGATGAAGGAGGGTGAAAGAGAGCGAAACGAGATGAAGGACGGTGAAAGAGAGCGAAACGAGATGAAGGAGGGTGAAAGAGAGCTAAACGAGCCGAAGGAGGGTCACAGAGAGCGAAACGAGACGAAAGAAGGTAAAAGAGAGCGAAACGAGACGGTGGAGGGTGAAAGAGAGCGAAACGAGACGAAGGAGGGTGAAAGAGAGCGAAACAAGACGAAGGAGGGCGAAAGAGAGTGAAACGAGAGGAAGGAGGGTGAAAGAGAGCGAAACGAGATTAAGGAGGGTGAAAGAGAGCGAAACGAGATGAAGGAGAGTGAAAGAGAGCGAAACGAGACGAAGGAGGGTGAAAGAGAGCAAAAGGAGTCGAAGGAGGTTGAAAGAGAGCGGAACGAGAAGAAGGAGGGTGAAAGAGAACAAAACGAGACGAAGGAGGGTGACAGAGAGTGAAACGAGACGAAGGAGGCTGAAAGAGGGTGAAAAGAGACGAAGCCGGGTGGAACAGAGCGAAACAAGACGAAGGAGGGTGAAAGAGAGCGAAACGAGACGAAGGAGGGTGAAAGAGAGCAAAACGAGACGAAGGAGAGTAAAACAGGGCGAAACGAGACGAAGGAGGGTGCAAGAGAGCTAAACGAGACGAAGGAGGGTCAAAGAGAGCGAAACAAGACGGTGGAGGGTGAAAGAGAGCGAAACGAGATGAAGGAGGGTGGAAGAGAGCGAAACGAGACGAAGGAGGGTGAAAGAGACAGAAACGAGATGAAGGAAGGTGAAAGAGAGCGAAACGCGACGAAGGAAAGTGAAAGAGAGTGAAACGAGACAAAGGAGGGTGAAAGGGAGCGAAACGAGATGAAGGAGGTTGAAAGAGAGCGAAACCAGTTGAAGGAGTGTGAAAGAGAGCGAAACGAGACGAAGGAGGGTGAAAGTGGGCGAAACGAGACGAAGGCGGGTGGAACAGAGCGAAACAAGACGAAAGAAGAGTGAAAGAGAGAAAAACGAGATGAAGGAGGGTGAAAGAGAGCTAAACGAGACGAAGGAGGGTGAAAGAGAGCAAAACGAGTTGAAGGAGGGTCAAAGAGAGCGAATCGAGACGAAGGAGGGTAAAAGAGAGCGAAACGAGACGAAGGAGGGTGAAAGAGAGCGAAACGAGAAGAAGGAGGGTGAAAGAGAGCGAAACGAGACGAAGGAGGGTGAAAGAGAGCGAAACGAGATGAAGGAGGGTGAAAGAGAGCTAAACGAGACGAAGGAGGGTCACAGAGAGCGAAACGAGACGAAAGAGGGTAAAAGAGAGCGAACCGAGAAGGTGGAGGGTGAAAGAGAGCGAAACGAGACGAAGGAGGGTGAAAGAGAGCGAAACAAGACGAAGGAGGGCGAAAGAGAGCGAAACGAGAGGAAGGAGGGTGAAAGAGAGCGAAACGAGATGAAGGAGGTTGAAAGATAGCGAAACGAGATGAAGGAGGGTAAAAGAGAGCGAAACGAGACTTAGGAGGGTGAAAGAGAGCGAAACGAGACGAAGGAGGGTGAAAGAGAGCAAAACAAGACGAAGGAGGGCGAAAGAGAGCGATACAAGAGGAAGGAGGGTGAAAGAGAGCGAAACGAGATGAAGGAGGGTGAAAGATAGCGAAACGAGATGAAGGAGGGTGAAAGAGAGTGAAACGAGACGAAGGAGGGTGAAGGAGAGCGAAAGGAGTCGAAGGAGGGTGAAAGAGAGCGGAACGAGACAAAGGAGGGTGAAAGAGAATGAAACGAGACGAAAGAGGGTGAAAGAGAGTGAAACGAGAGGAAGGAGGGTGAAAGAGGGCGAAACGAGACGAAGGCGGGTGGGACAGAGCGAAACAAGACGAATGAGGGTGAAAGAGAGCAAAACGAGACGAAGGATGGTGAAAGAGAGCAAAACGAGACGAAGGAGTGTAAAACAGAGCGCAACGAGACGAAGGAGTGTGCAAGAGCGCTAAACGAGATGAAGGAGGGTGAAAGAGAGCGAAACGAGACGAAGGAGGGTGAACGAGAGCGAAACGAGAAGAAGGAGTGTGAAAGAGAGCGAAACGAGACGAAGAAGGGTGAAAGAGAGCGAAACGAGATGAATGAGGGTCAAAGAGAGCGAAACGAGACATTGGAGGGTGAAAGAGAGCGAAACGAAACGGTGGAGAGTGAAAGAGAGCGAAACGAGACGAAGGAGGGTGAAAGAGAGTGAAACAAGACGATGGAGGGTGAAAGAGAGCGAAACGAGAGGAAGGAGGGTGAAAGAGAGCAAAACGAGACAAAGGAGGGTGAAAGAGAGCGAAACGAGACGAAGGAGGGTGAAAGAGAGCAAAAGGAGTCGCAGGAGTTTGAAAGAGAGTGGAACGAGACGAAGGAGGGTGAGGGAGACCGAAACGAGACAAAGGAGGTTGAAAGAGAGCGAAACAAGATGAAGGAGGATGAAAGAGAGCGAAACGAGAAGAAGGAGAGTGAAAGAGAGCGAAACGAGTCGAAGGAGGGTGAAAGAGAGCGAAACGAGATGAAGGAGGGTGAAAGAGAGCAAAACGAGATGAAGGACGGTGAAAGAGAGCGAAACGAGATGAAGGAGGGTGAAAGAGAGCTAAACGAGCCGAAGGAGGTTCACAGAGAGCGGAACGAGAAGAAGGAGGGTGAAAGAGAACAAAACGAGACGAAGGAGGGTGACAGAGAGTGAAACGAGACGAAGGAGGCTGAAAGAGGGTGAAAAGAGACGAAGCCGGGTGGAACAGAGCGAAACAAGACGAAGGAGGGTGAAAGAGAGCGAAACGAGACGAAGGAGGGTGAAAGAGAGCAAAACGAGACGAAGGAGAGTAAAACAGGGCGAAACGAGACGAAGGAGGGTGCAAGAGAGCTAAACGAGACGAAGGAGGGTCAAAGAGAGCGAAACAAGACGGTGGAGGGTGAAAGAGAGCGAAACGAGATGAAGGAGGGTGGAAGAGAGCGAAACGAGACGAAGGAGGGTGAAAGAGACAGAAACGAGATGAAGGAAGGCGAAAGAGAGCGAAACGCGACGAAGGAAAGTGAAAGAGAGTGAAACGAGACAAAGGAGGGTGAAAGGGAGCGAAACGAGATGAAGGAGGTTGAAAGAGAGCGAAACCAGTTGAAGGAGTGTGAAAGAGAGCGAAACGAGACGAAGGAGGGTGAAAGTGGGCGAAACGAGACGAAGGCGGGTGGAACAGAGCGAAACAAGACGAAAGAAGAGTGAAAGAGAGAAAAACGAGATGAAGGAGGGTGAAAGAGAGCTAAACGAGACGAAGGAGGGTGAAAGAGAGCAAAACGAGTTGAAGGAGGGTCAAAGAGAGCGAATCGAGACGAAGGAGGGTAAAAGAGAGCGAAACGAGACGAAGGAGGGTGAAAGAGAGCGAAACGAGAAGAAGGAGGGTGAAAGAGAGCGAAACGAGACGAAGGAGGGTGAAAGAGAGCGAAACGAGATGAAGGAGGGTGAAAGAGAGCTAAACGAGACGAAGGAGGGTCACAGAGAGCGAAACGAGACGAAAGAGGGTAAAAGAGAGCGAACCGAGAAGGTGGAGGGTGAAAGAGAGCGAAACGAGACGAAGGAGGGTGAAAGAGAGCGAAACAAGACGAAGGAGGGCGAAAGAGAGCGAAACGAGAGGAAGGAGGGTGAAAGAGAGCGAAACGAGATGAAGGAGGTTGAAAGATAGCGAAACGAGATGAAGGAGGGTAAAAGAGAGCGAAACGAGACTTAGGAGGGTGAAAGAGAGCGAAACGAGACGAAGGAGGGTGAAAGAGAGCAAAACAAGACGAAGGAGGGCGAAAGAGAGCGATACAAGAGGAAGGAGGGTGAAAGAGAGCGAAACGAGATGAAGGAGGGTGAAAGATAGCGAAACGAGATGAAGGAGGGTGAAAGAGAGTGAAACGAGACGAAGGAGGGTGAAGGAGAGCGAAAGGAGTCGAAGGAGGGTGAAAGAGAGCGGAACGAGACAAAGGAGGGTGAAAGAGAATGAAACGAGACGAAAGAGGGTGAAAGAGAGTGAAACGAGAGGAAGGAGGGTGAAAGAGGGCGAAACGAGACGAAGGCGGGTGGGACAGAGCGAAACAAGACGAATGAGGGTGAAAGAGAGCAAAACGAGACGAAGGATGGTGAAAGAGAGCAAAACGAGACGAAGGAGTGTAAAACAGAGCGCAACGAGACGAAGGAGTGTGCAAGAGCGCTAAACGAGATGAAGGAGGGTGAAAGAGAGCGAAACGAGACGAAGGAGGGTGAACGAGAGCGAAACGAGAAGAAGGAGTGTGAAAGAGAGCGAAACGAGACGAAGAAGGGTGAAAGAGAGCGAAACGAGATGAATGAGGGTCAAAGAGAGCGAAACGAGACATTGGAGGGTGAAAGAGAGCGAAACGAAACGGTGGAGAGTGAAAGAGAGCGAAACGAGACGAAGGAGGGTGAAAGAGAGTGAAACAAGACGATGGAGGGTGAAAGAGAGCGAAACGAGAGGAAGGAGGGTGAAAGAGAGCAAAACGAGACAAAGGAGGGTGAAAGAGAGCGAAACGAGACGAAGGAGGGTGAAAGAGAGCAAAAGGAGTCGCAGGAGTTTGAAAGAGAGTGGAACGAGACGAAGGAGGGTGAGGGAGACCGAAACGAGACAAAGGAGGTTGAAAGAGAGCGAAACAAGATGAAGGAGGATGAAAGAGAGCGAAACGAGAAGAAGGAGAGTGAAAGAGAGCGAAACGAGTCGAAGGAGGGTGAAAGAGAGCGAAACGAGATGAAGGAGGGTGAAAGAGAGCAAAACGAGATGAAGGACGGTGAAAGAGAGCGAAACGAGATGAAGGAGGGTGAAAGAGAGCTAAACGAGCCGAAGGAGGTTCACAGAGAGCGAAACGAGACGAAAGAAGGTAAAAGAGAGCGAAACGAGACGGTGGAGGGTGAAAGAGAGCGAAACGAGACGAAGGAGGGTGAAAGAGAGCGAAACAAGACGAAGGAGGGCGAAAGAGAGCGAAACGAGAGGAAGGAGGGTGAAAGAGAGCGAAATGAGATGAAGGAGGGTGAAAGAGAGCGAAACGAGACGAAGGAGGGTGAAAGAGAGCGAAACAAAACGAAGGAGGGTGAAAGAGAGCGAAACGAGATGAAGGAGGGTGAAAGAGAGTGAAACGAGACGAAGGAGGGTGAAAGAGAGCGAAAGGAGTCGAAGGAGGGTGAAAGAGAGCGGAACGAGACGAAGGAGGGTGAAAGAGAACGAAACGAGACGAAGGAGGGTGAAAGAGAGTGAAACGAGACGAAGGAGGGTGAAAGAGGGCAAAACGAGACGAAGGCGGATGGAACAGAGCGAAGCAAGATGAACGAGGGTGAAAGAGAGCAAAACGAGACGAAGGAGGGTGAAAGAGAGCAAAACGAGTTGAAGGAGTGTAAAACAGAGCGAAACGAGACGAAGGAGGGTGCAAGAGAGCTAAACGAGACGAAGGAGGGTCAAAGAGAGCAAAACAAGACGGTGGAGCGTGAAAGAGAGCGAAATGAGACGAAGGAGGATGAAAGAGAGCGAAACAAGACGAAGGAGGGCGAAAGAGAGCGAAACGAGAGGAAGGAGGGTGAAAGAGAGCGAAACGAGATGAAGGAGGGTGAAAGAGAGCGAAACAAGATGAAGGAGGGTGAAAGAGAGCGAAACGAGACGAAGGAGGATGAAAGAGAGCGAAACAAGACGAAGGAGGGCGAAAGAGAGCGAAACGAGAGGAAGGAGGGTGAAAGAGAGCGAAACGAGATGAAGGAGGGTGAAAGAGAGCGAAACGAGATGAAGGAGGGTGAAAGAGAGTGAAACGAGACGAAGGAGGGTGAAAGAGAGCGAAGGAGTCGAACGAGGGTGAAAGAGAGCGGAACGAGACGAAGGAGGGTGAAAGAGAACGAAACGAGACGAAGGAGGGTGCAAGAGAGCTAAACGAGACGAAGGAGGGTCAAAGAGAGCGAAACAAGACAGTGGAGCGTGAAAGAGAGCGAAACGAGACGAAGGAGGATGAAAGAGAGCGAAACGAGACGACGGAGGTTGAAAGAGAGCGAAACGAGAGGAAGAAGGGTGAAAGAGAGCGAAACGAGACGAAGGAGGGAGAAAGAGATCAAAACGAGATGAAGGAGTGTAAAACAGAGCGAAACGAGACGAAGGAGGGTGCAAGAGAGCTAAACGAGATGAAGGAGGGTCAAAGAGAGCGAAACAAGACGGTGGAGGCTGAAAGAGAGCGAAACGAGACGAAGGAGGGTGAAAGAGAGCGAAACGAGATGATGGAGTGTGAAAGAGAGCGAAACGAGAGGAAGGAGGGTGAAAGAGAGCGAAACGAGAAGAAGGAGGGTGAAAGAGAGCGAAACGAGATGAAGGAGGGTGGAAGAGAGCGAAACGAGATGAAGGAGGGTGAAAGAGAGAGAAACGAGACGAAGGAAGGTGAAAGAGAGCGAAACGAGACGAGGGAAGGTGAGTGAGAGCGAAACGAGACAAAGGAGGGAGAACGGGAGAGAAACGAGATGAAGGAGGGTGAAAGAGAGCGAAACGAGATGAAGGAAGGTGAAAGAGAGCGAAACGAGACGAAGGAGGGTGAAAGAGGGAGAAACGAGATGAAGGCGGGTGGAACAGAGCGAAACAAGTCGAAAGAAGGGTGAAAGAGAGCAAAACGAGACGAAGGAGGGTGAAAGACAGCGAAACGAGACGAAGAAAGGTGAAAGAGAGCGAAACGAGACGAAGGAGGGTGAAAGAGAGCGAAAGGTGTCGAAGGAGGGTGAAAGAGAGTGGAACGAGACGAAAGAGGGTGAAGGAGACCGAAACGAGATGAAGTAGGGTGAAAGAGAGCGAAACGAGACGAAGGAGGGTGAGAGAGAGGGAAACGAGAAGAAGGAGGGTGAAAGAGAGCGAAACGAGACGAAGGAGGGTGAAAGAGAGCGAAACGAGATGAAGGAGGGTCAAAGAGAGCGAAACGAGACGAAGGAGGGTGAAAGAGAGCGAAACGAGATGTAGGAGGGTGAAAGAGAGCTAAACGTGACGAAGGAGGGTCACAGAGAGCAAAACGAGACGAAAGAGGGTAAAAGAGAGCGAAACGAGACGGTGGAGGGTGAAACAGAGCGAAACGAGACGAAGGAGGGTGAAAGAGAGCGAAACAAGACGAAGGAGGGCGAAAGAGAGCGAAACGAGAGGAAGGAGGGTGAAAGAGAGCGAAACGAGATGAAGGAGGGTGAAAGAGAGCGAATCGAGACGAAGGAGGGTGAAAGAGAGCGAAACGAGATGATGGAGTGTGAAAGAGAGCGAAACGAGAGGAAGGAGGGTGAAAGAGAGCGAAACGAGAAGAAGGAGGGTGAAAGAGAGCGAAACGAGATGAAGGAGGGTGGAAGAGAGCGAAACGAGATGAAGGAGGGTGAAAGAGAGAGAAACGAGACGAAGGAAGGTGAAAGAGAGCGAAACGAGACGAGGGAAGGTGAGAGAGAGCGAAACGAGACAAAGGAGGGAGAACGGGAGAGAAACGAGATGAAGGAGGGTGAAAGAGAGCGAAACGAGATGAAGGAAGTTGAAAGAGAGCGAAACGAGACGAAGGAGGGTGAAAGAGGGCGAAACGAGATGAAGGCGGGTGGAACAGAGCGAAACAAGACGAAAGAAGGGTGAAAGAGAGCAAAACGAGATGAAGGAGGGTGAAAGACAGCGAAACGAGACGAAGAAAGGTGAAAGAGAGCGAAACGAGACGAAGGAGGGTGAAAGAGAGCGAAAGGAGATGAAGGAGGGTGAAAGAGAGCGAAAGGTGTCGAAGGAGGGTGAAAGAGAGTGGAACGAGATGAAAGAGGGTGAAGGAGACCGAAACGAGATGAAGTAGGGTGAAAGAGAGCGAAACGAGACGAAGGAGGGTGAAAGAGAGGGAAACGAGAAGAAGGAGGGTGAAAGAGAGCGAAACGAGATGAAGGAGGGTGAAAGAGAGCGAAACGCGATGAAGGAGGGTCAAAGAGAGCGAAACGAGACGAAGGAGGGTGAAAGAGAGCGAAACGAGATGTAGGAGGGTGAAAGAGAGCTAAACGAGACGAAGGAGGGTCACAGAGAGCAAAACGAGACGAAAGAGGGTAAAAGAGAGCGAAACGAGACGGTGGAGGGTGAAAGAGAGCGAAACGAGACGAAGGAGGGTGAAAGAGAGCGAAACAAGACGAAGGAGGGCGAAAGAGAGCCAAACGAGAGGAAAGAGGGTGAAAGAGAGCGAAACGAGATGAAGGAGGGTGAAAGAGAGCGAAACGAGATGAAGGAGGGTGAAAGAGAGTGAAACGAGACGAAGGAGGGTGAAAGAGAGCGAAAGGAGTCGAAGGAGGGTGAAAGAGAGCGGAACGAGACGAAGGAGGGTGAAAGAGAACGAAACGAGACGAAGGAGGGTGAAAGAGGGTGAAACGAGACGAAGGAGGGTGAAAGAGGGCAAAACGAGACGAAGGCGGATGGAACAGAGCGAAACGAGTTGAAGGAGTGTAAAACAGAGCGAAACGACTAGAATGAGGGTGCAAGAGAGCTAAACGAGACGAAGGAGGGTGAAAGGAGAGAAACGAGACGAAGGAAGGTGAAAGAGAGCGAAACGAGACGAAGGAAGGTGAAAGAGAGCGAAACGAGACAAAGGAGGGTGAAAGGGAGCGAAACAAGACGAAGGAGGGCGAAACGAGAGGAAGGAGGGTGAAAGAGAGCGAAACGAGATGAAGGAGGGTCAAAGAGAGCGAAACAAGATGAACGAGGGTGAAAGAGAGCGAAACGAGATGCAGGAGGGTCAAAGAGAGCGAAACGAGACGAAGGAGGGTGAAAGAGAGCGAAAGGAGTCGAACGAGGGTGAAAGAGAGTGGAACGAGTCAAAGGAGGGTGAAAGAGACCGAAACGAGATGAAGGAGGGTGAAAGAGAGCGAAACGAGACGAAGGAGGGTGAACGAGAGCGAAACGAGAAGAAGGAGTGTGAAAGAGAGCGAAACGAGACGAAGGAGGGTGAAAGAGAGCGAAACGAGATGAATGAGGGTCAAAGAGAGCGAAACGAGACATTGGAGGGTGAAAGAGAGCGAAACAAAACGGTGGAGAGTGAAAGAGAGCGAAACGAGACGAAGGAGGGTGAAAGAGAGTGAAACAAGACGATGGAGGGTGAAAGAGAGCGAAACGAGAGGAAGGAGGGTGAAAGAGAGCAAAACGAGACAAAGGAGGGTGAAAGAGAGCGAAACGAGACGAAGGAGGGTGAAAGAGAGCAAAAGGAGTCGCAGGAGTTTGAAAGAGAGTGGAACGAGACGAAGGAGGGTGAGGGAGACCGAAACGAGACAAAGGAGGTTGAAAGAGAGCGAAACAAGATGAAGGAGGATGAAAGAGAGCGAAACGAGAAGAAGGAGAGTGAAAGAGAGCGAAACGAGTCGAAGGAGGGTGAAAGAGAGCGAAACGAGATGAAGGAGGGTGAAAGAGAGCAAAACGAGATGAAGGACGGTGAAAGAGAGTGAAACGAGATGAAGGAGGGTGAAAGAGAGCTAAACGAGCCGAAGGAGGTTCACAGAGAGCGAAACGAGACGAAAGAAGGTAAAAGAGAGCGAAACGAGACGGTGGAGGGTGAAAGAGAGCGAAACGAGACGAAGGAGGGTGAAAGAGAGCGAAACAAGACGAAGGAGGGCGAAAGAGAGCGAAACGAGAGGAAGGAGGGTGAAAGAGAGCGAAACGAGATGAAGGAGGGTGAAAGAGAGCGAAACGAGATGAAGGAGGGTGAAAGAGAGCGAAACGAGACGAAGGAGGGTGAAAGAGAGCGAAAGGAGTCGAAGGAGGTTGAAAGAGAGCGGAACGAGACGAAGGAGGCTGAAAGAGAACGAAACGAGACGAAGGACGGTGAAAGAGAGTGAAACGAGACGAAGGAGGCTGAAAGAGGGCGAAACGAGACGAAGCCGGGTCGAACAGAGCGAAACAAGACGAAGGAGGGTGAAAGAGAGCGAAACGAGACGAAGGAGGGTGAAAGAGAGCGAAACGAGATGAAGGAGGGTGAGAGAGAGCGAAACGAGACGAAGGAGGGTGAAAGAGAGCGAAAAGAGATGAAGGAGGGTGAAAGAGAGCGAAAGGAGTCGAAGGAGCGTGAAAGAGAGTGGAACAAGATGAAGGAGGGTGAACGAGAGCGAAACGAGAAGAAGGAGTGTGAAAGAGAGCGAAACGAGACGAAGGAGGGTGAAAGAGAGCGAAACGAGATGAATGAGGGTGAAAGAGAGCGAAACGAGACATTGGAGGGTGAAAGAGAGCGAAACGAAACGGTGGAGGGTGAAAGAGAGCGAAACGAGACGAAGGAGGGTGAAAGAGAGTGAAACAAGACGATGGAGGGTGAAAGAGAGCGAAACGAGAGGAAGGAGGGTGAAAGAGAGCAAAACGAGACAAAGGAGGGTGAAAGAGAGCGAAACGAGTCGAAGGAGGGTGGAAGAGAGCAAAAGGAGTCGCAGGAGTGTGAAAGAGAGTGGAACGAGACGAAGGAGGGTGAGGGAGACCGAAACGAGACAAAGGAGGTTGAAAGAGAGCGAAACAAGACGAAGGAGGGTGAAAGAGAGCGAAACAAGAAGAAGGAGTGTGAAAGAGAGCGAAACGAGACGAAGGAGGGTGAAAGAGAGCGAAACGAGATGAAGGAGGGTGAAAGAGAGCGAAACGAGATGAAGGACGGTGAAAGAGAGCGAAACGAGATGAAGGAGGGTGAAAGAGAGCTAAACGAGCCGAAGGAGGGTCACAGAGAGCGAAACGAGACGAAAGAAGGTAAAAGAGAGCGAAACGAGACGGTGGAGGGTGAAAGAGAGCGAAACGAGACGAAGGAGGGTGAAAGAGAGCGAAACAAGACGAAGGAGGGCGAAAGAGAGTGAAACGAGAGGAAGGAGGGTGAAAGAGAGCGAAACGAGATTAAGGAGGGTGAAAGAGAGCGAAACGAGATGAAGGAGGGTGAAAGAGAGCGAAACGAGACGAAGGAGGGTGAAAGAGAGCAAAAGGAGTCGAAGGAGGTTGAAAGAGAGCGGAACGAGAAGAAGGACGGTGAAAGAGAACAAAACGAGACGAAGGAGGGTGACAGAGAGTGAAACGAGACGAAGGAGGCTGAAAGAGGGTGAAAAGAGACGAAGCCGGGTGGAACAGAGCGAAACAAGACGAAGGAGGGTGAAAGAGAGCGAAACGAGACGAAGGAGGGTGAAAGAGAGCAAAACGAGACGAAGGAGAGTAAAACAGGGCGAAACGAGACGAAGGAGGGTGCAAGAGAGCTAAACGAGACGAAGGAGGGTCAAAGAGAGCGAAACAAGACGGTGGAGGGTGAAAGAGAGCGAAACGAGATGAAGGAGGGTGGAAGAGAGCGAAACGAGACGAAGGAGGGTGAAAGAGACAGAAACGAGATGAAGGAAGGTGAAAGAGAGCGAAACGCGACGAAGGAAAGTGAAAGAGAGTGAAACGAGACAAAGGAGGGTGAAAGGGAGCGAAACGAGATGAAGGAGGTTGAAAGAGAGCGAAACCAGTTGAAGGAGTGTGAAAGAGAACGAAACGAGACGAAGGAGGGTGAAAGTGGGCGAAACGAGACGAAGGCGGGTGGAACAGAGCGAAACAAGACGAAAGAAGAGTGAAAGAGAGCAAAACGAGATGAAGGAGGGTGAAAGAGAGCTAAACGAGATGAAGGAGGGTGAAAGAGAGCAAAACGAGTTGAAGGAGGGTCAAAGAGAGCGAATCGAGACGAAGGAGGGTGAAAGAGAGCGAAACGAGACGAAGGAGGGTGAAAGAGAGCGAAACGAGAAGAAGGAGTGTGAAAGAGAGCGAAACGAGACGAAGGAGGGTGAAAGAGAGCGAAACGAGATGAATGAGGGTCAAAGAGAGCGAAACGAGACATTGGAGGGTGAAAGAGAGCGAAACAAAACGGTGGAGAGTGAAAGAGAGCGAAACGAGACGAAGGAGGGTGAAAGAGAGTGAAACAAGACGATGGAGGGTGAAAGAGAGCGAAACGAGAGGAAGGAGGGTGAAAGAGAGCAAAACGAGACAAAGGAGGGTGAAAGAGAGCGAAACGAGACGAAGGAGGGTGAAAGAGAGCAAAAGGAGTCGCAGGAGTTTGAAAGAGAGTGGAACGAGACGAAGGAGGGTGAGGGAGACCGAAACGAGACAAAGGAGGTTGAAAGAGAGCGAAACAAGATGAAGGAGGATGAAAGAGAGCGAAACGAGAAGAAGGAGAGTGAAAGAGAGCGAAACGAGTCGAAGGAGGGTGAAAGAGAGCGAAACGAGATGAAGGAGGGTGAAAGAGAGCAAAACGAGATGAAGGACGGTGAAAGAGAGTGAAACGAGATGAAGGAGGGTGAAAGAGAGCTAAACGAGCCGAAGGAGGTTCACAGAGAGCGAAACGAGACGAAAGAAGGTAAAAGAGAGCGAAACGAGACGGTGGAGGGTGAAAGAGAGCGAAACGAGACGAAGGAGGGTGAAAGAGAGCGAAACAAGACGAAGGAGGGCGAAAGAGAGCGAAACGAGAGGAAGGAGGGTGAAAGAGAGCGAAACGAGATGAAGGAGGGTGAAAGAGAGCGAAACGAGATGAAGGAGGGTGAAAGAGAGCGAAACGAGACGAAGGAGGGTGAAAGAGAGCGAAAGGAGTCGAAGGAGGTTGAAAGAGAGCGGAACGAGACGAAGGAGGCTGAAAGAGAACGAAACGAGACGAAGGACGGTGAAAGAGAGTGAAACGAGACGAAGGAGGCTGAAAGAGGGCGAAACGAGACGAAGCCGGGTCGAACAGAGCGAAACAAGACGAAGGAGGGTGAAAGAGAGCGAAACGAGACGAAGGAGGGTGAAAGAGAGCGAAACGAGATGAAGGAGGGTGAGAGAGAGCGAAACGAGACGAAGGAGGGTGAAAGAGAGCGAAAAGAGATGAAGGAGGGTGAAAGAGAGCGAAAGGAGTCGAAGGAGCGTGAAAGAGAGTGGAACAAGATGAAGGAGGGTGAACGAGAGCGAAACGAGAAGAAGGAGTGTGAAAGAGAGCGAAACGAGACGAAGGAGGGTGAAAGAGAGCGAAACGAGATGAATGAGGGTGAAAGAGAGCGAAACGAGACATTGGAGGGTGAAAGAGAGCGAAACGAAACGGTGGAGGGTGAAAGAGAGCGAAACGAGACGAAGGAGGGTGAAAGAGAGTGAAACAAGACGATGGAGGGTGAAAGAGAGCGAAACGAGAGGAAGGAGGGTGAAAGAGAGCAAAACGAGACAAAGGAGGGTGAAAGAGAGCGAAACGAGTCGAAGGAGGGTGGAAGAGAGCAAAAGGAGTCGCAGGAGTGTGAAAGAGAGTGGAACGAGACGAAGGAGGGTGAGGGAGACCGAAACGAGACAAAGGAGGTTGAAAGAGAGCGAAACAAGACGAAGGAGGGTGAAAGAGAGCGAAACAAGAAGAAGGAGTGTGAAAGAGAGCGAAACGAGACGAAGGAGGGTGAAAGAGAGCGAAACGAGATGAAGGAGGGTGAAAGAGAGCGAAACGAGATGAAGGACGGTGAAAGAGAGCGAAACGAGATGAAGGAGGGTGAAAGAGAGCTAAACGAGCCGAAGGAGGGTCACAGAGAGCGAAACGAGACGAAAGAAGGTAAAAGAGAGCGAAACGAGACGGTGGAGGGTGAAAGAGAGCGAAACGAGACGAAGGAGGGTGAAAGAGAGCGAAACAAGACGAAGGAGGGCGAAAGAGAGTGAAACGAGAGGAAGGAGGGTGAAAGAGAGCGAAACGAGATTAAGGAGGGTGAAAGAGAGCGAAACGAGATGAAGGAGGGTGAAAGAGAGCGAAACGAGACGAAGGAGGGTGAAAGAGAGCAAAAGGAGTCGAAGGAGGTTGAAAGAGAGCGGAACGAGAAGAAGGACGGTGAAAGAGAACAAAACGAGACGAAGGAGGGTGACAGAGAGTGAAACGAGACGAAGGAGGCTGAAAGAGGGTGAAAAGAGACGAAGCCGGGTGGAACAGAGCGAAACAAGACGAAGGAGGGTGAAAGAGAGCGAAACGAGACGAAGGAGGGTGAAAGAGAGCAAAACGAGACGAAGGAGAGTAAAACAGGGCGAAACGAGACGAAGGAGGGTGCAAGAGAGCTAAACGAGACGAAGGAGGGTCAAAGAGAGCGAAACAAGACGGTGGAGGGTGAAAGAGAGCGAAACGAGATGAAGGAGGGTGGAAGAGAGCGAAACGAGACGAAGGAGGGTGAAAGAGACAGAAACGAGATGAAGGAAGGTGAAAGAGAGCGAAACGCGACGAAGGAAAGTGAAAGAGAGTGAAACGAGACAAAGGAGGGTGAAAGGGAGCGAAACGAGATGAAGGAGGTTGAAAGAGAGCGAAACCAGTTGAAGGAGTGTGAAAGAGAACGAAACGAGACGAAGGAGGGTGAAAGTGGGCGAAACGAGACGAAGGCGGGTGGAACAGAGCGAAACAAGACGAAAGAAGAGTGAAAGAGAGCAAAACGAGATGAAGGAGGGTGAAAGAGAGCTAAACGAGATGAAGGAGGGTGAAAGAGAGCAAAACGAGTTGAAGGAGGGTCAAAGAGAGCGAATCGAGACGAAGGAGGGTGAAAGAGAGCGAAACGAGACGAAGGAGGGTGAAAGAGAGCGAAACGAGAAGAAGGAGGGTGAAAGAGAGCGAAACGAGACGAAGGAGGGTGAAAGAGAGCGAAACGAGATGAAGGAGGGTGAAAGAGAGCTAAACGAGACGAAGGAGGGTCACAGAGAGCGAAACGAGACGAAAGAGGGTAAAAGAGAGCGAACCGAGAAGGTGGAGGGTGAAAGAGAGCGAAACGAGACGAAGGAGGGTGAAAGAGAGCGAAACAAGACGAAGGAGGGCGAAAGAGAGCGAAACGAGAGGAAGGAGGGTGAAAGAGAGCGAAACAAGATGAAGGAGGTTGAAAGATAGCGAAACGAGATGAAGGAGGGTGAAAGAGAGTGAAACGAGACGAAGGAGGGTGAAGGAGAGCGAAAGGAGTCGAAGGAGGGTGAAAGAGAGCGGAACGAGACAAAGGAGGGTGAAAGAGAATGAAACGAGACGAAAGAGGGTGAAAGAGAGTGAAACGAGAGGAAGGAGGGTGAAAGAGGGCGAAACGAGACGAAGGCGGGTGGAACAGAGCGAAACAAGACGAATGAGGGTGAAAGAGAGCAAAACGAGACGAAGGATGGTGAAAGAGAGCAAAACGAGACGAAGGAGTGTAAAACAGAGCGAAACGAGACGAAGGAGTGTGCAAGAGAGCTAAACGAGATGAAGGAGGGTGAAAGAGAGCGAAACGAGACGAAGGAGGGTGAACGAGAGCGAAACGAGAAGAAGGAGTGTGAAAGAGAGCGAAACGAGACGAAGGAGGGTGAAAGAGAGCGAAACGAGATGAATGAGGGTCAAAGAGAGCGAAACGAGACATTGGAGGGTGAAAGAGAGCGAAACGAAACGGTGGAGAGTGAAAGAGAGCGAAACGAGACGAAGGAGGGTGAAAGAGAGTGAAACAAGACGATGGAGGGTGAAAGAGAGCGAAACGAGAGGAAGGAGGGTGAAAGAGAGCAAAACGAGACAAAGGAGGGTGAAAGAGAGCGAAACGAGACGAAGGAGGGTGAAAGAGAGCAAAAGGAGTCGCAGGAGTTTGAAAGAGAGTGGAACGAGACGAAGGAGGGTGAGGGAGACCGAAACGAGACAAAGGAGGTTGAAAGAGAGCGAAACAAGATGAAGGAGGATGAAAGAGAGCGAAACGAGAAGAAGGAGAGTGAAAGAGAGCGAAACGAGTCGAAGGAGGGTGAAAGAGAGCGAAACGAGATGAAGGAGGGTGAAAGAGAGCAAAACGAGATGAAGGACGGTGAAAGAGAGCGAAACGAGATGAAGGATGGTGAAAGAGAGCTAAACGAGACGAAGAAGGTTCACAGAGAGCGAAACGAGACGAAAGAGGGTAAAAGAGAGCGAAACGAGACGGTGGAGGGTGAAAGAGAGCGAAACGAGACGAAGGAGGGTGAAAGAGAGCGAAACAAGACGAAGGAGGGCGAAAGAGAGCCAAACGAGAGGAAAGAGGGTGAAAGAGAGCGAAACGAGATGAAGGAGGGTGAAAGAGAGCGAAACGAGATGAAGGAGGGTGAAAGAGAGTGAAACGAGACGAAGGAGGGTGAAAGAGAGCGAAAGGAGTCGAAGGAGGGTGAAAGAGAGCGGAACGAGACGAAGGAGGGTGAAAGAGAACGAAACGAGACGAAGGAGGGTGAAAGAGGGTGAAACGAGATGAAGGAGGGTGAAAGAGGGCAAAACGAGACGAAGGCGGATGGAACAGAGCGAAACGAGTTGAAGGAGTGTAAAACAGAGCGAAACGACTAGAATGAGGGTGCAAGAGAGCTAAACGAGACGAAGGAGGGTGAAAGGAGAGAAACGAGACGAAGGAAGGTGAAAGAGAGCGAAACGAGACGAAGGAAGGTGAAAGAGAGCGAAACGAGACAAAGGAGGGTGAAAGGGAGCGAAACAAGACGAAGGAGGGCGAAACGAGAGGAAGGAGGGTGAAAGAGAGCGAAACGAGATGAAGGAGGGTCAAAGAGAGCGAAACAAGATGAACGAGGGTGAAAGAGAGCGAAACGAGATGCAGGAGGGTCAAAGAGAGCGAAACGAGACGAAGGAGGGTGAAAGAGAGCGAAAGGAGTCGAAGGAGGGTGAAAGAGATTGGAACGAGTCAAAGGAGGGTGAAAGAGACCGAAACGAGATGAAGGAGGGTGAAAGAGAGCGAAACGAGACGAAGGAGGGTGAACGAGAGCGAAACGAGAAGAAGGAGTGTGAAAGAGAGCGAAACGAGACGAAGGAGGGTGAAAGAGAGCGAAACGAGATGAATGAGGGTCAAAGAGAGCGAAACGAGACATTGGAGGGTGAAAGAGAGCGAAACAAAACGGTGGAGAGTGAAAGAGAGCGAAACGAGACGAAGGAGGGTGAAAGAGAGTGAAACAAGACGATGGAGGGTGAAAGAGAGCGAAACGAGAGGAAGGAGGGTGAAAGAGAGCAAAACGAGACAAAGGAGGGTGAAAGAGAGCGAAACGAGACGAAGGAGGGTGAAAGAGAGCAAAAGGAGTCGCAGGAGTTTGAAAGAGAGTGGAACGAGACGAAGGAGGGTGAGGGAGACCGAAACGAGACAAAGGAGGTTGAAAGAGAGCGAAACAAGATGAAGGAGGATGAAAGAGAGCGAAACGAGAAGAAGGAGAGTGAAAGAGAGCGAAACGAGTCGAAGGAGGGTGAAAGAGAGCGAAACGAGATGAAGGAGGGTGAAAGAGAGCAAAACGAGATGAAGGACGGTGAAAGAGAGTGAAACGAGATGAAGGAGGGTGAAAGAGAGCTAAACGAGCCGAAGGAGGTTCACAGAGAGCGAAACGAGACGAAAGAAGGTAAAAGAGAGCGAAACGAGACGGTGGAGGGTGAAAGAGAGCGAAACGAGACGAAGGAGGGTGAAAGAGAGCGAAACAAGACGAAGGAGGGCGAAAGAGAGCGAAACGAGAGGAAGGAGGGTGAAAGAGAGCGAAACGAGATGAAGGAGGGTGAAAGAGAGCGAAACGAGATGAAGGAGGGTGAAAGAGAGCGAAACGAGACGAAGGAGGGTGAAAGAGAGCGAAAGGAGTCGAAGGAGGTTGAAAGAGAGCGGAACGAGACGAAGGAGGCTGAAAGAGAACGAAACGAGACGAAGGACGGTGAAAGAGAGTGAAACGAGACGAAGGAGGCTGAAAGAGGGCGAAACGAGACGAAGCCGGGTCGAACAGAGCGAAACAAGACGAAGGAGGGTGAAAGAGAGCGAAACGAGACGAAGGAGGGTGAAAGAGAGCGAAACGAGATGAAGGAGGGTGAGAGAGAGCGAAACGAGACGAAGGAGGGTGAAAGAGAGCGAAAAGAGATGAAGGAGGGTGAAAGAGAGCGAAAGGAGTCGAAGGAGCGTGAAAGAGAGTGGAACAAGATGAAGGAGGGTGAACGAGAGCGAAACGAGAAGAAGGAGTGTGAAAGAGAGCGAAACGAGACGAAGGAGGGTGAAAGAGAGCGAAACGAGATGAATGAGGGTGAAAGAGAGCGAAACGAGACATTGGAGGGTGAAAGAGAGCGAAACGAAACGGTGGAGGGTGAAAGAGAGCGAAACGAGACGAAGGAGGGTGAAAGAGAGTGAAACAAGACGATGGAGGGTGAAAGAGAGCGAAACGAGAGGAAGGAGGGTGAAAGAGAGCAAAACGAGACAAAGGAGGGTGAAAGAGAGCGAAACGAGTCGAAGGAGGGTGGAAGAGAGCAAAAGGAGTCGCAGGAGTGTGAAAGAGAGTGGAACGAGACGAAGGAGGGTGAGGGAGACCGAAACGAGACAAAGGAGGTTGAAAGAGAGCGAAACAAGACGAAGGAGGGTGAAAGAGAGCGAAACAAGAAGAAGGAGTGTGAAAGAGAGCGAAACGAGACGAAGGAGGGTGAAAGAGAGCGAAACGAGATGAAGGAGGGTGAAAGAGAGCGAAACGAGATGAAGGACGGTGAAAGAGAGCGAAACGAGATGAAGGAGGGTGAAAGAGAGCTAAACGAGCCGAAGGAGGGTCACAGAGAGCGAAACGAGACGAAAGAAGGTAAAAGAGAGCGAAACGAGACGGTGGAGGGTGAAAGAGAGCGAAACGAGACGAAGGAGGGTGAAAGAGAGCGAAACAAGACGAAGGAGGGCGAAAGAGAGTGAAACGAGAGGAAGGAGGGTGAAAGAGAGCGAAACGAGATTAAGGAGGGTGAAAGAGAGCGAAACGAGATGAAGGAGGGTGAAAGAGAGCGAAACGAGACGAAGGAGGGTGAAAGAGAGCAAAAGGAGTCGAAGGAGGTTGAAAGAGAGCGGAACGAGAAGAAGGAGGGTGAAAGAGAACAAAACGAGACGAAGGAGGGTGACAGAGAGTGAAACGAGACGAAGGAGGCTGAAAGAGGGTGAAAAGAGACGAAGCCGGGTGGAACAGAGCGAAACAAGACGAAGGAGGGTGAAAGAGAGCGAAACGAGACGAAGGAGGGTGAAAGAGAGCAAAACGAGACGAAGGAGAGTAAAACAGGGCGAAACGAGACGAAGGAGGGTGCAAGAGAGCTAAACGAGACGAAGGAGGGTCAAAGAGAGCGAAACAAGACGGTGGAGGGTGAAAGAGAGCGAAACGAGATGAAGGAGGGTGGAAGAGAGCGAAACGAGACGAAGGAGGGTGAAAGAGACTGAAACGAGATGAAGGAAGGTGAAAGAGAGCGAAACGCGACGAAGGAAAGTGAAAGAGAGTGAAACGAGACAAAGGAGGGTGAAAGGGAGCGAAACGAGATGAAGGAGGTTGAAAGAGAGCGAAACCAGTTGAAGGAGTGTGAAAGAGAACGAAACGAGACGAAGGAGGGTGAAAGTGGGCGAAACGAGACGAAGGCGGGTGGAACAGAGCGAAACAAGACGAAAGAAGAGTGAAAGAGAGCAAAACGAGATGAAGGAGGGTGAAAGAGAGCTAAACGAGACGAAGGAGGGTGAAAGAGAGCAAAACGAGTTGAAGGAGGGTCAAAGAGAGCGAATCGAGACGAAGGAGGGTGAAAGAGAGCGAAACGAGACGAAGGAGGGTGAAAGAGAGCGAAACGAGAAGAAGGAGGGTGAAAGAGAGCGAAACGAGACGAAGGAGGGTGAAAGAGAGCGAAACGAGATGAAGGAGGGTGAAAGAGAGCTAAACGAGACGAAGGAGGGTCACAGAGAGCGAAACGAGACGAAAGAGGGTAAAAGAGAGCGAACCGAGAAGGTGGAGGGTGAAAGAGAGCGAAACGAGACGAAGGAGGGTGAAAGAGAGCGAAACAAGACGAAGGAGGGCGAAAGAGAGCGAAACGAGAGGAAGGAGGGTGAAAGAGAGCGAAACAAGATGAAGGAGGTTGAAAGATAGCGAAACGAGATGAAGGAGGGTGAAAGAGAGCGAAACGAGACTTAGGAGGGTGAAAGAGAGCGAAACGAGACGAAGGAGGGTGAAAGAGAGCAAAACAAGACGAAGGAGGGCGAAAGAGAGCGATACAAGAGGAAGGAGGGTGAAAGAGAGCGAAACGAGATGAAGGAGGGTGAAAGATAGCGAAACGAGATGAAGGAGGGTGAAAGAGAGTGAAACGAGACGAAGGAGGGTGAAGGAGAGCGAAAGGAGTCGAAGGAGGGTGAAAGAGAGCGGAACGAGACAAAGGAGGGTGAAAGAGAATGAAACGAGACGAAAGAGGGCGAAAGAGAGTGAAACGAGAGGAAGGAGGGTGAAAGAGGGCGAAACGAGACGAAGGCGGGTGGAACAGAGCGAAACAAGACGAATGAGGGTGAAAGAGAGCAAAACGAGACGAAAGATGGTGAAAGAGAGCAAAACGAGACGAAGGAGTGTAAAACAGAGCGAAACGAGACGAAGGAGTGTGCAAGAGAGCTAAACGAGATGAAGGAGGGTGAAAGAGAGCGAAACGAGACGAAGGAGGGTGAACGAGAGCGAAACGAGAAGAAGGAGTGTGAAAGAGAGCGAAACGAGACGAAGGAGGGTGAAAGAGAGCGAAACGAGATGAATGAGGGTCAAAGAGAGCGAAACGAGACATTGGAGGGTGAAAGAGAGCGAAACGAAACGGTGGAGAGTGAAAGAGAGCGAAACGAGACGAAGGAGGGTGAAAGAGAGTGAAACAAGACGATGGAGGGTGAAAGAGAGCGAAACGAGAGGAAGGAGGGTGAAAGAGAGCAAAACGAGACAAAGGAGGGTGAAAGAGAGCGAAACGAGACGAAGGAGGGTGAAAGAGAGCAAAAGGAGTCGCAGGAGTTTGAAAGAGAGTGGAACGAGACGAAGGAGGGTGAGGGAGACCGAAACGAGACAAAGGAGGTTGAAAGAGAGCGAAACAAGATGAAGGAGGATGAAAGAGAGCGAAACGAGAAGAAGGAGAGTGAAAGAGAGCGAAACGAGTCGAAGGAGGGTGAAAGAGAGCGAAACGAGATGAAGGAGGGTGAAAGAGAGCAAAACGAGATGAAGGACGGTGAAAGAGAGCGAAACGAGATGAAGGATGGTGAAAGAGAGCTAAACGAGACGAAGAAGGTTCACAGAGAGCGAAACGAGACGAAAGAAGGTAAAAGAGAGCGAAACGAGACGGTGGAGGGTGAAAGAGAGCGAAACGAGACGAAGGAGGGTGAAAGAGAGCGAAACAAGACGAAGGAGGGCGAAAGAGAGCGAAACGAGAGGAAGGAGGGTGAAAGAGAGCGAAACGAGATGAAGGAGGGTGAAAGAGAGCGAAACGAGATGAAGGAGGGTGAAAGAGAGCGAAACGAGACGAAGGAGGGTGAAAGAGAGCGAAAGGAGTCGAAGGAGGTTGAAAGAGAGCGGAACGAGACGAAGGAGGCTGAAAGAGAACGAAACGAGACGAAGGACGGTGAAAGAGAGTGAAACGAGACGAAGGAGGCTGAAAGAGGGCGAAACGAGACGAAGCCGGGTCGAACAGAGCGAAACAAGACGAAGGAGGGTGAAAGAGAGCGAAACGTGACGAAGGAGGGTGAAAGAGAGCGAAACGAGATGAAGGAGGGTGAGAGAGAGCGAAACGAGACGAAGGAGGGTGAAAGAGAGCGAAAAGAGATGAAGGAGGGTGAAAGAGAGCGAAAGGAGTCGAAGGAGCGTGAAAGAGAGTGGAACGAGATGAAGGAGGGTGAACGAGAGCGAAACGAGAAGAAGGAGTGTGAAAGAGAGCGAAACGAGATGAAGGAGGGTGAAAGAGAGCGAAACGAGATGAATGAGGGTGAAAGAGAGCGAAACGAGACATTGGAGGGTGAAAGAGAGCGAAACGAAACGGTGGAGGGTGAAAGAGAGCGAAACGAGACGAAGGAGGGTGAAAGAGAGTGAAACAAGACGATGGAGGGTGAAAGAGAGCGAAACGAGAGGAAGGAGGGTGAAAGAGAGCAAAACGAGACAAAGGAGGGTGAAAGAGAGCGAAACGAGTCGAAGGAGGGTGGAAGAGAGCAAAAGGAGTCGCAGGAGTGTGAAAGAGAGTGGAACGAGACGAAGGAGGGTGAGGGAGACCGAAACGAGACAAAGGAGGTTGAAAGAGAGCGAAACAAGACGAAGGAGGGTGAAAGAGAGCGAAACAAGAAGAAGGAGTGTGAAAGAGAGCGAAACGAGACGAAGGAGGGTGAAAGAGAGCGAAACGAGATGAAGGAGGGTGAAAGAGAGCGAAACGAGATGAAGGACGGTGAAAGAGAGCGAAACGAGATGAAGGAGGGTGAAAGAGAGCTAAACGAGCCGAAGGAGGGTCACAGAGAGCGAAACGAGACGAAAGAAGGTAAAAGAGAGCGAAACGAGACGGTGGAGGGTGAAAGAGAGCGAAACGAGACGAAGGAGGGTGAAAGAGAGCGAAACAAGACGAAGGAGGGCGAAAGAGAGTGAAACGAGAGGAAGGAGGGTGAAAGAGAGCGAAACGAGATTAAGGAGGGTGAAAGAGAGCGAAACGAGATGAAGGAGGGTGAAAGAGAGCGAAACGAGACGAAGGAGGGTGAAAGAGAGCAAAAGGAGTCGAAGGAGGTTGAAAGAGAGCGGAACGAGAAGAAGGAGGGTGAAAGAGAACAAAACGAGACGAAGGAGGGTGACAGAGAGTGAAACGAGATGAAGGAGGCTGAAAGAGGGTGAAAAGAGACGAAGCCGGGTGGAACAGAGCGAAACAAGACGAAGGAGGGTGAAAGAGAGCGAAACGAGACGAAGGAGGGTGAAAGAGAGCAAAACGAGACGAAGGAGAGTAAAACAGGGCGAAACGAGACGAAGGAGGGTGCAAGAGAGCTAAACGAGACGAAGGAGGGTCAAAGAGAGCGAAACAAGACGGTGGAGGGTGAAAGAGAGCGAAACGAGACGAAGGAGGGTGAAAGAGAGCGAAACGAGACGAAGGAGGGCGAAAGATAGCGAAACGAGATGAAGGAGGGTGAAAGAGAGTGAAACGAGAAGAAGGAGGGTGAAAGAGAGCGAAACGAGACGAAGGAGGGTGAAAGAGAGCGAAACGAGATGAAGGAGGGTCAAAGAGAGCGAATCGAGACGAAGGAGGGTGAAAGAGAGCGAAACGAGATGAAGGAGGGTGAAAGAGAGCTAAACGAGACGAAGGAGGGCGAAAGAGAGCGAAACGAGATGAAGGAGGGTCAAAGAGAGCGAATCGAGACGAAGGAGGGTGAAAGAGGGCGAAACGAGACGAAGGAGGGTGAAAGAGAGCGAAACGAGAAGAAGGAGGGTGAAAGAGAGCGAAACGAGACGAAGGAGGGTGAAAGAGAGCGAAACGAGAGGAAGGAGGGTGAAAGAGCGCGAAACGAGACAAAGGAGGGTGAAAGAGAGCGAAACGAGACGAAGGAGGGTAAAAGAGAGCGAAACGAGACGAAGGAGGGTGAAAGAGAGCGAAACGAGACGAAGGAGGGTAAAAGAGAGCGAAACGAGACGAAGGAGGGTGAAAGAGAGCGAAACGAGGCGAAGAAAGTTGAAAGACAGCGAAACGAGACGAAGGAGGGTGAAAGAGAGCGAAACGAGAAGAAGGAGGGTGAAAGAGAGCAAAACGAAACGGTGTAGGGTGAAAGAGAGCGAAACGAGACGAAGGAGGGTGAAAGAGAGTGAAACAAGACGATGGAGGGTGAAAGAGAGCGAAACGAGAGGAAGGAGGGTGAAAGAGTGCGAAACGAGACAAAGGAGAGTGAAAGAGAGCGAAACGAGACGAAGGAGGGTGAAAGAGAGCGAAACGAGAGGAAGGAGGGTGAAAGAGAGCGAAACGAGACAAAGATGAGTGAAAGAGAGCGAAAGGTGATGAAGGAGGGTGAAAGAGAGCGAAAGGAGTCGCAGGAGGGTGAAAGAGAGTGGAACGAGACGAAGGAGGGTGAAAGAGAGCGAAACAAGAAAAAGGAGGGTGAAAGAGAGCGAAACGAGGAGAAGGAGGGTGAAAGAGAGCGAAACGAGACGAAGGAGGGTGAAAGAGAGCGAAACGAGATGAAGGAGTGTCAAAGAGAGCGAAACGAGACGAAGGAGGGTGAAAGAGAGCGAAACGAGATGAAGGAGGGTGAAAGAGAGCTAAACGAGACGAAGGAGGGTCACAGAGAGCGAAACGAGACGAAAGAGGGTAAAAGAGAGCGAACCGAGAAGGTGGAGGGTGAAAGAGAGCGAAACGAGATGAAGGAGGGTGAAAGAGAGCGAAACGAGACTTAGGAGATTGAAAGAGAGCGAAACGAGACGAAGGAGGGTGAAAGAGAGCGAAACAAGACGAAGGAGGGCGAAAGAGAGCGATACAAGAGGAAGGAGGGTGAAAGAGAGCGAAACGAGATGAAGGAGGGTGAAAGATAGCGAAACTAGATGAAGGAGGGTGAAAGAGAGTGAAACGAGACGAAGGAGGGTGAAGGAGAGCGAAAGGAGTCGAAAGAGGGTGAAAGAGAGCGGAACGAGACAAAGGAGGGTGAAAGAGAATGAAACGAGACGAAGGAGGGTGAAAGAGAGTGAAACGAGTCGAAGGAGGGTGAAAGAGGGCGAAACGAGACGAAGGCGGGTGGAACAGAGCGAAACAAGACGAATGAGGGTGAAAGCGAGCAAAACGAGACGAAGGATGGTGAAAGAAAACAAAACGAGACGAAGGAGTGTAAAACAGAGCGAAACGAGACGAAGGAGTGTGCAAGAGAGCTGAACGAGACGAAGGATGGTCAAAGAGAGTGAAACAAGACGATGGAGCGTGAAAGAGAGCGAAACGAGATGAAGGAGGGTGGAAGAGAGCGAAACGAGACGAAGGAGGGTGAAAGAGACAGAAACGAGATGAAGGAAGGTGAAAGAGAGCGAAACGCGACGAAGGAAAGTGAAAGAGAGTGAAACGAGACAAAGGAGGGTGAAAGGGAGCGAAACGAGATGAAGGAGGTTGAAAGAGAGCGAAACCAGTTGAAGGAGTGTGAAAGAGAGCGAAACGAGACGAAGGAGGGTGAAAGTGGGCGAAACGAGACGAAGGCGGGTGGAACAGAGCGAAACAAGACGAAAGAAGAGTGAAAGAGAGCAAAACGAGATGAAGGAGGGTGAAAGAGAGCTAAACGAGACGAAGGAGGGTGAAAGAGAGCAAAACGAGTTGAAGGAGGGTCAAAGAGAGCGAATCGAGACGAAGGAGGGTGAAAGAGAGCGAAACGAGACGAAGGAGGGTGAAAGAGAGCGAAACGAGAAGAAGGAGGGTGAAAGAGAGCGAAACGAGACGAAGGAGGGTGAAAGAGAGCGAAACGAGATGAAGGAGGGTGAAAGAGAGCTAAACGAGACGAAGGAGGGTCACAGAGAGCGAAACGAGACGAAAGAGGGTAAAAGAGAGCGAACCGAGAAGGTGGAGGGTGAAAGAGAGCGAAACGAGACGAAGGAGGGTGAAAGAGAGTGAAACAAGACGATGGAGGGTGAAAGAGACAGAAACGAGATGAAGGAAGGTGAAAGAGAGCGAAACGCGACGAAGGAAAGTGAAAGAGAGTGAAACGAGACAAAGGAGGGTGAAAGGGAGCGAAACGAGATGAAGGAGGTTGAAAGAGAGCGAAACCAGTTGAAGGAGTGTGAAAGAGAGCGAAACGAGACGAAGGAGGGTGAAAGTGGGCGAAACGAGACGAAGGCGGGTGGAACAGAGCGAAACAAGACGAAAGAAGAGTGAAAGAGAGCAAAACGAGATGAAGGAGGGTGAAAGAGAGCTAAACGAGACGAAGGAGGGTGAAAGAGAGCAAAACGAGTTGAAGGAGGGTCAAAGAGAGCGAATCGAGACGAAGGAGGGTGAAAGAGAGCGAAACGAGACGAAGGAGGGTGAAAGAGAGCGAAACGAGAAGAAGGAGGGTGAAAGAGAGCGAAACGAGACGAAGGAGGGTGAAAGAGAGCGAAACGAGATGAAGGAGGGTGAAAGAGAGCTAAACGAGACGAAGGAGGGTCACAGAGAGCGAAACGAGATGAAGGAGGGTGAAAGAGAGCTAAACGAGACGAAGGAGGGTCACAGAGAGCGAAACGAGACGAAAGAGGGTAAAAGAGAGCGAACCGAGAAGGTGGAGGGTGAAAGAGAGCGAAACGAGACGAAGGAGGGTGAAAGAGAGCGAAACAAGACGAAGGAGGGCGAAAGAGAGCGAAACGAGAGGAAGGAGGGTGAAAGAGAGCGAAACGAGATGAAGGAGGTTGAAAGATAGCGAAACGAGATGAAGGAGGGTGAAAGAGAGCGAAACGAGACTTAGGAGGGTGAAAGAGAGTGAAACGAGACGAAGGAGGGTGAAAGAGAGCAAAACAAGACGAAGGAGGGCGAAAGAGAGCGATACAAGAGGAAGGAGGGTGAAAGAGAGCGAAACGAGATGAAGGAGGGTGAAAGATAGCGAAACGAGATGAAGGAGGGTGAAAGAGAGTGAAACGAGACGAAGGAGGGTGAAGGAGAGCGAAAGGAGTCGAAGGAGGGTGAAAGAGAGCGGAACGAGACAAAGGAGGGTGAAAGAGAATGAAACGAGACGAAAGAGGGTGAAAGAGAGTGAAACGAGAGGAAGGAGGGTGAAAGAGGGCGAAACGAGACGAAGGCGGGTGGAACAGAGCGAAACAAGACGAATGAGGGTGAAAGAGAGCAAAACGAGACGAAGGATGGTGAAAGAGAGCAAAACGAGACGAAGGAGTGTAAAACAGAGCGAAACGAGACGAAGGAGTGTGCAAGAGAGCTAAACGAGATGAAGGAGGGTGAAAGAGAGCAAAACGAGACGAAGGAGGGTGAACGAGAGCGAAACGAGAAGAAGGAGTGTGAAAGAGAGCGAAACGAGACGAAGGAGGGTGAAAGAGAGCGAAACGAGATGAATGAGGGTCAAAGAGAGCGAAACGAGACATTGGAGGGTGAAAGAGAGCGAAACGAAACGGTGGAGAGTGAAAGAGAGCGAAACGAGACGAAGGAGGGTGAAAGAGAGTGAAACAAGACGATGGAGGGTGAAAGAGAGCGAAACGAGAGGAAGGAGGGTGAAAGAGAGCAAAACGAGACAAAGGAGGGTGAAAGAGAGCGAAACGAGACGAAGGAGGGTGAAAGAGAGCAAAAGGAGTCGCAGGAGTTTGAAAGAGAGTGGAACGAGACGAAGGAGGGTGAGGGAGACCGAAACGAGACAAAGGAGGTTGAAAGAGAGCGAAACAAGATGAAGGAGGATGAAAGAGAGCGAAACGAGAAGAAGGAGAGTGAAAGAGAGCGAAACGAGTCGAAGGAGGGTGAAAGAGAGCGAAACGAGATGAAGGAGGGTGAAAGAGAGCAAAACGAGATGAAGGACGGTGAAAGAGAGCGAAACGAGATGAAGGAGGGTGAAAGAGAGCTAAACGAGCCGAAGGAGGTTCACAGAGAGCGAAACGAGACGAAAGAAGGTAAAAGAGAGCGAAACGAGACGGTGGAGGGTGAAAGAGAGCGAAACGAGACGAAGGAGGGTGAAAGAGAGCGAAACAAGACGAAGGAGGGCGAAAGAGAGCGAAACGAGAGGAAGGAGGGTGAAAGAGAGCGAAACGAGATGAAGGAGGGTGAAAGAGAGCGAAACGAGATGAAGGAGGGTGAAAGAGAGCGAAACGAGACGAAGGAGGGTGAAAGAGAGCGAAAGGAGTCGAAGGAGGTTGAAAGAGAGCGGAACGAGACGAAGGAGGCTGAAAGAGAACGAAACGAGACGAAGGACGGTGAAAGAGAGTGAAACGAGACGAAGGAGGCTGAAAGAGGGCGAAACGAGATGAAGGAGGGTGAACGAGAGCGAAACGAGAAGAAGGAGTGTGAAAGAGAGCGAAACGAGACGAAGGAGGGTGAAAGAGAGCGAAACGAGATGAATGAGGGTGAAAGAGAGCGAAACGAGACATTGGAGGGTGAAAGAGAGCGAAACGAAACGGTGGAGGGTGAAAGAGAGCGAAACGAGACGAAGGAGGGTGAAAGAGAGTGAAACAAGACGATGGAGGGTGAAAGAGAGCGAAACGAGAGGAAGGAGGGTGAAAGAGAGCAAAACGAGACAAAGGAGGGTGAAAGAGAGCGAAACGAGTCGAAGGAGGGTGGAAGAGAGCAAAAGGAGTCGCAGGAGTGTGAAAGAGAGTGGAACGAGACGAAGGAGGGTGAGGGAGACCGAAACGAGACAAAGGAGGTTGAAAGAGAGCGAAACAAGACGAAGGAGGGTGAAAGAGAGCGAAACGAGACGAAGGAGTGTGCAAGAGAGCTAAACGAGATGAAGGAGGGTGAAAGAGAGCAAAACGAGACGAAGGAGGGTGAACGAGAGCGAAACGAGAAGAAGGAGTGTGAAAGAGAGCGAAACGAGACGAAGGAGGGTGAAAGAGAGCGAAACGAGATGAATGAGGGTCAAAGAGAGCGAAACGAGACATTGGAGGGTGAAAGAGAGCGAAACGAAACGGTGGAGAGTGAAAGAGAGCGAAACGAGACGAAGGAGGGTGAAAGAGAGTGAAACAAGACGATGGAGGGTGAAAGAGAGCGAAACGAGAGGAAGGAGGGTGAAAGAGAGCAAAACGAGACAAAGGAGGGTGAAAGAGAGCGAAACGAGACGAAGGAGGATGAAAGAGAGCAAAAGGAGTCGCAGGAGTTTGAAAGAGAGTGGAACGAGACGAAGGAGGGTGAGGGAGACCGAAACGAGACAAAGGAGGTTGAAAGAGAGCGAAACAAGATGAAGGAGGATGAAAGAGAGCGAAACGAGAAGAAGGAGAGTGAAAGAGAGCGAAACGAGTCGAAGGAGGGTGAAAGAGAGCGAAACGAGATGAAGGAGGGTGAAAGAGAGCAAAACGAGATGAAGGACGGTGAAAGAGAGCGAAACGAGATGAAGGAGGGTGAAAGAGAGCTAAACGAGCCGAAGGAGGTTCACAGAGAGCGAAACGAGACGAAAGAAGGTAAAAGAGAGCGAAACGCGACGGTGGAGGGTGAAAGAGAGCGAAACGAGACGAAGGAGGGTGAAAGAGAGCGAAACAAGACGAAGGAGGGCGAAAGAGAGCGAAACGAGAGGAAGGAGGGTGAAAGAGAGCGAAACGAGATGAAGGAGGGTGAAAGAGAGCGAAACGAGATGAAGGAGGGTGAAAGAGAGCGAAACGAGACGAAGGAGGGTGAAAGAGAGCGAAAGGAGTCGAAGGAGGTTGAAAGAGAGCGGAACGAGACGAAGGAGGCTGAAAGAGAACGAAACGAGACGAAGGACGGTGAAAGAGAGTGAAACGAGACGAAGGAGGCTGAAAGAGGGCGAAACGAGATGAAGGAGGGTGAACGAGAGCGAAACGAGAAGAAGGAGTGTGAAAGAGAGCGAAACGAGACGAAGGAGGGTGAAAGAGAGCGAAACGAGATGAATGAGGGTGAAAGAGAGCGAAACGAGACATTGGAGGGTGAAAGAGAGCGAAACGAAACGGTGGAGGGTGAAAGAGAGCGAAACGAGACGAAGGAGGGTGAAAGAGAGTGAAACAAGACGATGGAGGGTGAAAGAGAGCGAAACGAGAGGAAGGAGGGTGAAAGAGAGCAAAACGAGACAAAGGAGGGTGAAAGAGAGCGAAACGAGTCGAAGGAGGGTGGAAGAGAGCAAAAGGAGTCGCAGGAGTGTGAAAGAGAGTGGAACGAGACGAAGGAGGGTGAGGGAGACCGAAACGAGACAAAGGAGGTTGAAAGAGAGCGAAACAAGACGAAGGAGGGTGAAAGAGAGCGAAACAAGAAGAAGGAGTGTGAAATAGAGCGAAACGAGACGAAGGAGGGTGAAAGAGAGCGAAACGAGATGAAGGAGGGTGAAAGAGAGCGAAACGAGATGAAGGACGGTGAAAGAGAGCGAAACGAGATGAAGGAGGGTGAAAGAGAGCTAAACGAGCCGAAGGAGGGTCACAGAGAGCGAAACGAGACGAAAGAAGGTAAAAGAGAGCGAAACGAGACGGTGGAGGGTGAAAGAGAGCGAAACGAGACGAAGGAGGGTGAAAGAGAGCGAAACAAGACGAAGGAGGGCGAAAGAGAGTGAAACGAGAGGAAGGAGGGTGAAAGAGAGTGAAACGAGATTAAGGAGGGTGAAAGAGAGCGAAACGAGATGAAGGAGGGTGAAAGAGAGCGAAACGAGACGAAGGAGGGTGAAAGAGAGCAAAAGGAGTCGAAGGAGGTTGAAAGAGAGCGGAACGAGAAGAAGGAGGGTGAAAGAGAACAAAACGAGACGAAGGAGGGTGACAGAGAGTGAAACGAGACGAAGGAGGCTGAAAGAGGGTGAAAAGAGACGAAGCCGGGTGGAACAGAGCGAAACAAGATGAAGGAGGGTGAAAGAGAGCGAAACGAGACGAAGGAGGGTGAAAGAGAGCAAAACGAGACGAAGGAGAGTAAAACAGGGCGAAACGAGACGAAGGAGGGTGCAAGAGAGCTAAACGAGACGAAGGAGGGTCAAAGAGAGCGAAACAAGACGGTGGAGGGTGAAAGAGAGCGAAACGAGACGAAGGAGGGTGAAAGAGAGCGAAACGAGACGAAGGAGGGCGAAAGATAGCGAAACGAGATGAAGGAGGGTGAAAGAGAGTGAAACGAGAAGAAGGAGGGTGAAAGAGAGCGAAACGAGACGAAGGAGGGTGAAAGAGAGCGAAACGAGATGAAGGAGGGTCAAAGAGAGCGAATCGAGACGAAGGAGGGTGAAAGAGAGCGAAACGAGATGAAGGAGGGTGAAAGAGAGCTAAACGAGACGAAGGAGGGCGAAAGAGAGCGAAACGAGATGAAGGAGGGTCAAAGAGAGCGAATCGAGACGAAGGAGGGTGAAAGAGGGCGAAACGAGACGAAGGAGGGTGAAAGAGAGCGAAACGAGAAGAAGGAGGGTGAAAGAGAGCGAAACGAGACGAAGGAGGGTGAAAGAGAGCGAAACGAGAGGAAGGAGGGTGAAGAGCGCGAAACGAGACGAAGGAGGGTGAAAGAGAGCGAAACGAGACGAAGGAGGGTAAAAGAGAGCGAAACGAGACGAAGGAGGGTGAAAGAGAGCGAAACGAGACGAAGGAGGGTAAAAGAGAGCGAAACGAGACGAAGGAGGGTGAAAGAGAGCGAAACGAGGCGAAGAAAGTTGAAAGACAGCGAAACGAGACGAAGGAGGGTGAAAGAGAGCGAAACGAGAAGAAGGAGGGTGAAAGAGAGCAAAACGAAACGGTGTAGGGTGAAAGAGAGCGAAACGAGACGAAGGAGGGTGAAAGAGAGTGAAACAAGACGATGGAGGGTGAAAGAGAGCGAAACGAGAGGAAGGAGGGTGAAAGAGAGCGAAACGAGACAAAGGAGAGTGAAAGAGAGCGAAACGAGACGAAGGAGGGTGAAAGAGACCGAAACGAGACGAAGGAGGGTGAAAGAGAGCGAAACGAGACGAAGAAAGGTGAAAGAGAGCAAAACGAGACGAAGGAGGGTGAAAGAGAGCGAAAGGTGATGAAGGAGGGTGAAAGAGAGCGAAAGGAGTCGCAGGAGGGTGAAAGAGAGTGGAACGAGACGAAGGAGGGTGAAAGAGAGCGAAACAAGAAAAAGGAGGGTGAAAGAGAGCGAAACGAGGAGAAGGAGGGTGAAAGAGAGCGAAACGAGACGAAGGAGGGTGAAAGAGAGCGAAACGAGATGAAGGAGTGTCAAAGAGAGCGAAACGAGACGAAGGAGGGTGAAAGAGAGCGAAACGAGATGAAGGAGGGTGAAAGAGAGCTAAACGAGACGAAGGAGGGTCACAGAGAGCGAAACGAGACGAAAGAGGGTAAAAGAGAGCGAACCGAGAAGGTGGAGGGTGAAAGAGAGCGAAACGAGATGAAGGAGGGTGAAAGAGAGCGAAACGAGACTTAGGAGATTGAAAGAGAGCGAAACGAGACGAAGGAGGGTGAAAGAGAGCGAAACAAGACGAAGGAGGGCGAAAGAGAGCGATACAAGAGGAAGGAGGGTGAAAGAGAGCGAAACGAGATGAAGGAGGGTGAAAGATAGCGAAACTAGATGAAGGAGGGTGAAAGAGAGTGAAACGAGACGAAGGAGGGTGAAGGAGAGCGAAAGGAGTCGAAAGAGGGTGAAAGAGAGCGGAACGAGACAAAGGAGGGTGAAAGAGAATGAAACGAGACGAAGGAGGGTGAAAGAGAGTGAAACGAGACGAAGGAGGGTGAAAGAGGGCGAAACGAGACGAAGGCGGGTGGAACAGAGCGAAACAAGACGAATGAGGGTGAAAGCGAGCAAAACGAGACGAAGGATGGTGAAAGAAAACAAAACGAAACGAAGGAGTGTAAAACAGAGCGAAACGAGACGAAGGAGTGTGCAAGAGAGCTGAACGAGACGAAGGATGGTCAAAGAGAGTGAAACAAGACGATGGAGCGTGAAAGAGAGCGAAACGAGATGAAGGAGGGTGGAAGAGAGCGAAACGAGACGAAGGAGGGTGAAAGAGACAGAAACAAGATGAAGGAAGGTGAAAGAGAGCGAAACGCGATGAAGGAAAGTGAAAGAGAGTGAAACGAGACAAAGGAGGGTGAAAGGGAGCGAAACGAGATGAAGGAGGTTGAAAGAGAGCGAAACGAGACGAAGGAGGGTGAAAGAGACAGAAACAAGATGAAGGAAGGTGAAAGAGAGCGAAACGCGATGAAGGAAAGTGAAAGAGAGTGAAACGAGACAAAGGAGGGTGAAAGGGAGCGAAACGAGATGAAGGAGGTTGAAAGAGAGCGAAACCAGTTGAAGGAGTGTGAAAGAGAGCGAAACGAGACGAAGGAGGGGGAAAGTGGGCGAAACGAGACGAAGGCGGGTGGAACAGAGCGAAACAAGACGAAAGAAGAGTGAAAGAGAGCAAAACGAGATGAAGGAGGGTGAAAGAGAGCTAAACGAGACGAAGGAGGGTGAAAGAGAGCAAAACGAGTTGAAGGAGGGTCAAAGAGAGCGAATCGAGACGAAGGAGGGTGAAAGAGAGCGAAACGAGACGAAGGAGGGTGAAAGAGAGCGAAACGAGAAGAAGGAGGGTGAAAGAGAGCGAAACGAGACGAAGGAGGGTGAAAGAGAGCGAAACGAGATGAAGGAGGGTGAAAGAGAGCTAAACGAGACGAAGGAGGGTCACAGAGAGCGAAACGAGACGAAAGAGGGTAAAAGAGAGCGAACCGAGAAGGTGGAGGGTGAAAGAGAGCGAAACGAGACGAAGGAGGGTGAAAGAGAGCGAAACAAGACGAAGGAGGGCGAAAGAGAGCGAAACGAGAGGAAGGAGGGTGAAAGAGAGCGAAACGAGATGAAGGAGGTTGAAAGATAGCGAAACGAGATGAAGGAGGGTGAAAGAGAGCGAAACGAGACTTAGGAGGGTGAAAGAGAGCGAAACGAGACGAAGGAGGGTGAAAGAGAGCAAAACAAGACGAAGGAGGGCGAAAGAGAGCGATACAAGAGGAAGGAGGGTGAAAGAGAGCGAAACGAGATGAAGGAGGGTGAAAGATAGCGAAACGAGATGAAGGAGGGTGAAAGAGAGTGAAACGAGACGAAGGAGGGTGAAGGAGAGCGAAAGGAGTCGAAGGAGGGTGAAAGAGAGCGGAACGAGACAAAGGAGGGTGAAAGAGAATGAAACGAGACGAAAGAGGGTGAAAGAGAGTGAAACGAGAGGAAGGAGGGTGAAAGAGGGCGAAACGAGACGAAGGCGGGTGGAACAGAGCGAAACAAGACGAATGAGGGTGAAAGAGAGCAAAACGAGGCGAAGGATGGTGAAAGAGAGCAAAACGAGACGAAGGAGTGTAAAACAGAGCGAAACGAGACGAAGGAGTGTGCAAGAGAGCTAAACGAGACGAAGGAGGGTTAAAGAGAGCGAAACGAGACGAAGGAAGGTAAAAGAGAGCGAAACGAGACGAAGGAGGGAGAAAGAGAGCGAAACGAGGCGAAGAAAGTTGAAAGAGAGCGAAACGAGACGAAGGAGGGTGAAAGAGAGCGAAACGAGACGAAAGAGGGTCACAGAGAGCGAAACGAGATGAAGGAGGGTCAAAGAGAGCGAAACGAGACGGTGGAGGGTGAAAGAGAGCAAAATGAAACGATGGAGGGTGAAAGAGAGCGAAACGAGACGAAGGAGGGTGAAAGAGAGTGAAACAAGACGATGGAGGGTGAAAGAGAGCGAAACGAGAGGAAGGAGGGTGAAAGAGAGCAAAACGAGACAAAGGAGAGTGAAAGAGAGCGAAACGAGACGAAGGAGGGTGAAAGAGAGCGAAACGAGACGAAGGAGGGTGAAAGAGAGCGAAACGAGACGAAGAAAGGTGAAAGAGAGCAAAACGAGACGAAGGAGGGTGAAAGAGAGCGAAAGGAGATGAAGGAGGGTGAAAGAGAGCGAAAGGAGTCGCAGGAGGGTGAAAGAGAGTGGAACGAGACGAAGGAGGGTGAAGGAGACCGAAACGAGACGAAGGAGGTTGAAAGAGAGCGAAACAAGACGATGGAGGGTGAAAGAGTGCGAAACGAGAAGAAGGAGGGTGAAAGAGAGCGAAACGAGACGAAGGAGGGTGAAAGAGAGCGAAACGAGATGAAGGAGGGTGAAAGAGAGCGAAACGAGACGAAGGAGGGTGAAAGAGAGCGAAACGAGATGAAGGAGGGTGAAAGAGAGCTAAACGAGACGAAGGAGGGTCACAGAGAGCAAAACGAGACGAAAGAGGGTAAAAGAGAGCGAAACGAGAAGGTGGAGGGTGAAAGAGAGCGAAACGAGATGAAGGAGGGTGAAAGAGAGCGAAACAAGACGAAGGAGGGCGAAAGAGAGCGAAACGAGAGGAAGGAGGGTGAAAGAGAGCGAAACGAGATGAAGGAGGGTGAAAGATAGCGAAACGAGATGAAGGAGGCTGAAAGAGAGCGAAACGAGATGAAGGAGGGTCAAAGAGAGCGAATCGAGATGAAAGAGGGTGAAAGAGAGCGAAACGCGATGAAGGAGGGTGAAAGAGAGCTAAACGAGACGAAGGAGGGTGAAAGAGAGCTAAAGGAGTCGAAGGAGGGTGAAAGAGAGTGGAACGAGACGAAGGAGGGTGAAAGAGACCAAAACGAGACGAAGGGGGGTGAAAGAGAGCGAAACGAGACGAAGGAGGGTGAAAGAGAGCGAAACGAGAAGAAGGACGGTGAAAGTGAGCGAAACGAGACGAAGGAGGGTGAAAGAGAGCGAAACGAGATGTAGGAGGGTCAAAGAGAGCTAAACGAGACGAAGGAGGGTGAAAGAGAGCAAAACGAGTTGAAGGAGGGTCAAAGAGAGCGAATCGAGATGAAGGAGGGTGAAAGAGAGCGAAACGAGACGAAGGAGGGTGAAAGAGAGCGAAACGAGAAGAAGGAGGGTGAAAGAGAGCGAAACGAGACGAAGGAGGGTGAAAGAGAGCGAAACGAGAGGAAGGAGGGTGAAAGAGCGCGAAACGAGACAAAGGAGGGTGAAAGAGAGCGAAACGAGATGAAGGAGGGTAAAAGAGAGCGAAACGAGACGAAGGAGGGTGAAAGAGAGCGAAACGAGGCGAAGAAAGTTGAAAGAGAGCGAAACGAGACGAAGGAGGGTGAAAGAGAGCAAAACGAGACGAAGGATGGTGAAAGAGAGCAAAACGAGACGAAGGAGTGTAAAACAGAGCGAAACGAGACGAAGGAGTGTGCAAGAGAGCTAAACGAGACGAAGGAGGGTTAAAGAGAGCGAAACAAGACGGTGGAGCGTGAAAGAGAGCGAAACGAGATGAAGGAGGGTGGAAGAGAGCGAAACGAGACGAAGGAGGGTGAAAGAGACAGAAACGAGATGAAGGAGGGTGAAAGAGAGCGAAACGCGACGAAGGAAAGTGAAAGAGAGTGAAACGAGACAAAGGAGGGTGAAAGGGTGCGAAACGAGATGAAGGAGGTTGAAAGAGAGCGAAACCAGATGAAGGAGTGTGAAAGAGAGCGAAACGAGACGAAGGAGGGTGAAAGAGGGCGAAACGAGACGAAGGCGGGTGGAACAGAGCGAAACAAGACGAAAGAAGAGTGAAAGAGAGCAAAACGAGATGAAGGAGGGTGAAAGAGAGCTAAACGAGACGAAGGAGGGTGAAAGAGAGCAAAACCAGTTGAAGGAGGGAAAAAGAGAGCGAATCGAGACGAAGGAGGGTGAAAGAGAGCGAAACGACACGAAGGAGGGTGAAAGAGAGCGAAACGAGAAGAAGGAGGGTGAAAGAGAGCGAAACGAGACGAAGGAGGGTGAAAGAGAGCGAAACGAGAGGAAGGAGGGTGAAAGAGCGCGAAACGAGACAAAGGAGGGTGAAAGAGAGCGAAACGAGACGAAGGAGGGTAAAAGAGAGCGAAACGAGACGAAGGAGGGTGAAAGAGAGCGAAACGAGGCGAAGAAAGTTGAAAGAGAGCGAAACGAGACGAAGGAGGGTGAAAGAGAGCGAAACGAGATGAAGGAGGGTCACAGAGAGCGAAACGAGATGAAGGAGGGTCAAAGAGAGCGAGACGAGACGGTGGAGGGTGAAAGAGAGCGAAACGAAACGATGGAGGGTGAAAGAGAGCGAAACGAGACGAAGGAGGGTGAAAGAGAGTGAAACAAGACGATGGAGGGTGAAAGAGAGCGAAACGAGAGGAAGGAGGGTGAAAGAGAGCAAAACGAGACAAAGGAGAGTGAAAGAGAGCGAAACGAGACGAAGGAGGGTGAAAGAGAGCGAAACGAGACGAAGGAGGGTGAAAGAGAGCGAAACGAGACGAAGAAAGGTGAAAGAGAGCAAAACGAGACGAAGGAGGGTGAAAGAGAGCGAAAAGAGATGAAGGAGGGTGAAAGAGAGCGAAAGGAGTCGCAGGAGGGTGAAAGAGAGTGGAACGAGACGAAGGAGGGTGAATGAGACCGAAACGAGACGAAGGAGGTTGAAAGAGAGCGAAACAAGACGATGGAGGGTGAAAGAGTGCGAAACGAGAAGAAGGAGGTTGAAAGAGAGCGAAACGAGACGAAGGAGGGTGAAAGAGAGCGAAACGAGATGAAGGAGGGTGAAAGAGAGCGAAACGAGACGAAGGAGGGTGAAAGAGAGCGAAACGAGATGAAGGAGGGTGAAAGAGAGCGAAACGAGACGAAGGAGGGTGAAAGAGAGCGAAACGTGATGAAGGAGGGTGAAAGAGAGCTAAACGAGACGAAGGAGGGTCACAGAGAGCGAAACAAGACGAAAGAGGGTAAAAGAGAGCGAAACGAGAAGGTGGAGGGTGAAAGAGAGCGAAACGAGATGAAGGAGGGTGAAAGAGAGCGAAACAAGACGAAGGAGGGCGAAAGAGAGCGAAACGAGAGGAAGGAGGGTGAAAGAGAGCGAAACGAGATGAAGGAGGGTGAAAGATAGCGAAACGAGATGAAGGAGGGTGAAAGAGAGCGAAACGAGACGAAGGAGGGTGAATGAGGGTGAAACGAGACGAAGGCGGGTGGAACAGAGCGAAACAAGACGAAAGAAGAGTGAAAGAGAGCGAAACGAGATGAAGGAGGGTGAAAGAGAGCGAAAGGAGATGAAGGAGGGTGAAAGAGAGCGAAATGAGACGAAGGAGGGTGAAAGAGAGCGAAAGGAGTTGAAGGAGGGTGAAAGAGAGTGGAACGAGACGAAGGAGGGTGAAAGAGAGCGAAACGAGACGAAGGAGGGTGAAAGAGAGCGAAACGAGATGAAGGAGGGTGAAAGAGAGCGAAACGAGACGAAGGAGGCTGAAAGAGAGCGAAACGAGATGAAGGAGGGTCAAAGAGAGCGAATCGAGACGAAAGAGGGTGAAAGAGAGCGAAACGCGATGAAGGAGGGTGAAAGAGAGCTAAACGAGACAAAGGAGGGTGAAAGAGAGCTAAAGGAGTCGAAGGAGGGTGAAAGAGAGTGGAACGAGACGAAGGAGGGTGAAAGAGACCAAAACGAGACGAAGGAGGGTGAAAGAGAGCGAAACGAGACGAAGGAGGGTGAAAGAGAGCGAAACGAGAAGAAGGACGGTGAAAGAGAGCGAAACGAGACGAAGGAGGGTGAAAGAGAGCGAAACGACATGTAGGAGGGTCAAAGAGAGCGAAACGAGACGGTGGAGGGTGAAAGACAGCGAAACAAAACGGTGGAGGGTGAAAGAGAGCGAAACGAGACGAAGGAGGGTGAAAGAGAGTGACACAAGACGATGGAGGGTGAAAGAGAGCGAAACGAGAGGAAGGAGGGTGAAAGAGCGCGAAACGAGACAAAGGAGGGTGAAAGAGAGCGAAACAAGACGAAAGAGGGTAAAAGAGAGCGAAACGAGACGAAGGAGGGTGAAAGAGAGCGAAACGAGACGAAGAAAGTTGAAAGAGAGCGAAATGAGACGACGGAGGGTGAAAGAGAGCGAAAGGAGATGAAGGAGGGTGAAAGAGAGCGAAATGTGTCGTGGGAGGGTGAAAGAGAGTGGAACGAGACGAAGGAGGGTGAAGGAGACCGAAACGAGACGAAGGAGGGTGAAAGAGAGTGAAACGAGACGAAGGAGGGTGAAAGAGAGCGAAACGAGAATAAGGAGGATGAAAGAGAGCGTAACGAGACGAAGGAGGGTGTACGAGAGCGAAACGAGAGGAAGGAGGGTGAAAGAGAGCAAAACGAGACAAAGGACGGTGAAAGAGAGTGAAACGAGACGAAGGAGGGTGAAAGAGAGGAAAAGGAGTCGCAGGAGTGTGAAAGAGAGTGGAACGAGACGAAGGAGGGTGAGGGAGACCGAAACGAGACAAAGGAGGTTGAAAAAGAGCGAAACAAGACGAAGGAGGGTGAAAGAGAGCGAAACGAGAAGAAGGAGTGTGAAAGAGAGCGAAACGAGACGAAGGAGGGTGAAAGAGAGCGAAACAAGACGAAGGTGGGCGAAAGAGAGCGAAACGAGAGGAAGGAGGGTGAAAGAGAGCGAAACGAGAGGAAGGAGAGTGAAAGAGAGCGAAACGAGATGAAGGAGGGTGAAAGAGAGCGAAACGAGACGAAGGAGGGTGAAAGAGAGCGAAAGGAGTCGAAGGAGGTTGAAAGAGAGCGGAACGAGACGAAGGAGGGTGAAAGAGAACGAAACGGGACGAAGGAGGGTGAAAGAGAGTGAAACGAGACGAAGGAGGCTGAAAGAGGGCGAAACGAGACGAAGCCAGGTGGAAGAGAGCGAAACAAGACGAAGGAGGGTGAAAGAGAGTGAAACGAGACGAAGGAGGGTGAAAGAGAGCAAAACGAGACGAAGGAGAGTAAAACAGGGCGAAACGAGATGAAGGAGGGTGCAAGAGAGCTAAACGAGACAAAGGAGGGTCAAAGAGAGCGAAACAAGACGGTGGAGGGTGAAAGAGAGCGAAACGAGACGAAGGAGGGTGAAAGAGAGTGAAACGAGACGAAGGAGGGCGAAAGATAGCGAAACGAGATGAAGGAGGGTGAAAGAGAGTGAAACGAGAAGAAGGAGGGTGAAAGAGAGCGAAACGAGACGAAGGAGGGTGAAAGAGAATGAAACGAGATGAAGGAGGGTCAAAGAGAGCGAATCGAGACGAAGGAGGGTGAAAGAGAGCGAAACGAGATGAAGGAGGGTGAAAGAGAGCTAAACGAGACGAAAGAGGGCGAAAGAGAGCGAAACGAGATGAAGGAGTGTCAAAGAGAGCGAATCGAGACGAAGGAGGGTGAAAGAGAGCGAAACGAGACGAAGGAGGGTGAAAGAGAGCGAAACGAGAAGAAGGAGTGTGAAAGAGAGCGAAACGAGACGAAGGAGGGTGAAAGAGAGCGAAACGAGAGGAAGGAGGGTGAAAGAGCGCGAAACGAGACAAAGGAGAGTGAAAGAGAGCGAAACGAGATGAAGGAGGGTAAAAGAGAGCGAAACGAGACGAAGGAGGGTGAAAGAGAGCGAAACGAGGCGAAGAAAGTTGAAAGAGAGCGAAACGAGACGAAGGAGGGTGAAAGAGAGCGAAACGAGAAGAAGGAGGGTGAAAGAGAGCGAAACGAGACAAAGGAAGGTGAAAGAGAGCGAAACGAGATGAAGGAGGGTCAAAGAGAGCGAAACGAGACGGTGGAGGGTGAAAGAGAGCGAAACGAAACGGTGGAGGGTGAAAGAGAGCCAAACGAGACGAAGGAGGGTGAAAGAGAGTGAAACAAGACGATGGAGGGTGAAAGAGAGCGAAACGAGAGGAAGGAGGGTGAAAGAGAGCGAAACGAGACAAAGGAGAGTGAAAGAGAGCGAAACGAGACGAAGGAGGGTGAAAGAGAGCGAAACGAGACGAAGCTGGGTGAAAGAGAGCGAAACGAGACGAAGAAAGGTGAAAGAGAGCAAAACGAGACGAAGGAGGGTGAAAGAGAGCGAAAGGAGATGAAGGAGGGTGAAAGAGAGCGAAAGGAGTCGCAGGAGGGTGAAAGAGAGTGGAACGAGATGAAGGAGGGTGAAGGAGACCGAAACGAGATGAAGGAGGTTGAAAGAGAGCGAAACAAGACGAAGGAGGGTGAAAGAGAGCGAAACGAGGAGAAGGAGGGTGAAAGAGAGCGAAACGAGACGAAGGAGGGTGAAAGAGAGCGAAACGAGATGAAGGAGTGTCAAAGAGAGCGAAACGAGACGAAGGAGGGTGAAAGAGAGCGAAACGAGATGAAGGAGGGTGAAAGAGAGCTAAACGAGACGAAGGAGGGTCACAGAGAGCGAAACGAGACGAAAGAGGGTAAAAGAGAGCGAAACGAGAAGGTGGAGGGTGAAAGAGAGCGAAACGAGACGAAGGAGAGTGAAAGAGAGCGAAACAAGACGAAGGAGGGCGAAAGAGAGCGAAACGAGAGGAAGGAGGGTGAAAGAGAGCGAAACGAGATGAAGGAGGGTGAAAGATAGCGAAACGAGATGAAGGAGGGTGAAAGAGAGCGAAACGAGACTTAGGAGGGTGAAAGAGAGCGAAACGAGACGAAGGAGGGTGAAAGAGAGCGAATCAAGACGAAGGAGGGCGAAAGAGAGCGATACAAGAGGAAGGAGGGTGAAAGAGAGCGAAACGAGATGAAGGAGGGTGAAAGATAGCGAAACGAGATGAAGGAGGGTGAAAGAGAGTGAAACGAGACGAAGGAGGGTGAAGGAGAGCGAAAGGAGTCGAAGGAGGGTGAAAGAGAGCGGAACGAGACAAAGGAGGGTGAAAGAGAATGAAACGAGACGAAGGAGGGTGAAAGAGAGTGAAACGAGACGAAGAAGGGTGAAAGAGGGCGAAACGAGACGAAGGCGGGTGGAACAGAGCGAAACAAGACGAATGAGGGTGAAAGAGAGCAAAACGAGACGAAGGATGGTGAAAGAGTGCAAAACGAGACGAAGGAGTGTAAAACAGAGCGAAACGAGACGAAGGAGTGTGCAAGAGAGCTAAACGAGACAAAGGAGGGTCAAAGAGAGCGAAACAAGATGGTGGAGCGTGAAAGAGAGCGAAACGAGATGAAGGAGGGTGGAAGCGAGCGAAACGAGACGAAGGAGGGTGAAAGAGACAGAAACGAGATGAAGGAAGGTGAAAGAGAGCGAAACGCGACGAAGGAAAGTGAAAGAGAGTGAAACGAGACAAAGGAGGGTGAAAGGGAGCGAAACGAGATGAAGGAGGTTGAAAGAGAGCGAAACCAGATGAATGAGTGTGAAAGAGAGCGAAACGAGACGAAGGAGGGTGAAAGAGGGCGAAACGAGACGAAGGCGGGTGGAACAGAGCGAAACAAGACGAAAGAAGAGTGAAAGAGAGCAAAACGAGATGAAGGAGGGTGAAAGAGAGCTAAACGAGACGAAGGAGGGTGAAAGAGAGCAAAACGAGTTGAAGGAGGGTCAAAGAGAGCGAATCGAGACGAAGGAGGGTGAAAGAGAGCGAAACGAGACGAAGGAGGGTGAAAGAGAGCGAAACGAGAAGAAGGAGGGTGAAAGAGAGCAAAACGAGACGAAGGAGGGTGAAAGAGAGCGAAACGAGATGAATGAGGGTCAAAGAGAGCGAAACGAGACATTGGAGGGTGAAAGAGAGCGAAACGAAACGGTGGAGGGTGAAAGAGAGCGAAACGAGACGAAGGAGGGTGAAAGAGAGTGAAACAAGACGATGGAGGGTGAAAGAGAGTGAAACGAGAGGAAGGAGGGTGAAAGAGAGCAAAACGAGACAAAGGACGGTGAAAGAGAGTGAAACGAGACGAAGGAGGGTGAAAGAGAGCAAAAGGAGTCGCAGGAGTGTGAAAGAGAGTGGAACGAGACGAAGGAGGGTGAGGGAGACCGAAACGAGACAAAGGAGGTTGAAAGAGAGCGAAACAAGACGAAGGAGGGTGAAAGAGAGCGAAACGAGAAGAAGGAGTGTGAAAGAGAGCGAAACGAGACGAAGGAGGGTGAAAGAGAGCGAAACAAGACGAAGGAGGGCGAAAGAGAGCAAACGAGAGGAAGAAGGGTGAAAGAGAGCGAAACGAGATGAAGGAGGGTGAAAGAGAGCGAAACGAGATGAAGGAGGGTGAAAGAGAGCGAAACGAGACGAAGGAGGGTGAAAGAGAGCGAAAGGAGTCGAAGGAGGTTGAAAGAGAGCGGAACGAGACGAAGGAGGGTGAAAGAGAACGAAACGGGACGAAGGAGGGTGAAAGAGAGTGAAACGAGACGAAGGAGGCTGAAAGAGGGCGAAACGAGACGAAGCCGGGTGGAAGAGAGCGAAACAAGACGAAGGAGGGTGAAAGAGAGGGAAACGAGACGAAGGAGGGTGAAAGAGAGCAAAACGAGACGAAGGAGAGTAAAACAGGGCGAAACGAGATGAAGGAGGGTGCAAGAGAGCTAAACGAGACAAAGGAGGGTCAAAGAGAGCGAAACAAGACGGTGGAGGGTGAAAGAGAGCGAAACGAGACGAAGGAGGGTGAAAGAGAGCGAAACGAGGAGAAGGAGGGTGAAAGAAAGCGAAACGAGACGAAGGAGGGTGAAAGAGAGCGAAACGAGATGAAGGAGTGTCAAAGAGAGCGAAACGAGACGAAGGAGGGTGAAAGAGAGTGAAACGAGATGAAGGAGGGTGAAAGAGAGCTAAACGAGACGAAGGAGGGTCACAGAGAGCGAAACGAGACGAAAGAGGGTAAAAGAGAGCGAAACGAGAAGGTGGAGGGTGAAAGAGAGCGAAACGAGACGAAGGAGAGTGAAAGAGAGCGAAACAAGACGAAGGAGGGCGAAAGAGAGCGATACGAGAGGAAGGAGGGTGAAAGAGAGCGAAACGAGATGAAGGGGGGTGAAAGATAGCGAAACGAGATGAAGGAGGGTGAAAGAGAGCGAAACGAGACTTAGGAGGGTGAAAGAGAGCGAAACGAGACGAAGGAGGGTGAAAGAGAGCGAATCAAGACGAAGGAGGGCGAAAGCGAGCGATACAAGAGGAAGGAGGGTGAAAGAGAGCGAAACGAGATGAAGGAGGGTGAAAGATAGCGAAACGAGATGAAGGAGGGTGAAAGAGAGTGAAACGAGACGAAGGAGGGTGAAGGAGAGCGAAAGGAGTCGAAGGAGGGTGAAAGAGAGCGGAACGAGACAAAGGAGGGTGAAAGAGAATGAAACGAGACGAAGGAGGGTGAAAGAGAGTGAAACGAGACGAAGGAGGGTGAAAGAGGGCGAAACGAGACGAAGGCGGGTGGAACAGAGCGAAACAAGACGAATGAGGGTGAAAGAGAGCAAAACGAGACGAAGGATGGTGAAAGAGTGCAAAACGAGACGAAGGAGTGTAAAACAGAGCGAAACGAGACGAAGGAGTGTGCAAGAGAGCAAAACGAGACAAAGGAGGGTCAAAGAGAGCGAAACAAGACGGTGGAGCGTGAAAGAGAGCGAAACGAGATGAAGGAGGGTGAAAGGGAGCGAAACGAGATGAAGGAGGTTGAAAGAGAGCGAAACCAGATGAATGAGTGTGAAAGAGAGCGAAACGAGACGAAGGAGGGTGAAAGAGGGCGAAACGAGACGAAGGCGGGTGGAACAGAGCGAAACAAGACGAAAGAAGAGTGAAAGAGAGCAAAACGAGATGAAGGAGGGTGAAAGAGAGCTAAACGAGACGAAGGAGGGTGAAAGAGAGCAAAACGAGTTGAAGGAGGGTCAAAGAGAGCGAATCGAGACGAAGGAGGGTGAAAGAGAGCGAAACGAGACGAAGGAGGGTGAAAGAGAGCGAAACGAGAAGAAGGAGGGTGAAAGAGAGCGAAATGAGACGAAGGAGGGTGAAAGAGAGCGAAACGAGAGGAAGGAGGGTGAAAGAGCGCGAAACGAGACAAAGGAGGGTGAAAGAGAGCGAAACGAGACGAAGGAAGGTAAAAGAGAGCGAAACGAGACGAAGGAGGGTGAAAGAGAGCGAAACGAGGCGAAGAAAGTTGAAAGAGAGCGAAACGAGACGAAGGAGGGTGAAAGAGAGCGAAACGAGACGAAGGAGGGTGAAAGTTAGCGAAACGAGATGAAGGAGGGTCAAAGAGAGTGAAACGAGACGGTGGAGGGTGAAAGAGAGCGAAACGAAACGATGGAGGGTGAAAGAGAGCGAAACGAGACGAAGGAGGGTGAAAGAGAGTGAAACAAGACGATGGAGGGTGAAAGAGAGCGAAACGAGAGGAAGGAGGGTGAAAGAGAGCAAAACGAGACAAAGGAGAGTGAAAGAGAGCGAAAGGAGATGAAGGAGGGTGAAAGAGAGCGAAAGGAGTCGCAGGAGGGTGAAAGAGAGTGGAACGAGATGAAGGAGGGTGAAGGAGACCGAAACGAGACGAAGGAGGTTGAAAGAGAGCGAAACAAGACGATGGAGGGTGAAAGAGTGCGAAACGAGAAGAAGGAGGGTGAAAGAGAGCGAAACGAGACGAAGGAGGGTGAAAGAGAGCGAAACGAGATGAAGGAGGGTGAAAGAGAGCGAAACGAGACGAAGGAGGGTGAAAGAGAGCGAAACGAGATGAAGGAGGGTGAAAGAGAGCTAAACGAGACGAAGGAGGGTCACAGAGAGCGAAACGAGACGAAAGAGGGTAAAAGAGAGCGAAACGAGAAGGTGGAGGGTGAAAGAGAGCGAAACGAGATGAAGGAGGGTGAAAGAGAGTGAAACAAGACGAAGGAGGGCGAAAGAGAGCGAAACGAGAGGAAGGAGGGTGAAAGAGAGCGAAACGAGATGAAGGAGGGTGAAAGATAGCGAAACGAGATGAAGGAGGGTGAAAGAGAGCGAAACGAGACGAAGGAGGGTCAATGAGAGCGAAACGAGACGAAGGCGGGTGGAACAGAGCAAAACAAGACGAAAGAAGAGTGAAAGAGAGCAAAACGAGAGGAAGGAGGGTGAAAGAGAGCGAACCGAGATGAAGGAGGGTGAAAGAGAGCGAAAGGAGATGAAGGAGGGTGAAAGAGAGCGAAATGAGACGAAGGAGGGTGAAAGAGAGCGAAAGGAGTTGAAGGAGGGTGAAAGAGAGTGGAACGAGACGAAGGAGGGTGAAAGAGAGCGAAACGAGACGAAGGTGGGTGAAAGAGAGCGAAACGAGAAGAAGGAGGGTGAAAGAGAGCGAAACGAGACGAAGGAGGGTGAAAGAGAGCGAAACGAGATGAAGGAGGGTGAAAGAGAGCGAAACGAGACGAAGGAAGGTGAAAGAGAGCGAAACGAGATGAAGGAGGGTGAAAGAGAGCGAAACGAGATGAAGGAGGGTGAAAGATAGCGAAACGAGATGAAGGAGGGTGAAAGAGAGCGAAACGAGACGAAGGAGGGTGAATGAGGGCGAAACGAGACGAAGGCGGGTGAAACAGAGCGAAACAAAACGAAAGAAGAGTGAAAGAGAGCAAAACGAGAGGAAGGAGGGTGAAAGAGCGCGAAACGAGATGAAGGAGGGTGAAAGAGAGCGAAAGGAGATGAAGGAGGGTGAAAGAGAGCGAAATGAGACGAAGGAGGGTGAACGAGAGCGAAAGGAGTTGAAGGAGGGTGAAAGAGAGTGGAACGAGACGAAGGAGGGTGAAAGAGAGCGAAACGAGACGAAGGAGGGTGAAAGAGAGCGAAACGAGACGAAGGAGGGTGAAAGAGAGCGAAACGAGAAGAAGGAGGGTGAAAGAGAGCGAAACGAGACGAAGGAGGCTGAAAGAGAGCGAAACGAGATGAAGGAGGGTCAAAGAGAGCGAATCGAGACGAAAGAGGGTGAAAGAGAGCGAAACGCGATGAAGGAGGGTGAAAGAGAGCTAAACGAGACGAAGGAGGGTGAAAGAGAGCTAAAGGAGTCGAAGGAGGGTGAAAGAGAGTGGAACGAGACGAAGGAGGGTGAAAGAGACCAAAACGAGACGAAGGAGGGTGAAAGAGAGCGAAACGAGACGAAGGAGGGTGAAAGAGAGCGAAACGAGAAGAAGGACGGTGAAAGAGAGCGAAACGAGACGAAGGAGGGTGAAAGAGAGCGAAACGAGATGTAGGAGGGTCAAAGAGAGCGAAACGAGACGGTGGAGGGTGAAAGACAGCGAAACAAAACGGTGGAGGGTGAAAGAGAGCGAAACGAGACGAAGGAGGGTGAAAGAGAGTGAAACAAGACGATGGAGGGTGAAAGAGAACGAAACGAGAGGAAGGAGGGTGAAAGAGCGCGAAACGAGACAAAGGAGGGTGAAAGAGAGCGAAACAAGATGAAAGAGGGTAAAAGAGAGCGAAACGTGACGAAGGAGGGTGAAAGAGAGCGAAACGAGACGAAGAAAGTTGAAAGAGAGCGAAACGAGACGACGGAGGGTGAAAGTGAGCGAAAGGAGATGAAGGAGGGTGAAAGAGAGCGAAATGAGTCGAGGGAGGGTGAAAGAGAGTGGAACGAGACGAAGGAGGGTGAAGGAGACCGAAACGAGACGAACGAGGGTGAAAGAGAGTGAAACGAGACGAAGGAGAGTAAAACAGGGCGAAACGAGATGAAGGAGGGTGCAAGAGAGCTAAACGAGACAAAGGAGGGTCAAAGAGAGCGAAACAAGACGGTGGAGGGTGAAAGAGAGCGAAACGAGACGAAGGAGGGTGAAAGAGAGCGAAACGAGGAGAAGGAGGGTGAAAGAAAGCGAAACGAGACGAAGGAGGGTGAAAGAGAGCGAAACGAGATGAAGGAGTGTCAAAGAGAGCGAAACGAGACGAAGGAGGGTGAAAGAGAGTGAAACGAGATGAAGGAGGGTGAAAGAGAGCTAAACGAGACGAAGGAGGGTCACAGAGAGCGAAACGAGACGAAAGAGGGTAAAAGAGAGCGAAACGAGAAGGTGGAGGGTGAAAGAGAGCGAAACGAGACGAAGGAGAGTGAAAGAGAGCGAAACAAGACGAAGGAGGGCGAAAGAGAGCGATACGAGAGGAAGGAGGGTGAAAGAGAGCGAAACGAGATGAAGGAGGGTGAAAGATAGCGAAACGAGATGAAGGAGGGTGAAAGAGAGCGAAACGAGACTTAGGAGGGTGAAAGAGAGCGAAACGAGACGAAGGAGGGTGAAAGAGAGCGAATCAAGACGAAGGAGGGCGAAAGAGAGCGATACAAGAGGAAGGAGGGTGAAAGAGAGCGAAACGAGATGAAGGAGGGTGAAAGATAGCGAAACGAGATGAAGGAGGGTGAAAGAGAGTGAAACGAGACGAAGGAGGGTGAAGGAGAGCGAAAGGAGTCGAAGGAGGGTGAAAGAGAGCGGAACGAGACAAAGGAGGGTGAAAGAGAATGAAACGAGACGAAGGAGGGTGAAAGAGAGTGAAACGAGACGAAGGAGGGTGAAAGAGGGCGAAACGAGACGAAGGCGGGTGGAACAGAGCGAAACAAGACGAATGAGGGTGAAAGAGAGCAAAACGAGACGAAGGATGGTGAAAGAGTGCAAAACGAGACGAAGGAGTGTAAAACAGAGCGAAACGAGACGAAGGAGTGTGCAAGAGAGCAAAACGAGACAAAGGAGGGTCAAAGAGAGCGAAACAAGACGGTGGAGCGTGAAAGAGAGCGAAACGAGATGAAGGAGGGTGAAAGGGAGCGAAACGAGATGAAGGAGGTTGAAAGAGAGCGAAACCAGATGAATGAGTGTGAAAGAGAGCGAAACGAGACGAAGGAGGGTGAAAGAGGGCGAAACGAGACGAAGGCGGGTGGAACAGAGCGAAACAAGACGAAAGAAGAGTGAAAGAGAGCAAAACGAGATGAAGGAGGGTGAAAGAGAGCTAAACGAGACGAAGGAGGGTGAAAGAGAGCAAAACGAGTTGAAGGAGGGTCAAAGAGAGCGAATCGAGACGAAGGAGGGTGAAAGAGAGCGAAACGAGACGAAGGAGGGTGAAAGAGAGCGAAACGAGAAGAAGGAGGGTGAAAGAGAGCGAAATGAGACGAAGGAGGGTGAAAGAGAGCGAAACGAGAGGAAGGAGGGTGAAAGAGCGCGAAACGAGACAAAGGAGGGTGAAAGAGAGCGAAACGGGACGAAGGAAGGTAAAAGAGAGCGAAACGAGACGAAGGAGGGTGAAAGAGAGCGAAACGAGGCGAAGAAAGTTGAAAGAGAGCGAAACGAGACGAAGGAGGGTGAAAGAGAGCGAAACGAGACGAAGGAGGGTGAAAGTTAGCGAAACGAGATGAAGGAGGGTCAAAGAGAGTGAAACGAGACGGTGGAGGGTGAAAGAGAGCGAAACGAAACGATGGAGGGTGAAAGAGAGCGAAACGAGACGAAGGAGGGTGAAAGAGAGTGAAACAAGACGATGGAGGGTGAAAGAGAGCGAAACGAGAGGAAGGAGGGTGAAAGAGAGCAAAACGAGACAAAGGAGAGTGAAAGAGAGCGAAAGGAGATGAAGGAGGGTGAAAGAGAGCGAAAGGAGTCGCAGGAGGGTGAAAGAGAGTGGAACGAGATGAAGGAGGGTGAAGGAGACCGAAACGAGACGAAGGAGGTTGAAAGAGAGCGAAACAAGACGATGGAGGGTGAAAGAGTGCGAAACGAGAAGAAGGAGGGTGAAAGAGAGCGAAACGAGACGAAGGAGGGTGAAAGAGAGCGAAACGAGATGAAGGAGGGTGAAAGAGAGCGAAACGAGACGAAGGAGGGTGAAAGAGAGCGAAACGAGATGAAGGAGGGTGAAAGAGAGCTAAACGAGACGAAGGAGGGTCACAGAGAGCGAAACGAGACGAAAGAGGGTAAAAGAGAGCGAAACGAGAAGGTGGAGGGTGAAAGAGAGCGAAACGAGATGAAGGAGGGTGAAAGAGAGTGAAACAAGACGAAGGAGGGCGAAAGAGAGCGAAACGAGAGGAAGGAGGGTGAAAGAGAGCGAAACGAGATGAAGGAGGGTGAAAGATAGCGAAACGAGATGAAGGAGGGTGAAAGAGAGCGAAACGAGACGAAGGAGGGTGAATGAGAGCGAAACGAGACGAAGGCGGGTGGAACAGAGCAAAACAAGACGAAAGAAGAGTGAAAGAGAGCAAAACGAGAGGAAGGAGGGTGAAAGAGAGCGAACCGAGATGAAGGAGGGTGAAAGAGAGCGAAAGGAGATGAAGGAGGGTGAAAGAGAGCGAAATGAGACGAAGGAGGGTGAAAGAGAGCGAAAGGAGTTGAAGGAGGGTGAAAGAGAGTGGAACGAGACGAAGGAGGGTGAAAGAGAGCGAAACGAGACGAAGGAGGGTGAAAGAGAGCGAAACGAGACGAAGGAGGGTGAAAGAGAGCGAAACGAGAAGAAGGAGGGTGAAAGAGAGCGAAACGAGACGAAGGAGGCTGAAAGAGAGCGAAACGAGATGAAGGAGGGTCAAAGAGAGCGAATCGAGACGAAAGAGGGTGAAAGAGAGCGAAACGCGATGAAGGAGGGTGAAACCGAGCTAAACGAGACGAAGGAGGGTGAAAGAGAGCTAAAGGAGTCGAAGGAGGGTGAAAGTGAGTGAAACGAGACGAAGGAGGGTGAAAGAGACCAAAACGAGACGAAGGAGGGTGAAAGAGAGCGAAACGAGACGAAGTTGGGTGAAAGAGAGCGAAACGAGAAGAAGGAGGGTGAAAGAGAGCGAAACGAGACGAAGGAGGGTGAAAGAGAGCGAAACGAGATGAAGGAGGGTGAAAGAGAGCGAAACGAGACGAAGGAAGGTGAAAGAGAGCGAAACGAGATGAAGGAGGGTGAAAGCGAGCTAAACGAGACGAAGGAGGGTGAAAGAGAGCTAAAGGAGTCGAAGGAGAGTGAAAGAGAGTGGAACGAGACGAAGGAGGGTGAAAGAGACCAAAACGAGACGAAGGAGGGTGAAAGAGAGCGAAACGAGACGAAGGTGGGTGAAAGAGAGCGAAACGAGAAGAAGGAGGGTGAAAGAGAGCGAAACGAGACGAAGGAGGGTGAAAGAGAGCGAAACGAGATGAAGGAGGGTGAAAGAGAGCGAAACGAGACGAAGGAAGGTGAAAGAGAGCGAAACGAGATGAAGGAGGGTGAAAGAGAGCGAAACGAGATGAAGGAGGGTGAAAGATAGCGAAACGAGATGAATGAGGGTGAAAGAGAGCGAAACGAGACGAAGGAGGGTGAATGAGGGCGAAACGAGACGAAGGCGGGTGAAACAGAGCGAAACAAAACGAAAGAAGAGTGAAAGAGAGCAAAACGAGAGGAAGGAGGGTGAAAGAGCGCGAAACGAGATGAAGGAGGGTGAAAGAGAGCGAAAGGAGATGAAGGAGGGTGAAAGAGAGCGAAATGAGACGAAGGAGGGTGAACGAGAGCGAAAGGAGTTGAAGGAGGGTGAAAGAGAGTGGAACGAGACGAAGGAGGGTGAAAGAGAGCGAAACGAGACGAAGGAGGGTGAAAGAGAGCGAAACGAGACGAAGGAGGGTGAAAGAGAGCGAAACGAGAAGAAGGAGGGTGAAAGAGAGCGAAACGAGACGAAGGAGGCTGAAAGAGAGCGAAACGAGATGAAGGAGGGTCAAAGAGAGCGAATCGAGACGAAAGAGGGTGAAAGAGAGCGAAACGCGATGAAGGAGGGTGAAAGAGAGCTAAACGAGACGAAGGAGGGTGAAAGAGAGCTAAAGGAGTCGAAGGAGGGTGAAAGAGAGTGGAACGAGACGAAGGAGGGTGAAAGAGACCAAAACGAGACGAAGGAGGGTGAAAGAGAGCGAAACGAGACGAAGGAGGGTGAAAGAGAGCGAAACGAGAAGAAGGACGGTGAAAGAGAGCGAAACGAGACGAAGGAGGGTGAAAGAGAGCGAAACGAGATGTAGGAGGGTCAAAGAGAGCGAAACGAGACGGTGGAGGGTGAAAGACAGCGAAACAAAACGGTGGAGGGTGAAAGAGAGCGAAACGAGACGAAGGAGGGTGAAAGAGAGTGAAACAAGACGATGGAGGGTGAAAGAGAACGAAACGAGAGGAAGGAGGGTGAAAGAGCGCGAAACGAGACAAAGGAGGGTGAAAGAGAGCGAAACAAGATGAAAGAGGGTAAAAGAGAGCGAAACGTGACGAAGGAGGGTGAAAGAGAGCGAAACGAGACGAAGAAAGTTGAAAGAGAGCGAAACGAGACGACGGAGGGTGAAAGTGAGCGAAAGGAGATGAAGGAGGGTGAAAGAGAGCGAAATGAGTCGAGGGAGGGTGAAAGAGAGTGGAACGAGACGAAGGAGGGTGAAGGAGACCGAAACGAGACGAACGAGGGTGAAAGAGAGTGAAACGAGACGAAGGAGGGTGAAAGAGAGCAAAACGAGAATAAGGAGGATGAAAGAGAGCGTAACGAGACGAAGGAGGGTATACGAGAGCGAAACGAGATGAAGGAGGGTCACAGAGAGCGAAACGAGACGAAGGAGGGTGAAAGAGAGCGAAACAAGATGAAGGAGGGTGAAATAGAGCTAAACGAGAAGGTGGAGGTTGAAAGAGAGCGAAACGAGACGAAGGAGGGTGAAAGAGAGCGAAACAAGACGAAGGAGGGCGAAAGAGAGCGAAACGAGAGGAAGGAGGGTGAAAGAGAGCGAAACGAGATGAAGGAGGGTGAAAGAGAGCGAAACGAGATGAAGGAGGGTGAAAGAGAGCGAAACGAGACGAAGCAGGCTGAAAGAGAGTGAAAGGAGTCGAAGGAGGGTGAAAGAGAGCGGAACGAGACGAAGGAGGGTGAAAGAGAGCGAAATGAGACGAAGGAGGGTGAAAGAGAGCGAAACGAGATGAAGGAGGGTGAAAGAGAGCTAAACGAGACGGTGGAGGGTGAAAGAGAGCGAAACGAGACGAAGGAGCGTGAAAGAGAGTGAAACAAGACGAAGGAGGGCGAAAGAGAGCGAAACGAGAGGAAGGAGGGTGAAAGAGAGCGAAACGAGATGAAGGAGCATGAAAGAGAGCGAAACGAGATGAAGGAGGGTGAAAGAGAGCGGAACGAGATGAAGGAGGGTCAAAGAGAGCGAATCGAGACGAAGGAGGGTGAAAGAGAGCGAAACGAGATGAAGGAGGGTGAAAGAGAGCTAAACGAGACGAAGGAGGGTGAAAGAGAGCGAAAGGAGTCGAAGGAGGGTGAAAGAGAGCGGAACGAGACGAAGGAGGGTGAAAGAGAGCGAAACGAGAAGAAGGAGGGTGAAAGAGAGCGAAACGAGACGAAGGAGGTTGAAAGAGAACGAAACGAAAGGAAGGAGGGTGAAAGAGCGCGAAACGAGACAAAGGAGGGTGAAAGAGAGCGAAACGAGACGAAGGATGGTGAAAGAGAGCGAAACAAGACGAAGGAGGGGGAAAGAGAGCGAAACGAGATGAAGGAGGGTGAAAGAGAGCGAAACGAGACGAAGGAGGGCGAAAGAGAGCGAAACGAGATGAAGGAGGGTGAAAGAGAGCGAAACGAGATGTAGGAGGGTCAAAGAGAGCGAAACGAGACGGTGGAGGGTGAAAGACAGCGAAACAAAACGGTGGAGGGTGAAAGAGAGCGAAACGAGACGAAGGAGGGTGAAAGAGAGTGAAACAAGACAATGGAGGGTGAAAGAGAGCGAAACGAGAGGAAGGAGGGTGAAAGAGCGCGAAACGAGACAAAGGAGGGTGAAAGAGAGCGAAACAAGACGAAAGAGGGTAAAAGAGAGCGAAACGAGACGAAGGAGGGTGAAAGAGAGCGAAACGAGACGAAGAAAGTTGAAAGAGAGCGAAACGAGAATAAGGAGGATGAAAGAGAGCGTAACGAGACGAAGGAGGGTGTACGAGAGCGAAACGAGATGAAGGAGGGTCACAGAGAGCGAAACGAGACGAAGGAGGGTGAAAGAGAGCGAAACGAGACGAAGGAGGGTGAATGAGGGCGAAACGAGACGAAGGCGGGTGGAACAGAGCGAAACAAGACGAAAGAAGAGTGAAAGAGAGCAAAACGAGAGGAAGGAGGGTGAAAGAGCGCGAAACGAGATGAAGGAGGGTGAAAGAGAGCGAAAGGAGATGAAGGAGGGTGAAAGAGAGCGAAATGAGACGAAGGAGGGTGAACGAGAGCGAAAGGAGTTGAAGGAGGGTGAAAGAGAGTGGAACGAGACGAAGGAGGGTGAAAGAGAGCGAAACGAGACGAAGGAGGGTGAAAGAGAGCGAAACGAGACGAAGGAGGGTGAAAGAGAGCGAAACGAGAAGAAGGAGGGTGAAAGAGAGCGAAACGAGACGAAGGAGGCTGAAAGAGAGCGAAACGAGATGAAGGAGGGTCAAAGAGAGCGAATCGAGACGAAAGAGGGTGAAAGAGAGCGAAACGCGATGAAGGAGGGTGAAAGAGAGCTAAACGAGACGAAGGAGGGTGAAAGAGAGCTAAAGGAGTCGAAGGAGGGTGAAAGAGAGTGGAACAAGACGAAGGAGGGTGAAAGAGACCAAAACGAGACGAAGGAGGGTGAAAGAGAGCGAAACGAGAAGAAGGACGGTGAAACAGAGCGAAACGAGACGAAGGAGGGTGAAAGAGAGTGAAACGAGATGTAGGAGGGTCAAAGAGAGCGAAACGAGACGGTGGAGGGTGAAAGACAGCGAAACAAAACGGTGGAGGGTGAAAGAGAGCGAAACGAGACGAAGGAGGGTGAAAGAGAGTGAAACAAGACGATGGAGGGTGAAAGAGAACGAAACGAGAGGAAGGAGGGTGAAAGAGCGCGAAACGAGACAAAGGAGGGTGAAAGAGAGCGAAACAAGATGAAAGAGGGTAAAAGAGAGCGAAACGAGACGAAGGAGGGTGAAAGAGAGCGAAACGAGACGAAGAAAGTTGAAAGAGCGCGAAACGAGACGACGGAGGGTGAAAGTGAGCGAAAGGAGATGAAGGAGGGTGAAAGAGAGCGAAATGAGTCGAGGGAGGGTGAAAGAGAGTGGAACGAGACGAAGGAGGGTGAAGGAGACCGAAACGAGACGAACGAGGGTGAAAGAGAGTGAAACGAGACGAAGGAGGGTGAAAGAGAGCAAAACGAGAATAAGGAGGATGAAAGAGAGCGTAACGAGACGAAGGAGGGTGTACGAGAGCGAAACGAGATGAAGGAGGGTCACAGAGAGCGAAACGAGACGAAGGAGGGTGAAAGAGAGCGAAACAAGATGAAGGAGGGTGAAATAGAGCTAAACGAGAAGGTGGAGGTTGAAAGAGAGCGAAACGAGACGAAGGAGGGTGAAAGAGAGCGAAACAAGACGAAGGAGGGCGAAAGAGAGCGAAACGAGAGGAAGGAGGGTGAAAGAGAGCGAAACGAGATGAAGGAGGGTGAAAGAGAGCGAAACGAGATGAAGGAGGGTGAAAGAGAGCGAAACGAGACGAAGCAGGCTGAAAGAGAGCGAAAGGAGTCGAAGGAGGGTGAAAGAGAGCGGAACGAGTCGAAGGAGGGTGAAAGAGAGCGAAATGAGACGAAGGAGGGTGAAAGAGAGCGAAACGAGATGAAGGAGGGTGAAAGAGAGCTAAACGAGACGGTGGAGGGTGAAAGAGAGCGAAACGAGACGAAGGAGCGTGAAAGAGAGTGAAACAAGACGAAGGAGGGCGAAAGAGAGCGAAACGAGAGGAAGGAGGGTGAAAGAGAGCGAAACGAGATGAAGGAGCATGAAAGAGAGCGAAACGAGATGAAGGAGGGTGAAAGAGAGCGGAACGAGATGAAGGAGGGTCAAAGAGAGCGAATCGAGACGAAGGAGGGTGAAAGAGAGCGAAACGAGATGAAGGAGGGTGAAAGAGAGCTAAACGAGACGAAGGAGGGTGAAAGAGAGCGAAAGGAGTCGAAGGAGGGTGAAAGAGAGCGGAACGAGACGAAGGAGGGTGAAAGAGAGCGAAACGAGAAGAAGGAGGGTGAAAGAGAGCGAAACGAGACGAAGGAGGGTGAAAGAGAACGAAACGAAAGGAAGGAGGGTGAAAGAGCGCGAAACGAGACAAAGGAGGGTGAAAGAGAGCGAAACGAGACGAAGGATGGTGAAAGAGAGCGAAACAAGACGAAGGAGGGGGAAAGAGAGCGAAACGAGATGAAGGAGGGTGAAAGAGAGCGAAACGAGACGAAGGAGGGCGAAAGAGAGCGAAACGAGACGAAGGAGGGTGAAAGAGAGCGAAACGAGAAGAAGGACGGTGAAAGAGAGCGAAAAGAGACGAAGGAGGGTGAAAGAGAGCGAAACGAGATGTAGGAGGGTCAAAGAGAGCGAAACGAGACGGTGGAGGGTGAAAGACAGCGAAACAAAACGGTGGAGGGTGAAAGAGAGCGAAACGAGACGAAGGAGGGTGAAAGAGAGTGAAACAAGACAATGGAGGGTGAAAGAGAGCGAAACGAGAGGAAGGAGGGTGAAAGAGCACGAAACGAGACAAAGGAGGGTGAAAGAGAGCGAAACAAGACGAAAGAGGGTAAAAGAGAGCGAAACGAGACGAAGGAGGGTGAAAGAGAGCGAAACGAGACGAAGAAAGTTGAAAGAGAGCGAAACGAGAATAAGGAGGATGAAAGAGAGCGTAACGAGACGAAGGAGGGTGTACGAGAGCGAAACGAGATGAAGGAGGGTCACAGAGAGCGAAACGAGACGAAGGAGGGTGAAAGAGAGCGAAACGAGACGAAGGAGGGTGAATGAGGGCGAAACGAGACGAAGGCGGGTGGAACAGAGCGAAACAAGACGAAAGAAGAGTGAAAGAGAGCAAAACGAGAGGAAGGAGGGTGAAAGAGCGCGAAACGAGATGAAGGAGGGTGAAAGAGAGCGAAAGGAGATGAAGGAGGGTGAAAGAGAGCGAAATGAGACGAAGGAGGGTGAACGAGAGCGAAAGGAGTTGAAGGAGGGTGAAAGAGAGTGGAACGAGACGAAGGAGGGTGAAAGAGAGCGAAACGAGACGAAGGAGGGTGAAAGAGAGCGAAACGAGACGAAGGAGGGTGAAAGAGAGCGAAACGAGAAGAAGGAGGGTGAAAGAGAGCGAAACGAGACGAAGGAGGCTGAAAGAGAGCGAAACGAGATGAAGGAGGGTCAAAGAGAGCGAATCGAGACGAAAGAGGGTGAAAGAGAGCGAAACGCGATGAAGGAGGGTGAAAGAGAGCTAAACGAGACGAAGGAGGGTGAAAGAGAGCTAAAGGAGTCGAAGGAGGGTGAAAGAGAGTGGAACGAGACGAAGGAGGGTGAAAGAGACCAAAACGAGACGAAGGAGGGTGAAAGAGAGCGAAACGAGACGAAGGAGGGTGAAAGAGAGCGAAACGAGAAGAAGGACGGTGAAAGAGAGCGAAACGAGACGAAGGAGGGTGAAAGAGAGCGAAACGAGATGTAGGAGGGTCAAAGAGAGCGAAACGAGACGGTGGAGGGTGAAAGACAGCGAAACAAAACGGTGGAGGGTGAAAGAGAGCGAAACGAGACGAAGGAGGGTGAAAGAGAGTGAAACAAGACGATGGAGGGTGAAAGAGAACGAAACGAGAGGAAGGAGGGTGAAAGAGCGCGAAACGAGACAAAGGAGGGTGAAAGAGAGCGAAACAAGATGAAAGAGGGTAAAAGAGAGCGAAACGAGACGAAGGAGGGTGAAAGAGAGCGAAACGAGACGAAGAAAGTTGAAAGAGAGCGAAACGAGACGACGGAGGGTGAAAGTGAGCGAAAGGAGATGAAGGAGGGTGAAAGAGAGCGAAATGAGTCGAGGGAGGGTGAAAGAGAGTGGAACGAGACGAAGGAGGGTGAAGGAGACCGAAACGAGACGAACGAGGGTGAAAGAGAGTGAAACGAGACGAAGGAGGGTGAAAGAGAGCAAAACGAGAATAAGGAGGATGAAAGAGAGCGTAACGAGACGAAGGAGGGTGTACGAGAGCGAAACGAGATGAAGGAGGGTCACAGAGAGCGAAACGAGACGAAGGAGGGTGAAAGAGAGCGAAACAAGATGAAGGAGGGTGAAATAGAGCTAAACGAGAAGGTGGAGGTTGAAAGAGAGCGAAACGAGACGAAGGAGGGTGAAAGAGAGCGAAACAAGACGAAGGAGGGCGAAAGAGAGCGAAACGAGAGGAAGGAGGGTGAAAGAGAACGAAACGAGATGAAGGAGGGTGAAAGAGAGCGAAACGAGATGAAGGAGGGTGAAAGAGAGCGAAACGAGACGAAGCAGGCTGAAAGAGAGCGAAAGGAGTCGAAGGAGGGTGAAAGAGAGCGGAACGAGACGAAGGAGGGTGAAAGAGAGCGAAATGAGACGAAGGAGGGTGAAAGAGAGCGAAACGAGATGAAGGAGGGTGAAAGAGAGCTAAACGAGACGGTGGAGGGTGAAAGAGAGCGAAACGAGACGAAGGAGCGTGAAAGAGAGTGAAACAAGACGAAGGAGGGCGAAAGAGAGCGAAACGAGAGGAAGGAGGGTGAAAGAGAGCGAAACGAGATGAAGGAGCATGAAAGAGAGCGAAACGAGATGAAGGAGGGTGAAAGAGAGCGGAACGAGATGAAGGAGGGGCAAAGAGAGCGAATCGAGACGAAGGAGGGTGAAAGAGAGCGAAACGAGATGAAGGAGGGTGAAAGAGAGCTAAACGAGACGAAGGAGGGTGAAAGAGAGCGAAAGGAGTCGAAGGAGGGTGAAAGAGAGCGGAACGAGACGAAGGAGGGTGAAAGAGAGCGAAACGAGAAGAAGGAGGGTGAAAGAGAGAGAAACGAGACGAAGGAGGGTGAAAGAGAACGAAACGAGAGGAAGGAGGGTGAAAGAGCGCGAAACGAGACAAAGGAGGGTGAAAGAGAGCGAAACGAGACGAAGGATGGTGAAAGAGAGCGAAACAAGAAGAAGGAGGGGGAAAGAGAGCGAAACGAGATGAAGGAGGGTGAAAGAGAGCGAAACGAGACGAAGGAGGGCGAAAGAGAGCGAAACGAGACGAAGGAGGGTGAAAGAGAGCGAAACGAGAAGAAGGACGGTGAAAGAGAGCGAAACGAGACGAAGGAGGGTGAAAGAGAGCGAAACGAGATGTAGGAGGGTCAAAGAGAGCGAAACGAGACGGTGGAGGGTGAAGGACAGCGAAACAAAACGGTGGAGGGTGAAAGAGAGCGAAACGAGACGAAGGAGGGTGAAAGAGAGTGAAACAAGACAATGGAGGGTGAAAGAGAGCGAAACGAGAGGAAGGAGGGTGAAAGAGCGCGAAACGAGACAAAGGAGGGTGAAAGAGAGCGAAACAAGACGAAAGAGGGTAAAAGAGAGCGAAACGAGACGAAGGAGGGTGAAAGAGAGCGAAACGAGACGAAGAAAGTTGAAAGAGAGCGAAACGAGAATAAGGAGGATGAAAGAGAGCGTAACGAGACGAAGGAGGGTGTACCAGAGCGAAACGAGATGAAGGAGGGTGAAGGAGACCGAAACGAGATGAAGGAGGTTGAAAGAGAGCGAAACAAGACGAAGGAGGGTGAAAGAGAGCGAAACGGGGAGAAGGAGGGTGAAAGAGAGCGAAACGAGACGAAGGAGGGTGAAAGAGAGCGAAACGAGATGAAGGAGTGTCAAAGAGAGCGAAACGAGACGAAGGAGGGTGAAAGAGAGCGAAACGAGATGAAGGAGGGTGAAAGAGAGCTAAACGAGACGAAGTAGGGTCACAGAGAGCGAAACGAGACGAAAGAGGGTAAAAGAGAGCGAAACGAGATGGTGGAGGGTGAAAGAGAGCGAAACGAGACGAAGGAGAGTGAAAGAGAGCGAAACAAGACGAAGGAGGGCGAAAGAGAGCGAAACGAGAGGAAGGAGGGTGAAAGAGAGCGAAACGAGATGAAGGAGGGTGAAAGATAGCGAAACGAGATGAAGGAGGGTGAAAGAGAGCGAAACGAGACTTAGGAGGGTGAAAGAGAGCGAAACGAGACGAAGGAGGGTGAAAGAGAGCGAATCAAGACGAAGGAGGGCGAAAGAGAGCGATACAAGAGGAAGGAGGGTGAAAGAGAGCGAAACGAGATGAAGGAGGGTGAAAGATAGCGAAACGAGATGAAGGAGGGTGAAAGAGAGTGAAACGAGACGAAGGAGGGTGAAGGAGAGCGAAAGGAGTCGAAGGAGGGTGAAAGAGAGCGGAACGAGACAAAGGAGGGTGAAAGAGAATGAAACGAGACGAAGGAGGGTGAAAGAGAGTGAAACGAGACGAAGAAGGGTGAAAGAGGGCGAAACGAGACGAAGGCGGGTGGAACAGAGCGAAACAAGACGAATGAGGGTGAAAGAGAGCAAAACGAGACGAAGGATGGTGAAAGAGTGCAAAACGAGACGAAGGAGTGTAAAACAGAGCGAAACGAGACGAAGGAGTGTGCAAGAGAGCTAAACGAGACAAAGGAGGGTCAAAGAGAGCGAAACAAGACGGTGGAGCGTGAAAGAGAGCGAAACGAGATGAAGGAGGGTGGAAGAGAGCGAAACGAGACGAAGGAGGGTGAAAGAGACAGAAACGAGATGAAGGAAGGTGAAAGAGAGCGAAACGCGACGAAGGAAAGTGAAAGAGAGTGAAACGAGACAAAGGAGGGTGAAAGGGAGCGAAACGAGATGAAGGAGGTTGAAAGAGAGCGAAACCAGATGAATGAGTGTGAAAGAGAGCGAAACGAGACGAAGGAGGGTGAAAGAGGGCGAAACGAGACGAAGGCGGGTGGAACAGAGCGAAACAAGACGAAAGAAGAGTGAAAGAGAGCAAAACGAGATGAAGGAGGGTGAAAGAGAGCTAAACGAGACGAAGGAGGGTGAAAGAGAGCAAAACGAGTTGAAGGAGGGTCAAAGAGAGCGAATCGAGACGAAGGAGGGTGAAAGAGAGCGAAACGAGACGAAGGAGGGTGAAAGAGAGCGAAACGAGAAGAAGGAGGGTGAAAGAGAGCAAAACGAGACGAAGGAGGGTGAAAGAGAGCGAAACGAGATGAATGAGGGTCAAAGAGAGCGAAACGAGACATTGGAGGGTGAAAGAGAGCGAAACGAAACGGTGGAGTGTGAAAGAGAGCGAAACGAGACGAAGGAGGGTGAAAGAGAGTGAAACAAGACGATGGAGGGTGAAAGAGAGTGAAACGAGAGGAAGGAGGGTGAAAGAGAGCAAAACGAGACAAAGGACGGTGAAAGAGAGTGAAACGAGACGAAGGAGGGTGAAAGAGAGCAAAAGGAGTCGCAGGAGTGTGAAAGAGAGTGGAACGAGACGAAGGAGGGTGAGGGAGACCGAAACGAGACAAAGGAGGTTGAAAGAGAGCGAAACAAGACGAAGGAGGGTGAAAGAGAGCGAAACGAGAAGAAGGAGTGTGAAAGAGAGCGAAACGAGACGAAGGAGGGTGAAAGAGAGCGAAACAAGACGAAGGAGGGCGAAAGAGAGCAAACAAGAGGAAGAAGGGTGAAAGAGAGCGAAACGAGATGAAGGAGGGTGAAAGAGAGCGCAACGAGATGAAGGAGGGTGAAAGAGAGCGAAACGAGACGAAGGAGGGTGAAAGAGAGCGAAAGGAGTCGAAGGAGGTTGAAAGAGAGCGGAACGAGACGAAGGAGGGTGAAAGAGAACGAAACGGGACGAAGGAGGGTGAAAGAGAGTGAAACGAGACGAAGGAGGCTGAAAGAGGGCGAAACGAGACGAAGCCGGGTGGAAGAGAGCGAAACAAGACGAAGGAGGGTGAAAGAGAGGGAAACGAGACGAAGGAGGGTGAAAGAGAGCAAAACGAGACGAAGGAGAGTAAAACAGGGCGAAACGAGATGAAGGAGGGTGCAAGAGAGCTAAACGAGACAAAGGAGGGTCAAAGAGAGCGAAACAAGACGGTGGAGGGTGAAAGAGAGCGAAACGAGACGAAGGAGGGTGAAAGAGAGCGAAACGAGGAGAAGGAGGGTGAAAGAGAGCGAAACGAGACGAGGGAGGGTGAAAGAGAGCGAAACGAGATGAAGGAGTGTCAAAGAGAGCGAAACGAGACGAAGGAGGGTGAAAGAGAGCGAAACGAGATGAAGGAGGGTGAAAGAGAGCTAAACGAGACGAAGGAGTGTCACAGAGAGCGAAACGAGACGAAAGAGGGTAAAAGAGAGCGAAACGAGAAGGTGGAGGGTGAAAGAGAGCGAAACGAGACGAAGGAGAGTGAAAGAGAGCGAAACAAGACGAAGGAGGGCGAAAGAGAGCGAAACGAGAGGAAGGAGGGTGAAAGAGAGCGAAACGAGATGAAGGAGGGTGAAAGATAGCGAAACGAGATGAAGGAGGGTGAAAGAGAGCGAAACGAGACTTAGGAGGGTGAAAGAGAGCGAAACGAGACGAAGGAGGGTGAAAGAGAGCGAATCAAGACGAAGGAGGGCGAAAGAGAGCGATACAAGAGGAAGGAGGGTGAAAGAGAGCGAAACGAGATGAAGGAGGGTGAAAGATAGCGAAACGAGATGAAGGAGGGTGAAAGAGAGTGAAACGAGACGAAGGAGGGTGAAGGAGAGCGAAAGGAGTCGAAGGAGGGTGAAAGAGAGCGGAACGAGACAAAGGAGGGTGAAAGAGAATGAAACGAGACGAAGGAGGGTGAAAGAGAGTGAAACGAGACGAAGGAGGGTGAAAGAGGGCGAAACGAGACGAAGGCAGGTGGAACAGAGCGAAACAAGACGAATGAGGGTGAAAGAGAGCAAAACGAGACGAAGGATGGTGAAAGAGTGCAAAACGAGACGAAGGAGTGTAAAACAGAGCGAAACGAGACGAAGGAGTGTGCAAGAGAGCAAAACGAGACAAAGGAGGGTCAAAGAGAGCGAAACAAGACGGTGGAGCGTGAAAGAGAGCGAAACGAGATGAAGGAGGGTGGAAGAGAGCGAAACGAGACGAAGGAGGGTGAAAGAGACAGAAACGAGATGAAGGAAGGTGAAAGAGAGCGAAACGCGACGAAGGAAAGTGAAAGAGAGTGAAACGAGACAAAGGAGGGTGAAAGGGAGCGAAACGAGATGAAGGAGGTTGAAAGAGAGCGAAACCAGATGAATGAGTGTGAAAGAGAGCGAAACGAGACGAAGGAGGGTGAAAGAGGGCGAAACGAGACGAAGGCGGGTGGAACAGAGCGAAACAAGACGAAAGAAGAGTGAAAGAGAGCAAAACGAGATGAAGGAGGGTGAAAGAGAGCTAAACGAGACGAAGGAGGGTGAAAGAGAGCAAAACGAGTTGAAGGAGGGTCAAAGAGAGCGAATCGAGACGAAGGAGGGTGAAAGAGAGCGAAACGAGACGAAGGAGGGTGAAAGAGAGCGAAACGAGAAGAAGGAGGGTGAAAGAGAGCGAAACGAGACGAAGGAGGGTGAAAGAGAGCGAAACGAGAGGAAGGAGGGTGAAAGAGCGCGAAACGAGACAAAGGAGGGTGAAAGAGAGCGAAACGAGACGAAGGAAGGTAAAAGAGAGCGAAACGAGACGAAGGAGGGTGAAAGAGAGCGAAACGAGGCGAAGAAAGTTGAAAGAGAGCGAAACGAGACGAAGGAGGGTGAAAGAGAGCGAAACGAGACGAAGGAGGGTGAAAGAGAGCGAAACGAGATGAAGGAGGGTCAAAGAGAGTGAAACGAGACGGTGGAGGGTGAAAGAGAGCGAAACGAAACGATGGAGGGTGAAAGAGAGAGAAACGAGACGAAGGAGGGTGAAAGAGAGTGAAACAAGACGATGGAGGGTGAAAGAGAGCGAAACGAGAGGAAGGAGGGTGAAAGAGAGCAAAACGAGACAAAGGAGAGTGAAAGAGAGCGAAAGGAGATGAAGGAGGGTGAAAGAGAGCGAAAGGAGTCGCAGGAGGGTGAAAGAGAGTGGAACGAGATGAAGGAGGGTGAAGGAGACCGAAACGAGACGAAGGAGGTTGAAAGAGAGCGAAACAAGACGATGGAGGGTGAAAGAGTGCGAAACGAGAAGAAGGAGGGTGAAAGAGAGCGAAACGAGACGAAGGAGGGTGAAAGAGAGCGAAACGAGATGAAGGAGGGTGAAAGAGAGCGAAACGAGACGAAGGAGGGTGAAAGAGAGCGAAACGAGATGAAGGAGGGTGAAAGAGAGCTAAACGAGACGAAGGAGGGTCACAGAGAGCGAAACGAGACGAAAGAGGGTAAAAGAGAGCGAAACGAGAAGGTGGAGGGTGAAAGAGAGCGAAACGAGATGAAGGAGGGTGAAAAAGAGTGAAACAAGACGAAGGAGGGCGAAAGAGAGCGAAACGAGAGGAAGGAGGGTGAAAGAGAGCGAAACGAGATGAAGGAGGGTGAAAGATAGCGAAACGAGATGAAGGAGGGTGAAAGAGAGCGAAACGAGACGAAGGAGGGTGAATGAGGGCGAAACGAGACGAAGGCGGGTGGAACAGAGCAAAACAAGACGAAAGAAGAGTGAAAGAGAGCAAAACGAGAGGAAGGAGGGTGAAAGAGAGCGAAACGAGATGAAGGAGGGTGAAAGAGAGCGAAAGGAGATGAAGGAGGGTGAAAGAGAGCGAAATGAGACGAAGGAGGGTGAAAGAGAGCGAAAGGAGTTGAAGGAGGGTGAAAGAGAGTGGAACGAGACGAAGGAGGGTGAAAGAGAGCGAAACGAGACGAAGGAGGGTGAAAGAGAGCGAAACGAGACGAAGGAGGGTGAAAGAGAGCGAAACGAGAAGAAGGAGGGTGAAAGAGAGCGAAACGAGACGAAGGAGGCTGAAAGAGAGCGAAACGAGATGAAGGAGGGTCAAAGAGAGCGAATCGAGACGAAAGAGGGTGAAAGAGAGCGAAACGCGATGAAGGAGGGTGAAACCGAGCTAAACGAGACGAAGGAGGGTGAAAGAGAGCTAAAGGAGTCGAAGGAGGGTGAAAGTGAGTGAAACGAGACGAAGGAGGGTGAAAGAGACCAAAACGAGACGAAGGAGGGTGAAAGAGAGCGAAACGAGACGAAGTTGGGTGAAAGAGAGCGAAACGAGAAGAAGGAGGGTGAAAGAGAGCGAAACGAGACGAAGGAGGGTGAAAGAGAGCGAAACGAGATGAAGGAGGGTGAAAGAGAGCGAAACGAGACGAAGGAAGGTGAAAGAGAGCGAAACGAGATGAAGGAGGGTGAAAGCGAGCTAAACGAGACGAAGGAGGGTGAAAGAGAGCTAAAGGAGTCGAAGGAGGGTGAAAGAGAGTGGAACGAGACGAAGGAGGGTGAAAGAGACCAAAACGAGACGAAGGAGGGTGAAAGAGAGCGAAACGAGACGAAGGTGGGTGAAAGAGAGCGAAACGAGAAGAATGAGGGTGAAAGAGAGCGAAACGAGACGAAGGAGGGTGAAAGAGAGCGAAACGAGATGAAGGAGGGTGAAAGAGAGCGAAACGAGACGAAGGAAGGTGAAAGAGAGCGAAACGAGATGAAGGAGGGTGAAAGAGAGCGAAACGAGATGAAGGAGGGTGAAAGATAGCGAAACGATATGAAGGAGGGTGAAAGAGAGCGAAACGAGACGAAGGAGGGTGAATGAGGGCGAAACGAGACAAAGGCGGGTGAAACAGAGCGAAACAAGACGAAAGAAGAGTGAAAGAGAGCAAAACGAGAGGAAGGAGGGTGAAAGAGCGCGAAACGAGATGAAGGAGGGTGAAAGAGAGCGAAAGGAGATGAAGGAGGGTGAAAGAGAGCGAAATGAGACGAAGGAGGGTGAACGAGAGCGAAAGGAGTTGAAGGAGGGTGAAAGAGAGTGGAACGAGACGAAGGAGGGTGAAAGAGAGCGAAACGAGACGAAGGAGGGTGAAAGAGAGCGAAACGAGACGAAGGAGGGTGAAAGAGAGCGAAACGAGAAGAAGGAGGGTGAAAGAGAGCGAAACGAGACGAAGGAGGCTGAAAGAGAGCGAAACGAGATGAAGGAGGGTCAAAGAGAGCGAATCGAGACGAAAGAGGGTGAAAGAGAGCGAAACGCGATGAAGGAGGGTGAAAGAGAGCTAAACGAGACGAAGGAGGGTGAAAGAGAGCTAAAGGAGTCGAAGGAGGGTGAAAGAGAGTGGAACGAGACGAAGGAGGGTGAAAGAGACCAAAACGAGACGAAGGAGGGTGAAAGAGAGCGAAACGAGACGAAGGAGGGTGAAAGAGAGCGAAACGAGAAGAAGGACGGTGAAAGAGAGCGAAACGAGACGAAGGAGGGTGAAAGAGAGCGAAACGAGATGTAGGAGGGTCAAAGAGAGCGAAACGAGACGGTGGAGGGTGAAAGACAGCGAAACAAAACGGTGGAGGGTGAAAGAGAGCGAAACGAGACGAAGGAGGGTGAAAGAGAGTGAAACAAGACGATGGAGGGTGAAAGAGAACGAAACGAGAGGAAGGAGGGTGAAAGAGCGCGAAACGAGACAAAGGAGGGTGAAAGAGAGCGAAACAAGATGAAAGAGGGTAAAAGAGAGCGAAACGTGACGAAGGAGGGTGAAAGAGAGCGAAACGAGACGAAGAAAGTTGAAAGAGAGCGAAACGAGACGACGGAGGGTGAAAGTGAGCGAAAGGAGATGAAGGAGGGTGAAAGAGAGCGAAATGAGTCGAGGGAGGGTGAAAGAGAGTGGAACGAGACGAAGGAGGGTGAAGGAGACCGAAACGAGACGAACGAGGGTGAAAGAGAGTGAAACGAGACGAAGGAGGGTGAAAGAGAGCAAAACGAGAATAAGGAGGATGAAAGAGAGCGTAACGAGACGAAGGAGGGTGTACGAGAGCGAAACGAGATGAAGGAGGGTCACAGAGAGCGAAACGAGACGAAGGAGGGTGAAAGAGAGCGAAACAAGATGAAGGAGGGTGAAATAGAGCTAAACGAGAAGGTGGAGGTTGAAAGAGAGCGAAACGAGACGAAGGAGGGTGAAAGAGAGCGAAACAAGACGAAGGAGGGCGAAAGAGAGCGAAACGAGAGGAAGGAGGGTGAAAGAGAGCGAAACGAGATGAAGGAGGGTGAAAGAGAGCGAAACGAGATGAAGGAGGGTGAAAGAGAGCGAAACGAGACGAAGCAGGCTGAAAGAGAGTGAAAGGAGTCGAAGGAGGGTGAAAGAGAGCGGAACGAGACGAAGGAGGGTGAAAGAGAGCGAAATGAGACGAAGGAGGGTGAAAGAGAGCGAAACGAGATGAAGGAGGGTGAAAGAGAGCTAAACGAGACGGTGGAGGGTGAAAGAGAGCGAAACGAGACGAAGGAGCGTGAAAGAGAGTGAAACAAGACGAAGGAGGGCGAAAGAGAGCGAAACGAGAGGAAGGAGGGTGAAAGAGAGCGAAACGAGATGAAGGAGCATGAAAGAGAGCGAAACGAGATGAAGGAGGGTGAAAGAGAGCGGAACGAGATGAAGGAGGGTCAAAGAGAGCGAATCGAGACGAAGGAGGGTGAAAGAGAGCTAAACGAGACGAAGGAGGGTGAAAGAGAGCGAAAGGAGTCGAAGGAGGGTGAAAGAGAGCGGAACGAGACGAAGGAGGGTGAAAGAGAGCGAAACGAGAAGAAGGAGGGTGAAAGAGAGCGAAACGAGACGAAGGAGGTTGAAAGAGAACGAAACGAAAGGAAGGAGGGTGAAAGAGCGCGAAACGAGACAAAGGAGGGTGAAAGAGAGCGAAACGAGACGAAGGATGGTGAAAGAGAGCGAAACAAGACGAAGGAGGGGGAAAGAGAGCGAAACGAGATGAAGGAGGGTGAAAGAGAGCGAAACGAGACGAAGGAGGGCGAAAGAGAGCGAAACGAGACGAAGGAGGGTGAAAGAGAGCGAAACGAGATGTAGGAGGGTCAAAGAGAGCGAAACGAGACGGTGGAGGGTGAAAGACAGCGAAACAAAACGGTGGAGGGTGAAAGAGAGCGAAACGAGACGAAGGAGGGTGAACGAGAGTGAAACAAGACAATGGAGGGTGAAAGAGAGCGAAACGAGAGGAAGGAGGGTGAAAGAGCGCGAAACGAGACAAAGGAGGGTGAAAGAGAGCGAAACAAGACGAAAGAGGGTAAAAGAGAGCGAAACGAGACGAAGGAGGGTGAAAGAGAGCGAAACGAGACGAAGAAAGTTGAAAGAGAGCGAAACGAGAATAAGGAGGATGAAAGAGAGCGTAACGAGACGAAGGAGGGTGTACGAGAGCGAAACGAGATGAAGGAGGGTCACAGAGAGCGAAACGAGACGAAGGAGGGTGAAAGAGAGCGAAACGAGACGAAGGAGGGTGAATGAGGGCGAAACGAGACGAAGACGGGTGGAACAGAGCGAAACAAGACGAAAGAAGAGTGAAAGAGAGCAAAACGAGAGGAAGGAGGGTGAAAGAGCGCGAAACGAGATGAAGGAGGGTGAAAGAGAGCGAAAGGAGATGAAGGAGGGTGAAAGAGAGCGAAATGAGACGAAGGAGGGTGAACGAGAGCGAAAGGAGTTGAAGGAGGGTGAAAGAGAGTGGAACGAGACGAAGGAGGGTGAAAGAGAGCGAAACGAGACGAAGGAGGGTGAAAGAGAGCGAAACGAGACGAAGGAGGGTGAAAGAGAGCGAAACGAGATGAAGGAGCATGAAAGAGAGCGAAACGAGATGAAGGAGGGTGAAAGAGAGCGGAACGAGATGAAGGAGGGTCAAAGAGAGCGAATCGAGACGAAGGAGGGTGAAAGAGAGCGAAACGAGATGAAGGAGGGTGAAAGAGAGCTAAACGAGACGAAGGAGGGTGAAAGAGAGCGAAAGGAGTCGAAGGAGGGTGAAAGAGAGCGGAACGAGACGAAGGAGGGTGAAAGAGAGCGAAACGAGAAGAAGGAGGGTGAAAGAGAGCGAAACGAGACGAAGGAGGTTGAAAGAGAACGAAACGAAAGGAAGGAGGGTGAAAGAGCGCGAAACGAGACAAAGGAGGGTGAAAGAGAGCGAAACGAGACGAAGGATGGTGAAAGAGAGCGAAACAAGACGAAGGAGGGGGAAAGAGAGCGAAACGAGATGAAGGAGGGTGAAAGAGAGCGAAACGAGACGAAGGAGGGCGAAAGAGAGCGAAACGAGACGAAGGAGGGTGAAAGAGAGCGAAACGAGATGTAGGAGGGTCAAAGAGAGCGAAACGAGACGGTGGAGGGTGAAAGACAGCGAAACAAAACGGTGGAGGGTGAAAGAGAGCGAAACGAGACGAAGGAGGGTGAAAGAGAGCGAAACAAGACGAAAGAGGGTAAAAGAGAGCGAAACGAGACGAAGGAGGGTGAAAGAGAGCGAAACGAGACGAAGAAAGTTGAAAGAGAGCGAAACGAGAATAAGGAGGATGAAAGAGAGCGTAACGAGACGAAGGAGGGTGTACGAGAGCGAAACGAGATGAAGGAGGGTCACAGAGAGCGAAACGAGACGAAGGAGGGTGAAAGAGAGCGAAACGAGACGAAGGAGGGTGAATGAGGGCGAAACGAGACGAAGACGGGTGGAACAGAGCGAAACAAGACGAAAGAAGAGTGAAAGAGAGCAAAACGAGAGGAAGGAGGGTGAAAGAGCGCGAAACGAGATGAAGGAGGGTGAAAGAGAGCGAAAGGAGATGAAGGAGGGTGAAAGAGAGCGAAATGAGACGAAGGAGGGTGAACGAGAGCGAAAGGAGTTGAAGGAGGGTGAAAGAGAGTGGAACGAGACGAAGGAGGGTGAAAGAGAGCGAAACGAGACGAAGGAGGGTGAAAGAGAGCGAAACGAGACGAAGGAGGGTGAAAGAGAGCGAAACGAGAAGAAGGAGGGTGAAAGCGAGCGAAACGAGACGAAGGAGGCTGAAAGAGAGCGAAACGAGATGAAGGAGGGTCAAAGAGAGCGAATCGAGACGAAAGAGGGTGAAAGAGAGCGAAACGCGATGAAGGAGGGTGAAAGAGAGCTAAACGAGACGAAGGAGGGTGAAAGAGAGCTAAAGGAGTCGAAGGAGGGTGAAAGAGAGTGGAACAAGACGAAGGAGGGTGAAAGAGACCAAAACGAGACGAAGGAGGGTGAAAGAGAGCGAAACGAGAAGAAGGACGGTGAAACAGAGCGAAACGAGACGAAGGAGGGTGAAAGAGAGTGAAACGAGATGTAGGAGGGTCAAAGAGAGCGAAACGAGACGGTGGAGGGTGAAAGACAGCGAAACAAAACGGTGGAGGGTGAAAGAGAGCGAAACGAGACGAAGGAGGGTGAAAGAGAGTGAAACAAGACGATGGAGGGTGAAAGAGAATGAAACGAGAGGAAGGAGGGTGAAAGAGCGCGAAACGAGACAAAGGAGGGTGAAAGAGAGCGAAACAAGATGAAAGAGGGTAAAAGAGAGCGAAACGAGACGAAGGAGGGTGAAAGAGAGCGAAACGAGACGAAGAAAGTTGAAAGAGCGCGAAACGAGACGACGGAGGGTGAAAGTGAGCGAAAGGAGATGAAGGAGGGTGAAAGAGAGCGAAATGAGTCGAGGGAGGGTGAAAGAGAGTGGAACGAGACGAAGGAGGGTGAAGGAGACCGAAACGAGACGAACGAGGGTGAAAGAGAGTGAAACGAGACGAAGGAGGGTGAAAGAGAGCAAAACGAGAATAAGGAGGATGAAAGAGAGCGTAACGAGACGAAGGAGGGTGTACGAGAGCGAAACGAGATGAAGGAGGGTCACAGAGAGCGAAACGAGACGAAGGAGGGTGAAAGAGAGCGAAACAAGATGAAGGAGGGTGAAATAGAGCTAAACGAGAAGGTGGAGGTTGAAAGAGAGCGAAACGAGACGAAGGAGGGTGAAAGAGAGCGAAACAAGACGAAGGAGGGTGAAAGAGAGCGAAACGAGATGTAGGAGGGTCAAAGAGAGCGAAACGAGACGGTGGAGGGTGAAAGACAGCGAAACAAAACGGTGGAGGGTGAAAGAGAGCGAAACGAGACGAAGGAGGGTGAAAGAGAGTGAAACAAGACAATGGAGGGTGAAAGAGAGCGAAACGAGAGGAAGGAGGGTGAAAGAGCGCGAAACGAGACAAAGGAGGGTGAAAGAGAGCGAAACAAGACGAAAGAGGGTAAAAGAGAGCGAAACGAGACGAAGGAGGGTGAAAGAGAGCGAAACGAGACGAAGAAAGTTGAAAGAGAGCGAAACGAGAATAAGGAGGATGAAAGAGAGCGTAACGAGACGAAGGAGGGTGTACGAGAGCGAAACGAGATGAAGGAGGGTCACAGAGAGCGAAACGAGACGAAGGAGGGTGAAAGAGAGCGAAACGAGACGAAGGAGGGTGAATGAGGGCGAAACGAGACGAAGACGGGTGGAACAGAGCGAAACAAGACGAAAGAAGAGTGAAAGAGAGCAAAACGAGAGGAAGGAGGGTGAAAGAGCGCGAAACGAGATGAAGGAGGGTGAAAGAGAGCGAAAGGAGATGAAGGAGGGTGAAAGAGAGCGAAATGAGACGAAGGAGGGTGTACGAGAGCGAAACGAGATGAAGGAGGGTCACAGAGAGCGAAACGAGACGAAGGAGGGTGAAAGAGAGCGAAACGAGACGAAGGAGGGTGAATGAGGGCGAAACGAGACGAAGACGGGTGGAACAGAGCGAAACAAGACGAAAGAAGAGTGAAAGAGAGCAAAACGAGAGGAAGGAGGGTGAAAGAGCGCGAAACGAGATGAAGGAGGGTGAAAGAGAGCGAAAGGAGATGAAGGAGGGTGAAAGAGAGCGAAATGAGACGAAGGAGGGTGAACGAGAGCGAAAGGAGTTGAAGGAGGGTGAAAGAGAGTGGAACGAGACGAAGGAGGGTGAAAGAGAGCGAAACGAGACGAAGGAGGGTGAAAGAGAGCGAAACGAGACGAAGGAGGGTGAAAGAGAGCGAAACGAGATGAAGGAGCATGAAAGAGAGCGAAACGAGATGAAGGAGGGTGAAAGAGAGCGGAACGAGATGAAGGAGGGTCAAAGAGAGCGAATCGAGACGAAGGAGGGTGAAAGAGAGCGAAACGAGATGAAGGAGGGTGAAAGAGAGCTAAACGAGACGAAGGAGGGTGAAAGAGAGCGAAAGGAGTCGAAGGAGGGTGAAAGAGAGCGGAACGAGACGAAGGAGGGTGAAAGAGAGCGAAACGAGAAGAAGGAGGGTGAAAGAGAGCGAAACGAGACGAAGGAGGTTGAAAGAGAACGAAACGAAAGGAAGGAGGGTGAAAGAGCGCGAAACGAGACAAAGGAGGGTGAAAGAGAGCGAAACGAGACGAAGGATGGTGATAGAGAGCGAAACAAGACGAAGGAGGGGGAAAGAGAGCGAAACGAGATGAAGGAGGGTGAAAGAGAGCGAATCGAGACGAAGGAGGGCGAAAGAGAGCGAAACGAGACGAAGGAGGGTGAAAGAGAGCGAAACGAGATGTAGGAGGGTCAAAGAGAGCGAAACGAGACGGTGGAGGGTGAAAGACAGCGAAACAAAACGGTGGAGGGTGAAAGAGAGCGAAACGAGACGAAGGAGGGTGAAAGAGAGCGAAACAAGACGAAAGAGGGTAAAAGAGAGCGAAACGAGACGAAGGAGGGTGAAAGAGAGCGAAACGAGACAAAGAAAGTTGAAAGAGAGCGAAACGAGAATAAGGAGGATGAAAGAGAGCGTAACGAGACGAAGGAGGGTGTACGAGAGCGAAACGAGATGAAGGAGGGTCACAGAGAGCGAAACGAGACGAAGGAGGGTGAAAGAGAGCGAAACGAGATGAAGGAGGGTGAATGAGGGCGAAACGAGACGAAGACGGGTGGAACAGAGCGAAACAAGACGAAAGAAGAGTGAAAGAGAGCAAAACGAGAGGAAGGAGGGTGAAAGAGCGCGAAACGAGATGAAGGAGGGTGAAAGAGAGCGAAAGGAGATGAAGGAGGGTGAAAGAGAGCGAAATGAGACGAAGGAGGGTGAACGAGAGCGAAAGGAGTTGAAGGAGGGTGAAAGAGAGTGGAACGAGACGAAGGAGGGTGAAAGAGAGCGAAACGAGACGAAGGAGGGTGAAAGAGAGCGAAACGAGACGAAGGAGGGTGAAAGAGAGCGAAACGAGAAGAAGGAGGGTGAAAGAGAGCGAAACGAGACGAAGGAGGCTGAAAGAGAGCGAAACGAGATGAAGGAGGGTCAAAGAGAGCGAATCGAGACGAAAGAGGGTGAAAGAGAGCGAAACGCGATGAAGGAGGGTGAAAGAGAGCTAAACGAGACGAAGGAGGGTGAAAGAGAGCTAAAGGAGTCGAAGGAGGGTGAAAGAGAGTGGAACAAGACGAAGGAGGGTGAAAGAGACCAAAACGAGACGAAGGAGGGTGAAAGAGAGCGAAACGAGAAGAAGGACGGTGAAACAGAGCGAAACGAGACGAAGGAGGGTGAAAGAGAGTGAAACGAGATGTAGGAGGGTCAAAGAGAGCGAAACGAGACGGTGGAGGGTGAAAGACAGCGAAACAAAACGGTGGAGGGTGAAAGAGAGCGAAACGAGACGAAGGAGGGTGAAAGAGAGTGAAACAAGACGATGGAGGGTGAAAGAGAATGAAACGAGTGGAAGGAGGGTGAAAGAGCGCGAAACGAGACAAAGGAGGGTGAAAGAGAGCGAAACAAGATGAAAGAGGGTAAAAGAGAGCGAAACGAGACGAAGGAGGGTGAAAGAGAGCGAAACGAGACGAAGAAAGTTGAAAGAGCGCGAAACGAGACGACGGAGGGTGAAAGTGAGCGAAAGGAGATGAAGGAGGGTGAAAGAGAGCGAAATGAGTCGAGGGAGGGTGAAAGAGAGTGGAACGAGACGAAGGAGGGTGAAGGAGACTGAAACGAGACGAACGAGGGTGAAAGAGAGTGAAACGAGACGAAGGAGGGTGAAAGAGAGCAAAACGAGAATAAGGAGGATGAAAGAGAGCGTAACGAGACGAAGGAGGGTGTACGAGAGCGAAACGAGATGAAGGAGGGTCACAGAGAGCGAAACGAGACGAAGGAGGGTGAAAGAGAGCGAAACAAGATGAAGGAGGGTGAAATAGAGCTAAACGAGAAGGTGGAGGTTGAAAGAGAGCGAAACGAGACGAAGGAGGGTGAAAGAGAGCGAAACAAGACGAAGGAGGGTGAAAGAGAGCGAAACGAGATGTAGGAGGGTCAAAGAGAGCGAAACGAGACGGTGGAGGGTGAAAGACAGCGAAACAAAACGGTGGAGGGTGAAAGAGAGCGAAACGAGACGAAGGAGGGTGAAAGAGAGTGAAACAAGACAATGGAGGATGAAAGAGAGCGAAACGAGAGGAAGGAGGGTGAAAGAGCGCGAAACGAGACAAAGGAGGGTGAAAGAGAGCGAAACAAGACGAAAGAGGGTAAAAGAGAGCGAAACGAGACGAAGGAGGGTGAAAGAGAGCGAAACGAGACGAAGAAAGTTGAAAGAGAGCGAAACGAGAATAAGGAGGATGAAAGAGAGCGTAACGAGACGAAGGAGGGTGTACGAGAGCGAAACGAGATGAAGGACGGTCACAGAGAGCGAAACGAGACGAAGGAGGGTGAAAGAGAGCGAAACGAGACGAAGGAGGGTGAATGAGGGCGAAACGAGACGAAGACGGGTGGAACAGAGCGAAACAAGACGAAAGAAGAGTGAAAGAGAGCAAAACGAGAGGAAGGAGGGTGAAAGAGCGCGAAACGAGATGAAGGAGGGTGAAAGAGAGCGAAAGGAGATGAAGGAGGGTGAAAGAGAGCGAAATGAGACGAAGGAGGGTGTACGAGAGCGAAACGAGATGAAGGAGCGTCACAGAGAGCGAAACGAGACGAAGGAGGGTGAAAGAGAGCGAAACGAGACGAAGGAGGGTGAATGAGGGCGAAACGAGACGAAGACGGGTGGAACAGAGCGAAACAAGACGAAAGAAGAGTGAAAGAGAGCAAAACGAGAGGAAGGAGGGTGAAAGAGCGCGAAACGAGATGAAGGAGGGTGAAAGAGAGCGAAAGGAGATGAAGGAGGGTGAAAGAGAGCGAAATGAGACGAAGGAGGGTGAACGAGAGCGAAAGGAGTTGAAGGAGGGTGAAAGAGAGTGGAACGAGACGAAGGAGGGTGAAAGAGAGCGAAACGAGACGAAGGAGGGTGAAAGAGAGCGAAACGAGACGAAGGAGGGTGAAAGAGAGCGAAACGAGATGAAGGAGCATGAAAGAGAGCGAAACGAGATGAAGGAGGGTGAAAGAGAGCGGACGAGATGAAGGAGGGTCAAAGAGAGCGAATCGAGACGAAGGAGGGTGAAAGAGAGCGAAACGAGATGAAGGAGGGTGAAAGAGAGCTAAACGAGACGAAGGAGGGTGAAAGAGAGCGAAAGGAGTCGAAGGAGGGTGAAAGAGAGCGGAACGAGACGAAGGAGGGTGAAAGAGAGCGAAACGAGAAGAAGGAGGGTGAAAGAGAGCGAAACGAGACGAAGGAGGTTGAAAGAGAACGAAACGAAAGGAAGGAGGGTGAAAGAGCGCGAAACGAGACAAAGGAGGGTGAAAGAGAGCGAAACGAGACGAAGGATGGTGAAAGAGAGCGAAACAAGACGAAGGAGGGGGAAAGAGAGCGAAACGAGATGAAGGAGGGTGAAAGAGAGCGAAACGAGACGAAGGAGGGCGAAAGAGAGCGAAACGAGATGAAGGAGGGTGAAAGAGAGCGAAACGAGATGTAGGAGGGTCAAAGAGAGCGAAACGAGACGGTGGAGGGTGAAAGACAGCGAAACAAAACGGTGGAGGGTGAAAGAGAGCGAAACGAGACGAAGGAGGGTGAAAGAGAGCGAAACAAGACGAAAGAGGGTAAAAGAGAGCGAAACGAGACGAAGGAGGGTGAAAGAGAGCGAAACGAGACGAAGAAAGTTGAAAGAGGGCGAAACGAGAATAAGGAGGATGAAAGAGAGCGTAACGAGACGAAGGAGGGTGTACGAGAGCGAAACGAGATGAAGGAGGGTCACAGAGAGCGAAACGAGACGAAGGAGGGTGAAAGAGAGCGAAACGAGATGAAGGAGGGTGAATGAGGGCGAAACGAGACGAAGACGGGTGGAACAGAGCGAAACAAGACGAAAGAAGAGTGAAAGAGAGCAAAACGAGAGGAAGGAGGGTGAAAGAGCGCGAAACGAGATGAAGGAGGGTGAAAGAGAGCGAAAGGAGATGAAGGAGGGTGAAAGAGAGCGAAATGAGACGAAGGAGGGTGAACGAGAGCGAAAGGAGTTGAAGGAGGGTGAAAGAGAGTGGAACGAGACGAAGGAGGGTGAAAGAGAGCGAAACGAGACGAAGGAGGGTGAAAGAGAGCGAAACGAGACGAAGGAGGGTGAAAGAGAGCGAAACGAGAAGAAGGAGGGTGAAAGAGAGCGAAACGAGACGAAGGAGGCTGAAAGAGAGCGAAACGAGATGAAGGAGGGTCAAAGAGAGCGAATCGAGACGAAAGAGGGTGAAAGAGAGCGAAACGCGATGAAGGAGGGTGAAAGAGAGCTAAACGAGACGAAGGAGGGTGAAAGAGAGCTAAAGGAGTCGAAGGAGGGTGAAAGAGAGTGGAACAAGACGAAGGAGGGTGAAAGAGACCAAAACGAGACGAAGGAGGGTGAAAGAGAGCGAAACGAGAAGAAGGACGGTGAAACAGAGCGAAACGAGACGAAGGAGGGTGAAAGAGAGTGAAACGAGATGTAGGAGGGTCAAAGAGAGCGAAACGAGACGGTGGAGGGTGAAAGACAGCGAAACAAAACGGTGGAGGGTGAAAGAGAGCGAAACGAGACGAAGGAGGGTGAAAGAGAGTGAAACAAGACGATGGAGGGTGAAAGAGAATGAAACGAGAGGAAGGAGGGTGAAAGAGCGCGAAACGAGACAAAGGAGGGTGAAAGAGAGCGAAACAAGATGAAAGAGGGTAAAAGAGAGCGAAACGAGACGAAGGAGGGTGAAAGAGAGCGAAACGAGACGAAGAAAGTTGAAAGAGCGCGAAACGAGACGACGGAGGGTGAAAGTGAGCGAAAGGAGATGAAGGAGGGTGAAAGAGAGCGAAATGAGTCGAGGGAGGGTGAAAGAGAGTGGAACGAGACGAAGGAGGGTGAAGGAGACCGAAACGAGACGAACGAGGGTGAAAGAGAGTGAAACGAGACGAAGGAGGGTGAAAGAGAGCAAAACGAGAATAAGGAGGATGAAAGAGAGCGTAACGAGACGAAGGAGGGTGTACGAGAGCGAAACGAGATGAAGGAGGGTCACAGAGAGCGAAACGAGACGAAGGAGGGTGAAAGAGAGCGAAACAAGATGAAGGAGGGTGAAATAGAGCTAAACGAGAAGGTGGAGGTTGAAAGAGAGCGAAACGAGACGAAGGAGGGTGAAAGAGAGCGAAACAAGACGAAGGAGGGCGAAAGAGAGCGAAACGAGAGGAAGGAGGGTGAAAGAGAGCGAAACGAGATGAAGGAGGGTGAAAGAGAGCGAAACGAGATGAAGGAGGGTGAAAGAGAGCGAAACGAGACGAAGCAGGCTGAAAGAGAGCGAAAGGAGTCGAAGGAGGGTGAAAGAGAGCGGAACGAGTCGAAGGAGGGTGAAAGAGAGCGAAATGAGACGAAGGAGGGTGAAAGAGAGCGAAATGAGACGAAGGAGGGTGAACGAGAGCGAAAGGAGTTGAAGGAGGGTGAAAGAGAGTGGAACGAGACGAAGGAGGGTGAAATAGAGCGAAACGAGACGAAGGAGGGTGAAAGAGAGCGAAACGAGACGAAGGAGGGTGAAAGAGAGCGAAACGAGATGAAGGAGCATGAAAGAGAGCGAAACGAGATGAAGGAGGGTGAAAGAGAGCGGAACGAGATGAAGGAGGGTCAAAGAGAGCGAATCGAGACGAAGGAGGGTGAAAGAGAGCGAAACGAGATGAAGGAGGGTGAAAGAGAGCTAAACGAGACGAAGGAGGGTGAAAGAGAGCGAAAGGAGTCGAAGGAGGGTGAAAGAGAGCGGAACGAGACGAAGGAGGGTGAAAGAGAGCGAAACGAGAAGAAGGAGGGTGAAAGAGAGCGAAACGAGACGAAGGAGGTTGAAAGAGAACGAAACGAAAGGAAGGAGGGTGAAAGAGCGCGAAACGAGACAAAGGAGGGTGAAAGAGAGCGAAACGAGACGAAGGATGGTGAAAGAGAGCGAAACAAGACGAAGGAGGGGGAAAGAGAGCGAAACGAGATGAAGGAGGGTGAAAGAGAGCGAAACGAGACGAAGGAGGGCGAAAGAGAGCGAAACGAGACGAAGGAGGGTGAAAGAGAGCGAAACGAGATGTAGGAGGGTCAAAGAGAGCGAAACGAGACGGTGGAGGGTGAAAGACAGCGAAACAAAACGGTGGAGGGTGAAAGAGAGCGAAACGAGACGAAGGAGGGTGAAAGAGAGCGAAACAAGACGAAAGAGGGTAAAAGAGAGCGAAACGAGACGAAGGAGGGTGAAAGAGAGCGAAACGAGACAAAGAAAGTTGAAAGAGAGCGAAACGAGAATAAGGAGGATGAAAGAGAGCGTAACGAGACGAAGGAGGGTGTACGAGAGCGAAACGAGATGAAGGAGGGTCACAGAGAGCGAAACGAGACGAAGGAGGGTGAAAGAGAGCGAAACGAGATGAAGGAGGGTGAATGAGGGCGAAACGAGACGAAGACGGGTGGAACAGAGCGAAACAAGACGAAAGAAGAGTGAAAGAGAGCAAAACGAGAGGAAGGAGGGTGAAAGAGCGCGAAACGAGATGAAGGAGGGTGAAAGAGAGCGAAAGGAGATGAAGGAGGGTGAAAGAGAGCGAAATGAGACGAAGGAGGGTGAACGAGAGCGAAAGGAGTTGAAGGAGGGTGAAAGAGAGTGGAACGAGACGAAGGAGGGTGAAAGAGAGCGAAACGAGACGAAGGAGGGTGAAAGAGAGCGAAACGAGACGAAGGAGGGTGAAAGAGAGCGAAACGAGAAGAAGGAGGGTGAAAGAGAGCGAAACGAGACGAAGGAGGCTGAAAGAGAGCGAAACGAGATGAAGGAGGGTCAAAGAGAGCGAATCGAGACGAAAGAGGGTGAAAGAGAGCGAAACGCGATGAAGGAGGGTGAAAGAGAGCTAAACGAGACGAAGGAGGGTGAAAGAGAGCTAAAGGAGTCGAAGGAGGGTGAAAGAGAGTGGAACAAGACGAAGGAGGGTGAAAGAGACCAAAACGAGACGAAGGAGGGTGAAAGAGAGCGAAACGAGAAGAAGGACGGTGAAACAGAGCGAAACGAGACGAAGGAGGGTGAAAGAGAGTGAAACGAGATGTAGGAGGGTCAAAGAGAGCGAAACGAGACGGTGGAGGGTGAAAGACAGCGAAACAAAACGGTGGAGGGTGAAAGAGAGCGAAACGAGACGAAGGAGGGTGAAAGAGAGTGAAACAAGACGATGGAGGGTGAAAGAGAATGAAACGAGAGGAAGGAGGGTGAAAGAGCGCGAAACGAGACAAAGGAGGGTGAAAGAGAGCGAAACAAGATGAAAGAGGGTAAAAGAGAGCGAAACGAGACGAAGGAGGGTGAAAGAGAGCGAAACGAGACGAAGAAAGTTGAAAGAGCGCGAAACGAGACGACGGAGGGTGAAAGTGAGCGAAAGGAGATGAAGGAGGGTGAAAGAGAGCGAAATGAGTCGAGGGAGGGTGAAAGAGAGTGGAACGAGACGAAGGAGGGTGAAGGAGACCGAAACGAGACGAACGAGGGTGAAAGAGAGTGAAACGAGACGAAGGAGGGTGAAAGAGAGCAAAACGAGAATAAGGAGGATGAAAGAGAGCGTAACGAGACGAAGGAGGGTGTACGAGAGCGAAACGAGATGAAGGAGGGTCACAGAGAGCGAAACGAGACGAAGGAGGGTGAAAGAGAGCGAAACAAGATGAAGGAGGGTGAAATAGAGCTAAACGAGAAGGTGGAGGTTGAAAGAGAGCGAAACGAGACGAAGGAGGGTGAAAGAGAGCGAAACAAGACGAAGGAGGGCGAAAGAGAGCGAAACGAGAGGAAGGAGGGTGAAAGAGAGCGAAACGAGATGAAGGAGGGTGAAAGAGAGCGAAACGAGATGAAGGAGGGTGAAAGAGAGCGAAACGAGACGAAGCAGGCTGAAAGAGAGCGAAAGGAGTCGAAGGAGGGTGAAAGAGAGCGGAACGAGTCGAAGGAGGGTGAAAGAGAGCGAAATGAGACGAAGGAGGGTGAAAGAGAGCGAAATGAGACGAAGGAGGGTGAACGAGAGCGAAAGGAGTTGAAGGAGGGTGAAAGAGAGTGGAACGAGACGAAGGAGGGTGAAAGAGAGCGAAACGAGACGAAGGAGGGTGAAAGAGAGCGAAACGAGACGAAGGAGGGTGAAAGAGAGCGAAACGAGATGAAGGAGCATGAAAGAGAGCGAAACGAGATGAAGGAGGGTGAAAGAGAGCGGAACGAGATGAAGGAGGGTCAAAGAGAGCGAATCGAGACGAAGGAGGGTGAAAGAGAGCGAAACGAGATGAAGGAGGGTGAAAGAGAGCTAAACGAGACGAAGGAGGGTGAAAGAGAGCGAAAGGAGTCGAAGGAGGGTGAAAGAGAGCGGAACGAGACGAAGGAGGGTGAAAGAGAGCGAAACGAGAAGAAGGAGGGTGAAAGAGAGCGAAACGAGACGAAGGAGGTTGAAAGAGAACGAAACGAAAGGAAGGAGGGTGAAAGAGCGCGAAACGAGACAAAGGAGGGTGAAAGAGAGCGAAACGAGACGAAGGATGGTGAAAGAGAGCGAAACAAGACGAAGGAGGGGGAAAGAGAGCGAAACGAGATGAAGGAGGGTGAAAGAGAGCGAAACGAGACGAAGGAGGGCGAAAGAGAGCGAAACGAGACGAAGGAGGGTGAAAGAGAGGGAAACGAGATGTAGGAGGGTCAAAGAGAGCGAAACGAGACGGTGGAGGGTGAAAGACAGCGAAACAAAACGGTGGAGGGTGAAAGAGAGCGAAACGAGACGAAGGAGGGTGAAAGAGAGCGAAACAAGACGAAAGAGGGTAAAAGAGAGCGAAACGAGACGAAGGAGGGTGAAAGAGAGCGAAACGAGACAAAGAAAGTTGAAAGAGAGCGAAACGAGAATAAGGAGGATGAAAGAGAGCGTAACGAGACGAAGGAGGGTGTACGAGAGCGAAACGAGATGAAGGAGGGTCACAGAGAGCGAAACGAGACGAAGGAGGGTGAAAGAGAGCGAAACGAGATGAAGGAGGGTGAATGAGGGCGAAACGAGACGAAGACGGGTGGAACAGAGCGAAACAAGACGAAAGAAGAGTGAAAGAGAGCAAAACGAGAGGAAGGAGGGTGAAAGAGCGCGAAACGAGATGAAGGAGGGTGAAAGAGAGCGAAAGGAGATGAAGGAGGGTGAAAGAGAGCGAAATGAGACGAAGGAGGGTGAACGAGAGCGAAAGGAGTTGAAGGAGGGTGAAAGAGAGTGGAACGAGACGAAGGAGGGTGAAAGAGAGCGAAACGAGACGAAGGAGGGTGAAAGAGAGCGAAACGAGACGAAGGAGGGTGAAAGAGAGCGAAACGAGAAGAAGGAGGGTGAAAGAGAGCGAAACGAGACGAAGGAGGCTGAAAGAGAGCGAAACGAGATGAAGGAGGGTCAAAGAGAGCGAATCGAGACGAAAGAGGGTGAAAGAGAGCGAAACGCGATGAAGGAGGGTGAAAGAGAGCTAAACGAGACGAAGGAGGGTGAAAGAGAGCTAAAGGAGTCGAAGGAGGGTGAAAGAGAGTGGAACAAGACGAAGGAGGGTGAAAGAGACCAAAACGAGACGAAGGAGGGTGAAAGAGAGCGAAACGAGAAGAAGGACGGTGAAACAGAGCGAAACGAGACGAAGGAGGGTGAAAGAGAGTGAAACGAGATGTAGGAGGGTCAAAGAGAGCGAAACGAGACGGTGGAGGGTGAAAGACAGCGAAACAAAACGGTGGAGGGTGAAAGAGAGCGAAACGAGACGAAGGAGGGTGAAAGAGAGTGAAACAAGACGATGGAGGGTGAAAGAGAATGAAACGAGAGGAAGGAGGGTGAAAGAGCGCGAAACGAGACAAAGGAGGGTGAAAGAGAGCGAAACAAGATGAAAGAGGGTAAAAGAGAGCGAAACGAGACGAAGGAGGGTGAAAGAGAGCGAAACGAGACGAAGAAAGTTGAAAGAGCGCGAAACGAGACGACGGAGGGTGAAAGTGAGCGAAAGGAGATGAAGGAGGGTGAAAGAGAGCGAAATGAGTCGAGGGAGGGTGAAAGAGAGTGGAACGAGACGAAGGAGGGTGAAGGAGACCGAAACGAGACGAACGAGGGTGAAAGAGAGTGAAACGAGACGAAGGAGGGTGAAAGAGAGCAAAACGAGAATAAGGAGGATGAAAGAGAGCGTAACGAGACGAAGGAGGGTGTACGAGAGCGAAACGAGATGAAGGAGGGTCACAGAGAGCGAAACGAGACGAAGGAGGGTGAAAGAGAGCGAAACAAGATGAAGGAGGGTGAAATAGAGCTAAACGAGAAGGTGGAGGTTGAAAGAGAGCGAAACGAGACGAAGGAGGGTGAAAGAGAGCGAAACAAGACGAAGGAGGGTGAAAGAGAGCGAAACGAGATGTAGGAGGGTCAAAGAGAGCGAAACGAGACGGTGGAGGGTGAAAGACAGCGAAACAAAACGGTGGAGGGTGAAAGAGAGCGAAACGAGACGAAGGAGGGTGAAAGAGAGTGAAACAAGACAATGGAGGGTGAAAGAGAGCGAAACGAGAGGAAGGAGGGTGAAAGAGCGCGAAACGAGACAAAGGAGGGTGAAAGAGAGCGAAACAAGACGAAAGAGGGTAAAAGAGAGCGAAACGAGACGAAGGAGGGTGAAAGAGAGCGAAACGAGACGAAGAAAGTTGAAAGAGAGCGAAACGAGAATAAGGAGGATGAAAGAGAGCGTAACGAGACGAAGGAGGGTGTACGAGAGCGAAACGAGATGAAGGAGGGTCACAGAGAGCGAAACGAGACGAAGGAGGGTGAAAGAGAGCGAAACGAGACGAAGGAGGGTGAATGAGGGCGAAACGAGACGAAGACGGGTGGAACAGAGCGAAACAAGACGAAAGAAGAGTGAAAGAGAGCAAAACGAGAGGAAGGAGGGTGAAAGAGCGCGAAACGAGATGAAGGAGGGTGAAAGAGAGCGAAAGGAGATGAAGGAGGGTGAAAGAGAGCGAAATGAGACGAAGGAGGGTGTACGAGAGCGAAACGAGATGAAGGAGCGTCACAGAGAGCGAAACGAGACGAAGGAGGGTGAAAGAGAGCAAAACGAGACGAAGGAGGGTGAATGAGGGCGAAACGAGACGAAGACGGGTGGAACAGAGCGAAACAAGACGAAAGAAGAGTGAAAGAGAGCAAAACGAGAGGAAGGAGGGTGAAAGAGCGCGAAACGAGATGAAGGAGGGTGAAAGAGAGCGAAAGGAGATGAAGGAGGGTGAAAGAGAGCGAAATGAGACGAAGGAGGGTGAACGAGAGCGAAAGGAGTTGAAGGAGGGTGAAAGAGAGTGGAACGAGACGAAGGAGGGTGAAAGAGAGCGAAACGAGACGAAGGAGGGTGAAAGAGAGCGAAACGAGACGAAGGAGGGTGAAAGAGAGCGAAACGAGATGAAGGAGCATGAAAGAGAGCGAAACGAGATGAAGGAGGGTGAAAGAGAGCGGAACGAGATGAAGGAGGGTCAAAGAGAGCGAATCGAGACGAAGGAGGGTGAAAGAGAGCGAAACGAGATGAAGGAGGGTGAAAGAGAGCTAAACGAGACGAAGGAGGGTGAAAGAGAGCGAAAGGAGTCGAAGGAGGGTGAAAGAGAGCGGAACGAGACGAAGGAGGGTGAAAGAGAGCGAAACGAGAAGAAGGAGGGTGAAAGAGAGCGAAACGAGACGAAGGAGGTTGAAAGAGAACGAAACGAAAGGAAGGAGGGTGAAAGAGCGCGAAACGAGACAAAGGAGGGTGAAAGAGAGCGAAACGAGACGAAGGATGGTGAAAGAGAGCGAAACAAGACGAAGGAGGGGGAAAGAGAGCGAAACGAGATGAAGGAGGGTGAAAGAGAGCGAAACGAGACGAAGGAGGGCGAAAGAGAGCGAAACGAGATGAAGGAGGGTGAAAGAGAGCGAAACGAGATGTAGGAGGGTCAAAGAGAGCGAAACGAGACGGTGGAGGGTGAAAGACAGCGAAACAAAACGGTGGAGGGTGAAAGAGAGCGAAACGAGACGAAAGAGGGTGAAAGAGAGCGAAACAAGACGAAAGAGGGTAAAAGAGAGCGAAACGAGACGAAGGAGGGTGAAAGAGAGCGAAACGAGACGAAGAAAGTTGAAAGAGAGCGAAACGAGAATAAGGAGGATGAAAGAGAGCGTAACGAGACGAAGGAGGGTGTACGAGAGCGAAACGAGATGAAGGAGGGTCACAGAGAGCGAAACGAGACGAAGGAGGGTGAAAGAGAGCGAAACGAGATGAAGGAGGGTGAATGAGGGCGAAACGAGACGAAGACGGGTGGAACAGAGCGAAACAAGACGAAAGAAGAGTGAAAGAGAGCAAAACGAGAGGAAGGAGGGTGAAAGAGCGCGAAACGAGATGAAGGAGGGTGAAAGAGAGCGAAAGGAGATGAAGGAGGGTGAAAGAGAGCGAAATGAGACGAAGGAGGGTGAACGAGAGCGAAAGGAGTTGAAGGAGGGTGAAAGAGAGTGGAACGAGACGAAGGAGGGTGAAAGAGAGCGAAACGAGACGAAGGAGGGTGAAAGAGAGCGAAACGAGACGAAGGAGGGTGAAAGAGAGCGAAACGAGAAGAAGGAGGGTGAAGGAGAGCGAAACGAGACGAAGGAGGCTGAAAGAGAGCGAAACGAGATGAAGGAGGGTCAAAGAGAGCGAATCGAGACGAAAGAGGGTGAAAGAGAGCGAAACGCGATGAAGGAGGGTGAAAGAGAGCTAAACGAGACGAAGGAGGGTGAAAGAGAGCTAAAGGAGTCGAAGGAGGGTGAAAGAGAGTGGAACAAGACGAAGGAGGGTGAAAGAGACCAAAACGAGACGAAGGAGGGTGAAAGAGAGCGAAACGAGAAGAAGGACGGTGAAACAGAGCGAAACGAGACGAAGGAGGGTGAAAGAGAGTGAAACGAGATGTAGGAGGGTCAAAGAGAGCGAAACGAGACGGTGGAGGGTGAAAGACAGCGAAACAAAACGGTGGAGGGTGAAAGAGAGCGAAACGAGACGAAGGAGGGTGAAAGAGAGTGAAACAAGACGATGGAGGGTGAAAGAGAATGAAACGAGAGGAAGGAGGGTGAAAGAGCGCGAAACGAGACAAAGGAGGGTGAAAGAGAGCGAAACAAGATGAAAGAGGGTAAAAGAGAGCGAAACGAGACGAAGGAGGGTGAAAGAGAGCGAAACGAGACGAAGAAAGTTGAAAGAGCGCGAAACGAGACGACGGAGGGTGAAAGTGAGCGAAAGGAGATGAAGGAGGGTGAAAGAGAGCGAAATGAGTCGAGGGAGGGTGAAAGAGAGTGGAACGAGACGAAGGAGGGTGAAGGAGACCGAAACGAGACGAACGAGGGTGAAAGAGAGTGAAACGAGACGAAGGAGGGTGAAAGAGAGCAAAACGAGAATAAGGAGGATGAAAGAGAGCGTAACGAGACGAAGGAGGGTGTACGAGAGTGAAACGAGATGAAGGAGGGTCACAGAGAGCGAAACGAGACGAAGGAGGGTGAAAGAGAGCGAAACAAGATGAAGGAGGGTGAAATAGAGCTAAACGAGAAGGTGGAGGTTGAAAGAGAGCGAAACGAGACGAAGGAGGGTGAAAGAGAGCGAAACAAGACGAAGGAGGGCGAAAGAGAGCGAAACGAGAGGAAGGAGGGTGAAAGAGAGCGAAACGAGATGAAGGAGGGTGAAAGAGAGCGAAACGAGATGAAGGAGGGTGAAAGAGAGCGAAACGAGACGAAGCAGGCTGAAAGAGAGCGAAAGGAGTCGAAGGAGGGTGAAAGAGAGCGGAACGAGTCGAAGGAGGGTGAAAGAGAGCGAAATGAGACGAAGGAGGGTGAAAGAGAGCGAAACGAGATGAAGGAGGGTGAAAGAGAGCTAAACGAGACGGTGGAGGGTGAAATAGAGCGAAACGAGACGAAGGAGCGTGAAAGAGAGTGAAACAAGACGAAGGAGGGCGAAAGAGAGCGAAACGAGAGGAAGGAGGGTGAAAGAGAGCGAAACGAGATGAAGGAGCATGAAAGAGAGCGAAACGAGATGAAGGAGGGTGAAAGAGAGCGGAACGAGATGAAGGAGGGTCAAAGAGAGCGAATCGAGATGAAGGAGGGTGAAAGAGAGCGAAACGAGATGAAGGAGGGTGAAAGAGAGCTAAACGAGACGAAGGAGGGTGAAAGAGAGCGAAAGGAGTCGAAGGAGGGTGAAAGAGAGCGGAACGAGACGAAGGAGGGTGAAAGAGAGCGAAACGAGAAGAAGGAGGGTGAAAGAGAGCGAAACGAGACGAAGGAGGGTGAAAGAGAACGAAACGAAAGGAAGGAGGGTGAAAGAGCGCGAAACGAGACAAAGGAGGGTGAAAGAGAGCGAAACGAGACGAAGGATGGTGAAAGAGAGCGAAACAAGACGAAGGAGGGGGAAAGAGAGCGAAACGAGATGAAGGAGGGTGAAAGAGAGCGAAACGAGACGAAGGAGGGCGAAAGAGAGCGAAACGAGACGAAGGAGGGTGAAAGAGAGCGAAACGAGAAGAAGGACGGTGAAAGAGAGCGAAAAGAGACGAAGGAGGGTGAAAGAGAGCGAAACGAGATGTAGGAGGGTCAAAGAGAGCGAAACGAGACGGTGGAGGGTGAAAGACAGCGAAACAAAACGGTGGAGGGTGAAAGAGAGCGAAACGAGACGAAGGAGGGTGAAAGAGAGTGAAACAAGACAATGGAGGGTGAAAGAGAGCGAAACGAGAGGAAGGAGGGTGAAAGAGCGCGAAACGAGACAAAGGAGGGTGAAAGAGAGCGAAACAAGACGAAAGAGGGTAAAAGAGAGCGAAACGAGACGAAGGAGGGTGAAAGAGAGCGAAACGAGACGAAGAAAGTTGAAAGAGAGCGAAACGAGAATAAGGAGGATGAAAGAGAGCTTAACGAGACGAAGGAGGGTGTACGAGAGCGAAACGAGATGAAGGAGGGTCACAGAGAGCGAAACGAGACGAAGGAGGGTGAAAGAGAGCGAAACGAGACGAAGGAGGGTGAATGAGGGCGAAACGAGACGAAGGCGGGTGGAACAGAGCGAAACAAGACGAAAGAAGAGTGAAAGAGAGCAAAACGAGAGGAAGGAGGGTGAAAGAGCGCGAAACGAGATGAAGGAGGGTGAAAGAGAGCGAAAGGAGATGAAGGAGGGTGAAAGAGAGCGAAATGAGACGAAGGAGGGTGAACGAGAGCGAAAGGAGTTGAAGGAGGGTGAAAGAGAGTGGAACGAGACGAAGGAGGGTGAAAGAGAGCGAAACGAGACGAAGGAGGGTGAAAGAGAGCGAAACGAGACGAAGGAGGGTGAAAGAGAGCGAAACGAGAAGAAGGAGGGTGAAAGAGAGCGAAACGAGACGAAGGAGGCTGAAAGAGAGCGAAACGAGATGAAGGAGGGTGAAAGAGAACGAAAGGAGTCGAACGAGGGTGAAAGAGAGTGGAACGAGACGAAGGAGTGTGAAAGAGACCGAAACGAGACGGTGGAGGGTAAAAGAGAGCGAAACGAGACGAAGGACGGTGAAAGAGAGCGAAACGAGACGAAGGAGGGCGAAATAGAGCGAAACGAGAGGAAGGAGGGTGAAAGAGAGCTAAACGAGATGAAGGAGGGTGAAAGAGAGCGAAACAAGACGATGGAGGGTGAAAGAGAGCGAAACGAGAGGAAGGAGGGTGAAAGAGAGCGAAACGAGACAAAGGAGGGTGAAAGAGAGTGAAACGAGAAGAAGGAGGGTGAAAGAGAGCGAAACGAGACGAAGGAGGGTCAAAGAGAGCGAAACGAGACGAAGGAGTGTCAAAGAGAGCGAAACGAGACGAAGGAGGGTGAAAGAGAGCGCAACGAGACGAAGGAGGGTGAAAGAGAGAGAAGCAAGACGATGGAGGATGAAAGAGAGCGAAACGAGAGGAAGGAGGGTAAAAGAGAGCGAAACGAGACAAAGCAGGGTGAAAGAGAGCGAAACGAGACAAAGGAGGGTGAAAGAGAGCGAAACAAGACGAAGGAGGGTTAAAGAGAGCGAAACGAGACGAAGAAAGGTGAAAGAGGTCGAAACGAGACGAAGGAGGGTGAAAGAGAGCGAAAGGAGATGAAGGAGGTGAAAGAGAGTGAAAGGAGTCGAAGAAGGGTGAAAGAGAGTGGAACGAGACGAAGGAGGGTGAAGGAGACCGAAATGAGACAAAGGTGGGTGAAAGAGAGCGAAACGAGACGAAGGAGGGTGAAAGAGAGCGAAACGAGAGGTAGGAGGGTGAAAGAGAGCGAAATGAGACGAAGGAGGGTGAAAGAGAGCGAAACTAGATGAAGGAGGGTCAAAGAGAGCGAAACGAGACGAAGGAGGGTGAAAGAGAGCGAAATGCGATGAAGGAGGGTGAAAGAGAGCTAAACGGGATGAAGGAGGGTGAAAGAGAGCTAAACGAGACGAAGGAGGGTGAAAGAGAGCGAAAGGAGATGAAGGAGGGTGAAAGAGAGCGAAATGAGACGAAGGAGGGTGAAAGAGAACGAAAGGAGTCGAACGAGGGTGAAAGAGAGTGGAACGAGACGAAGGAGTGTGAAAGAGACCGAAACGAGACGGTGGAGGGTAAAAGAGAGCGAAACGAGACGAAGGACGGTGAAAGAGAGCGAAACGAGACGAAGGAGGGCGAAATAGAGCGAAACGAGAGGAAGGAGGGTGAAAGAGAGCTAAACGAGATGAAGGAGGGTGAAAGAGAGCGAAACAAGACGATGGAGGGTGAAAGAGAGCGAAACGAGAGGAAGGAGGGTGAAAGAGAGCGAAACGAGACGAAGGAGGGTGAAAGAGAGTGAAACGAGAAGAAGGAGGGTGAAGGAGACCGAAACGAGAAGAAGGAGGGTGAAAGAGAGCGAAACGAGACGAAGGAGGGTCAAAGAGAGCGAAACAAGAAGAAAGAGGGTAAAAGAGAGCGAAACGTGATGGTGGAGGGTGAAAGAGAGCGAAACGAGACGGTGGAGGGTGAAAGAGAGCGCAACGAGACGAAGGAGGGTGAAAGAGAGAGAAACAAGACGATGGAGGATGAAAGAGAGCGAAACGAGAGGAAGGAGGGTGAAAGAGAGCGAAACGAGACAAAGCAGGGTGAAAGAGAGCGAAACGAGACAAAGGAGGGTGAAAGAGAGCGAAACAAGACGAAGGATGGTTAAAGAGAGCGAAACGAGACGAAGAAAGGTGAAAGAGGTCGAAACGAGACGAAGGAGGGTGAAAGAGAGCGAAAGGAGATGAAGGAGGTGAAAGAGAGCGAAAGGAGTCGAAGAAGGGTGAAAGAGAGTGGAACGAGACGAAGGAGGGTGAAGGAGACCGAAATGAGACGAAAGTGGGTGAAAGAGAGCGAAACGAGACGAAGGAGGGTGAAAGAGAGCGAAACGAGAGGTAGGAGGGTGAAAGAGAGCGAAATGAGACGAAGGAGGGTGAAAGAGAGCGAAACTAGATGAAGGAGGGTCAAAGAGAGCGAAACGAGACGAAGGAGGGTGAAAGAGAGCGAAATGCGATGAAGGAGGGTGAAAGAGAGCTAAACGGGATGAAGGAGGGTGAAAGAGAGCTAAACGAGACGAAGGAGGGTGAAAGAGAGCGAAAGGAGATGAAGGAGGGTGAAAGAGAGCGAAATGAGACGAAGGAGGGTGAAAGAGAACGAAAGGAGTCGAACGAGGGTGAAAGAGAGTGGAACGAGACGAAGGAGTGTGAAAGAGACCGAAACGAGACGGTGGAGGGTAAAAGAGAGCGAAACGAGACGAAGGACGGAGAAAGAGAGCGAAACGAGACGAAGGAGGGCGAAATAGAGCGAAACGAGAGGAAGGAGGGTGAAAGAGAGCTAAACGAGATGAAGGAGGGTGAAAGAGAGCGAAACAAGACGATGGAGGGTGAAAGAGAGCGAAACGAGAGGAAGGAGGGTGAAAGAGAGCGAAACGAGACGAAGGAGGGTGAAAGAGAGTGAAACGAGAAGAAGGAGGGTGAAAGAGAGCGAAACGAGACGAAGGAGGGTCAAAGAGAGCGAAACGAGACGAAGGAGTGTCAAAGAGAGCGAAACGAGATGAAGGAGGGTGAAAGAGAGCGAAATGAGATGAAGGAGGGTGAAAGAGAGCTAAACGAGACGAAGGAGGATCAAAGAGAGCGAAACAAGAAGAAAGAGGGTAAAAGAGAGCGAAACGATACGGTGGAGGGTGAAAGAGAGCAAAACGAGACGGGGAGGGTGAAAGAGAGTGGAACGAGACGAAGGAGGGTGAAGGAGACCGAAACGAGAAGAAGGAGGGTGAAAGAGAGCGAAACGAGACGAAGGAGGGTCAAAGAGAGCGAAACGAGATGAAGGAGTGTCAAAGAGAGCGGAACGAGACGAAGGAGGGTGAAAGAGAGCGAAATGAGATGAAGGAGGGTGAAAGAGAGCTAAACGAGACGAAGGAGGGTCAAAGAGAGCGAAACAAGAAGAAAGAGGGTAAAAGAGAGCGAAACGAGACGGTGGAGGTTGAAAGAGAGCGAAACGAGACGGTGGAGGGTGAAAGAGAGCGCAACGACACGAAGGAGGGTGAAAGAGAGCGAAACAAGACGATGGAGGATGAAAGAGAGCGAAACGAGAGGAAGGAGGGTGAAAGAGAGCGAAACGAGACAAAGCAGGGTGAACGAGAGCGAAACGAGACAAATGAGGGTGAAAGAGAGCGAAACAAGACGAAGGAGGGTGAAAGAGAGTGAAACGAGTCGAAGAAAGGTGAAAGAGAGCGAAACGAGACGAAGGAGGGTGAAAGAGAGCGAAAGTAGATGAAGGAGGTGAAAGAGAGCGAAAGGAGTCGAAGGAGGGTGAAAGAGAGGGAACGAGACGAAGGAGGGTGAAGGAGACCGAAACGAGACGAAGGAGGGTGAAAGAGAGCGAAACGAGATGAAGGAGGGTGAAAGAGAGCGAAACGAGAAGAAGAAGGGTGAAAGAGAGCGAAACGAGACGAAGGAGGGTGAAAGAGAGCGAAACGAGATGAAGGAGGGTCAAAGAGAGCGAAACGAGACGAAGGAGGGTGAAAGAGAGCGAAACGAGATGAAGGAGGGTGAAAGAGAGCGAAACGAGATGAATTAGCGCGGAAGAGAGCGAAACGAGACGAAGGAGGGTGAAAGAGAAATGAGACGAAGGAAGGTGAAACAGAGCGAAACGAGACGAAGGAAGGTGAAAGAGAGCGAAACGAGACAAAGGAGGGTGAAAGGGAGCGAAACGAGATGAAGGAGGGTGGAAGTGAGCGAAATGAGATGAAGGAGGGTGAAAGAGAGCTAAACGAGATGAAGGAGGGTGAAAGAGAGCTAAACGAGACGAAGGAGGGTGAAGGAGAGCGAAAGGAGATGAAGGAGGGTGAAAGAGAGCGAAATGAGACGAAGGAGGGTGAAAGAGAACGAAAGGAGTCGAACGAGGGTGAAAGAGAGTGGAACGAGACGAAGGAGTGTGAAAGAGACCGAAACGAGACGGTGGAGGGTAAAAGAGAGCGAAACGAGACGAAGGACGGTGAAAGAGAGCGAAACGAGACGAAGGAGGGCGAAAGAGAGCGAAACGAGAGGAAGGAGGGTGAAAGAGAGCTAAACGAGATGAAGGAGGGTGAAAGAGAGCGAAACAAGACAATGGAGGGTGAAAGAGAGCGAAACGAGAGGAAGGAGGGTGAAAGAGAGCGAAACGAGAGGAAGGAGGGTGAAAGAGAGCGAAACGAGAAGAAGGAGGGTGAAAGAGAGCGAAACGAGACGAAGGAGGGTCAAAGAGAGCGAAACGAGACGAAGGAGTGTCAAAGAGAGCGAAACGAGACGAAGGAGGGTGAAAGAGAGCGAAATGAGATGAAGGAGGGTGAAAGAGAGCTAAACGAGACGAAGGAGGGTCAAAGTGAGCGAAACAAGAAGAAAGAGGGTAAAAGAGAGCGAAACGAGACGGTGGAGGGTGAAAGAGAGCGAAACGAGACGGTGGAGGGTGAAAGAGAGCAAAATGAGACGGGGGAGGGTGAAAGAGAGCGCAACGAGACGAAGGAGGGTGAAAGAGAGCGAAACGAGAAGAAGGAGGGTGAAAGAGAGCGAAACGAGACGAAGGAGGGTCAAAGAGAGCGAAACGAGATGAAGGAGTGTCAAAGAGAGCGAAACGAGACGAAGGAGGGTGAAAGAGAGCGAAATGAGATGAAGGAGGGTGAAAGAGAGCTAAACGAGACGAAGGAGGGTCAAAGAGAGCGAAACAAGAAGAAAGAGGGTTAAAGAGAGCGAAACGAGACGGTGGAGGGTGAAAGAGAGCGAAACGAGACGCTGGAGGGTGAAAGAGAGCGCAACGAGACGAAGGAGGGTGAAAGAGAGTGAAACAAGACGATGGAGGATGAAAGAGAGCGAAACGAGAGGAAGGAGGGTGAAAGAGAGCGAAACGAGACAAAGCAGGGTGAAAGAGAGCAAAATGAGACAAAGGAGGGTGAAAGAGAGCGAAACAAGACGAAGGAGGGTGAAAGAGAGCGAAACGAGTCGAAGAAAGGTGAAAGAGAGCGAAACGAGACGAAGGAGGGTGAAAGAGAGTGAAAGGAGATGAAGGAGGTGAAAGAGAGCGAAAGGAGTCGAAGGAGGGTGAAAGAGAGTGGAACGAGACGAAGGAGGGTGAAGGAGACCGAAACGAGACGAAGGAGGGTGAAAGAGAGCGAAACGAGATGAAGGAGGGTGAAAGAGAGCGAAACGAGAAGAAGAAGGGTGAAAGAGAGCGAAACGAGACGAAGGAGGGTGAAAGAGAGCGAAACAAGATGAAGGAGGGTGAAAGAGAGCGAAACGAGACGAAGGAGGGTGAAAGAGAGCGAAACGAGATGAAGGAGGGTGAAAGAGAGCGAAACGAGATGAATTAGGGTGGAAGAGAGCAAAACGAGATGAAGGAGGGTGAAAGAGAAATGAGACGAAGGAAGGTGAAAGAGAGCGAAACGAGACGAAGGAAGGTGAAAGAGAGCGAAACGAGACAAAGGAGGGTGAAAGGGAGCGAAACGAGATGAAGGAGGGTGGAAGTGAGCGAAATGAGATGAAGGAGGGTGAAAGAGAGCGAAACGATACGAAGGAGGGTGAAAGAGGGCGAAACGAGACGAAGGCGGGTGGAACAGAGCAAAACAAGACGAAAGAAGGGTGAAAGAGAGCAAAACGAGACGAAGGAGGGTGAAAGAGGGCGAAGCGAGACAAAGGAGCATGAAACAGAGCGAAACGAGACGAAGGAGGATGAACGAGAGCTAAACGAGACGAAGGAGGGTCACAGAGAGCGAAACGACAGGAATGAGGGTAAGAGAGTGCGAAACGAGACGGTGGAGTTTGTAAGAGAGCGAAACGAGACGAAGGAGGGTGAAAGAGAGCGAAACAAGATGATGGAGGGTGAAAGAGAGCGAAACGAGAGGAAGGAGGGTTAAAGAGAGCGAAACGAGACAAAGGATGGTGAAAGAGAGTGAAACGAGACGAAGGAGGGTGAAAGAGAGCGAAACGAGACGAAGGAGGGTGAAAGAGAGCGAAACAAGACAAAGAAAGGTGAAAGAGAGCGAAACGAGACGAAGGAGGGTGAAAGAGAGCGAAAGGAGATGAAGGAGGGTGAAAGAGAGCGAAATGAGATGAAGGAGAGTGAAAGAGAGCGAAAGGAGTCGAAGGAGGGTGAAAGAGAGTGGACCGAGACGAAGGAGGGTGAAAGAGAGTGGACCGAGACGAAGGAGGGTGAAAGAGAGCGAAACGAGACGAAGGAGGGTGAAAGAGAGCGAAACGAGAAGAAGGAGGGTGAAAGAGAGCGAAATGAGGCGAAGGTGGGTGAAAGAGAGCGAAACGAGACGAAGGAGGGTGAAAGAGAGCGAAACGAGAAGTAGGAGGGTGAAAGAGAGCGAAATGAGACGAAGGAGGGTGAAAGAGATCGAAACGAGATGAAGGAGGGTCAAAGAGAGCGAAACGAGATGAAGGAGGGTGAAAGAGAGCGAAACGCGATGAAGGAGGGTGAAAGAGAGCTAAACGAGATGAAGGAGGGTGAAAGAGAGCTAAACGAGACGAAGGAGAGTGAAAGAGAGCGAAAGGAGATGAAGGAGAGTGAAAGAGAGCAAAACGAGACGAAGGAGTGTAAAATAGAGCGAAACGGCACGAAGGAGGGTGAAAGAGAGCGAAACGAGACGAAGGAGGGTGAAAGAGAGCGAAACAAGACGAAGGAGGGCGAAAGAGAGCGAAACAAGAGGAAGGAGGGTGAAAGAGAGCGAAACGAGATGAAGGAGGGTGAAAGAGAGCGAAACGAGATGAAGGAGGGTGAAAGAGAGCGAAACGAGACGAAGGAGAGTGAAAGAGAGCAAAACGAGACGAAGGAGTGTAAAATAGAGCGAAACGGCACGAAGGAGGGTGCAAGAGAGCTAAACGAGACGAAGGAGGGTCAAAGGGAGCGAAACAAGACGGTGGAGGCTGAAAGAGAGCGAAACGAAACGAAGGAGGGTGAAAGAGAGCGGAACGAGACGAAGGAGGGTGAAAGAGAGCGAAACGAGACGAAGGAGGGTGAAAGAGAGCGAAACGAGATGAAGGAGGGTGAAAGAGTGCTAAACGAGACGGTGGAGGGTGAAAGAGAGCGAAACAAAACGGTGGAGGGTGAAAGAGAGCGAAACGAGACAAAGGAGGGTGAAAGAGAGTGAAACAAGACGATGGAGGGTGAAAGAGAGCGAAACGAGACGGTGGAGGGTGAAAGAGAGCGAAACGAGACGCTGGAGGGTGAAAGAGAGCGCAACGAGACGAAGGAGGGTGAAAGAGAGTGAAACAAGACGATGGAGGATGAAAGAGAGCGAAACGAGAGGAAGGAGGGTGAAAGAGAGCGAAACGAGACAAAGCAGGGTGAAAGAGAGCAAAATGAGACAAAGGAGGGTGAAAGAGAGCGAAACAAGACGAAGGAGGGTGAAAGAGAGCGAAACGAGTCGAAGAAAGGTGAAAGAGAGCGAAACGAGACGAAGGAGGGTGAAAGAGAGCGAAAGGAGATGAAGGAGGTGAAAGAGAGCGAAAGGAGTCGAAGGAGGGTGAAAGAGAGTGGAACGAGACGAAGGAGGGTGAAGGAGACCGAAACGAGACGAAGGAGGGTGAAAGAGAGCGAAACGAGATGAAGGAGGGTGAAAGAGAGCGAAACGAGAAGAAGAAGGGTGAAAGAGAGCGAAACGAGACGAAGGAGGGTGAAAGAGAGCGAAACAAGATGAAGGAGGGTGAAAGAGAGCGAAACGAGACGAAGGAGGGTGAAAGAGAGCGAAACGAGATGAAGGAGGGTGAAAGAGAGCGAAACGAGATGAATTAGGGTGGAAGAGAGCAAAACGAGACGAAGGAGGGTGAAAGAGAAATGAGACGAAGGAAGGTGAAAGAGAGCGAAACGAGACGAAGGAAGGTGAAAGAGAGCGAAACGAGACAAAGGAGGGTGAAAGGGAGCGAAACGAGATGAAGGAGGGTGGAAGTGAGCGAAATGAGATGAAGGAGGGTGAAAGAGAGCGAAACGAGACGAAGGAGGGTGAAAGAGGGCGAAACGAGACGAAGGCGGGTGGAACAGAGCAAAACAAGACGAAAGAAGGGTGAAAGAGAGCAAAACGAGACGAAGGAGGGTGAAAGAGGGCGAAGCGAGACAAAGGAGCATGAAACAGAGCGAAACGAGACGAAGGAGGATGAACGAGAGCTAAACGAGACGAAGGAGGGTCACAGAGAGCGAAACGACAGGAATGAGGGTAAGAGAGTGCGAAACGAGACGGTGGAGTTTGTAAGAGAGCGAAACGAGACGAAGGAGGGTGAAAGAGAGCGAAACAAGATGATGGAGGGTGAAAGAGAGCGAAACGAGAGGAAGGAGGGTTAAAGAGAGCGAAACGAGACAAAGGATGGTGAAAGAGAGTGAAACGAGACGAAGGAGGGTGAAAGAGAGCGAAACGAGACGAAGGAGGGTGAAAGAGAGCGAAACAAGACAAAGAAAGGTGAAAGAGAGCGAAACGAGACGAAGGAGGGTGAAAGAGAGCGAAAGGAGATGAAGGAGGGTGAAAGAGAGCGAAATGAGATGAAGGAGAGTGAAAGAGAGCGAAAGGAGTCGAAGGAGGGTGAAAGAGAGTGGACCGAGACGAAGGAGGGTGAAAGAGAGTGGACCGAGACGAAGGAGGGTGAAAGAGAGCGAAACGAGACGAAGGAGGGTGAAAGAGAGCGAAACGAGAAGAAGGAGGGTGAAAGAGAGCGAAATGAGGCGAAGGTGGGTGAAAGAGAGCGAAACGAGACGAAGGAGGGTGAAAGAGAGCGAAACGAGAAGTAGGAGGGTGAAAGAGAGCGAAATGAGACGAAGGAGGGTGAAAGAGATCGAAACGAGATGAAGGAGGGTCAAAGAGAGCGAAACGAGATGAAGGAGGGTGAAAGAGAGCGAAACGCGATGAAGGAGGGTGAAAGAGAGCTAAACGAGATGAAGGAGGGTGAAAGAGAGCTAAACGAGACGAAGGAGAGTGAAAGAGAGCGAAAGGAGATGAAGGAGAGTGAAAGAGAGCAAAACGAGACGAAGGAGTGTAAAATAGAGCGAAACGGCACGAAGGAGGGTGAAAGAGAGCGAAACGAGACGAAGGAGGGTGAAAGAGAGCGAAACAAGACGAAGGAGGGCGAAAGAGAGCGAAACAAGAGGAAGGAGGGTGAAAGAGAGCGAAACGAGATGAAGGAGGGTGAAAGAGAGCGAAACGAGATGAAGGAGGGTGAAAGAGAGCGAAACGAGACGAAGGAGAGTGAAAGAGAGCAAAACGAGACGAAGGAGTGTAAAATAGAGCGAAACGGCACGAAGGAGGGTGCAAGAGAGCTAAACGAGACGAAGGAGGGTCAAAGGGAGCGAAACAAGACGGTGGAGGCTGAAAGAGAGCGAAACGAAACGAAGGAGGGTGAAAGAGAGCGGAACGAGACGAAGGAGGGTGAAAGAGAGCGAAACGAGACGAAGGAGGGTGAAAGAGAGCGAAACGAGATGAAGGAGGGTGAAAGAGTGCTAAACGAGACGGTGGAGGGTGAAAGAGAGCGAAACAAAACGGTGGAGGGTGAAAGAGAGCGAAACGAGACAAAGGAGGGTGAAAGAGAGTGAAACAAGACGATGGAGGGTGAAAGAGAGCGAAACGAGAGGAAGGAGGGTGAAAGAGCGTGAAACGAGACAAAGGAGGGTGAAAGAGAGCGAAACGAGATGAAAGAGGGTAAAAGAGAGCGAAACGAGAGGAAGGAGTGTGAAAGAGCGCGAAACGAGACAAAGGAGGGGGAAAGAGAGCGAAACGAGATGAAAGAGGGTAAAAGAGAGCGAAACGAGACGAAGGAGGGTGAAAGAGAGAGGAACGAGACGAAGAAAGTTGAAAGAGAGCGAAACGAGACGAAGGAGGGTGAAAGAGAGCGAAATGAGATGAAGGAGGGTGAAAGAGAGCGAAATGAGTCGAGGGAGGGTGAAAGAGAGTGGAACGAGACGAAGGAGGGTGAAGGAGACCGAAACGAGACGAAGGAGGGTGAAAGAGAGTGAAACGAGACGAAGGAGGGTGAAAGAGAGCGAAACGAGAATAAGGAGGATGAAAGAGAGCGAAACGAGACGAAGGAGGGTGAAAGAGAGCGAAACTAGATGATGGAGGGTCACAGAGAGCGAAACGAGACGAAGGAGGGTGAAAGAGAGCGAAACAAGATGAAGGAGGGTGAAAGAGAGCTAAACGAGACGGTGGAGGGTGAAAGAGAGCGAAACGAGAGGAAGGAGAGTGAAAGAGAGCGAAACAAGACGAAGGAGGGCGAAAGAGAGCGAAACGAGAGGGAGGAGGGTGAAAGAGAGCGAAACGAGATGAAGGAGGGTGAAAGAGAGCGAAACGAGATGGAGGAGGGTGAAAGAGAGCTAAACGAGACGGTGGAGGGTGAAAGAGAGCGAAAGGAGTCGAAGGAGGGTGAAAGAGAGCGAAACGAGACGAAGCAGGCTGAAAGAGAGCGAAAGGAGTCGAAGGAGGGTGAAAGAGAGCGGAATGAGACGAAGGAGGGTGAAAGAGAGCGAAACGAGACGAAGGAGGGTGAAAGAGAGCGAAACGAGATGAAGGAGGATGAAAGAGAGCTAAACGAGACGGTGGAGGGTGAAAGATAGCGAAACGAGACGAAGGAGGGTGAAAGAGAGCGAAACAAGACGAAGGAGGGCGAAAGAGAGCGAAACGAGAGGAAGGAGGGTGAAAGAGAGCGAAATGAGATGAAGGAGGGTGAAAGAGAGCGAAACGAGATGAAGGAGGGTGAAAGAGAGCGAAACGAGACGAAGGAGAGTGAAAGAGAGCAAAACGAGACGAAGGAGGGTGAAAGAGAGCGAAACGAGATGAAGGAGGGTGAAAGAGTGCTAAACGAGATGGTGGAGGGTGAAAGAGAGCGAAACAAAACGGTGGAGGGTGAAAGAGAGCGAAACGAGACAAAGGAGGGTGAAAGAGAGTGAAACAAGATGATGGAGGGTGAAAGAGAGCGAAACGAGAAGAAGGAGGGTGAAAGAGCGTGAAACGAGACAAAGGAGGGTGAAAGAGAGCGAAACGAGATGAAAGAGGGTAAAAGAGAGCGAAACAAGAGGAAGGAGTGTGAAAGAGCGCGAAACGAGACAAAGGAGGGTGAAAGAGAGCGAAACGAGATGAAAGAGGGTAAAAGAGAGCGAAACGAGACGAAGGAGGGTGAAAGAGAGAGGAACGAGACGAAGAAAGTTGAAAGAGAGCGAAACGAGACGAAGGAGGGTGAAAGAGAGCGAAAGGAGATGAAGGAGGGTGAAAGAGAGCGAAATGAGTCGAGGGAGGGTGAAAGAGAGTGGAACGAGACGAAGGAGGGTGAAGGAGACCGAAACGAGACGAAGGAGGGTGAAAGAGAGTGAAACGAGACGAAGGAGGGTGAAAGAGAGCGAAACGAGAATAAGGAGGATGAAAGAGAGCGAAACGAGACGAAGGAGGGTGAAAGAGAGCGAAACTAGATGATGGAGGGTCACAGAGAGCGAAACGAGACGAAGGAGGGTGAAAGAGAGCGAAACAAGATGAAGGAGGGTGAAAGAGAGCTAAACGAGATGGTGGAGGGTGAAAGAGAGCGAAACGAGAGGAAGGAGAGTGAAAGAGAGCGAAACAAGACGAAGGAGGGCGAAAGAGAGCGAAACGAGAGGGAGGAGGGTGAAAGAGAGCGAAACGAGATGAAGGAGGGTGAAAGAGAGCGAAACGAGATGGAGGAGGGTGAAAGAGAGCTAAACGAGACGGTGGAGGGTGAAAGAGAGCGAAAGGAGTCGAAGGAGGGTGAAAGAGAGCGAAACGAGACGAAGCAGGCTGAAAGAGAGCGAAAGGAGTCGAAGGAGGGTGAAAGAGAGCGGAATGAGACGAAGGAGGGTGAAAGAGAGCGAAACGAGATGAAGGAGGGTGAAAGAGAGCGAAACGAGATGAAGGAGGGTGAAAGAGAGCTAAACGAGACGGTGGAGGGTGAAAGATAGCGAAACGAGACGAAGGAGGCTGAAAGAGAGCGAAACAAGACGAAGGAGGGCGAAAGAGAGCGAAACGAGAGGAAGGAGGGTGAAAGAGAGCGAAACGAGATGAAGGAGGGTGAAAGAGAGCGAAACGAGATGAAGGAGGGTGAAAGAGAGCGAAACGAGACGAAGGAGAGTGAAAGAGAGCAAAACGAGACGAAGGAGTGTAAAATAGAGCGAAACGGCACGAAGGAGGGTGCAAGAGAGCTAAACGAGACGAAGGAGGGTCAAAGAGAGCGAAACAAGACGGTGGAGGCTGAAAGAGAGCGAAACGAAACGAAGGAGGGTGAAAGAGAGCGAAACGAGAAGATGGAGTGTGAAAGAGAGCGAAACGAGAGGAAGGAGGGTGAAAGAGAGCGAAACGAGAAGAAGGAGGGTGAAAGAGAGCGAAACGAGAGGGAGGAGGGTGAAAGAGAGCGAAACGAGATGAAGGAGGGTGAAAGAGAGCGAAACGAGATGGAGGAGGGTGAAAGAGAGCTAAACGAGACGGTGGAGGGTGAAAGAGAGCGAAAGGAGTCGAAGGAGGGTGAAAGAGAGCGAAACGAGATGAAGCAGGCTGAAAGAGAGCGAAAGGAGTCGAAGGAGGGTGAAAGAGAGCGGAATGAGACGAAGGAGGGTGAAAGAGAGCGAAACGAGACGAAGGAGGGTGAAAGAGAGCGAAACGAGATGAAGGAGGGTGAAAGAGAGCGAAACGAGATGAAGGAGGGTGAAAGAGAGCGAAACGAGACGAAGGAGAGTGAAAGAGAGCAAAACGAGACGAAGGAGGGTGAAAGAGAGCGAAACGAGATGAAGGAGGGTGAAAGAGTGCTAAACGAGACGGTGGAGGGTGAAAGAGAGCGAAACAAAACGGTGGAGGGTGAAAGAGAGCGAAACGAGACAAAGGAGGGTGAAAGAGAGTGAAACAAGACGATGGAGGGTGAAAGAGAGCGAAACGAGAGGAAGGAGGGTGAAAGAGCGTGAAACGAGACAAAGGAGGGTGAAAGAGAGCGAAACGAGATGAAAGAGGGTAAAAGAGAGCGAAACGAGAGGAAGGAGTGTGAAAGAGCGCGAAACGAGACAAAGGAGGGTGAAAGAGAGCGAAACGAGATGAAAGAGGGTAAAAGAGAGCGAAACGAGACGAAGGAGGGTGAAAGAGAGAGGAACGAGACGAAGAAAGTTGAAAGAGAGCGAAACGAGACGAAGGAGGGTGAAAGAGAGCGAAAGGAGATGAAGGAGGGTGAAAGAGAGCGAAATGAGTCGAGGGAGGGTGAAAGAGAGTGGAACGAGACGAAGGAGGGTGAAGGAGACCGAAACGAGACGAAGGAGGGTAAAAGAGAGTGAAACGAGACGAAGGAGGGTGAAAGAGAGCGAAACGAGAATAAGGAGGATGAAAGAGAGCGAAACGAGACGAAGGAGGGTGAAAGAGAGCGAAACTAGATGATGGAGGGTCACAGAGAGCGAAACGAGACGAAGGAGGGTGAAAGAGAGCGAAACAAGATGAAGGAGGGTGAAAGAGAGCTAAACGAGACGGTGGAGGGTGAAAGAGAGCGAAACGAGAGGAAGGAGAGTGAAAGAGAGCGAAACAAGACGAAGGAGGGCGAAACAGAGCGAAACGAGAGGGAGGAGGGTGAAAGAGAGCGAAACGAGATGAAGGAGGGTGAAAGAGAGCGAAACGAGATGGAGGAGGGTGAAAGAGAGCTAAACGAGACGGTGGAGGGTGAAAGAGAGCGAAAGGAGTCGAAGGAGGGTGAAAGAGAGCGAAACGAGACGAAGCAGGCTGAAAGTGAGCGAAAGGAGTCGAAGGAGGGTGAAAGAGAGCGGAATGAGACGAAGGAGGGTGAAAGAGAGCGAAACGAGACGAAGGAGGGTGAAAGAGAGCGAAACGAGATGAAGGAGGGTGAAAGAGAGCTAAACCAGACGGTGGAGGGTGAAAGATAGCGAAACGAGACGAAGGAGGGTGAAAGAGAGCGAAACAAGACGAAGGTGGGCGAAAGAGAGCGAAACGAGAGGAAGGAGGGTGAAAGAGAGCGAAACGAGATGAAGGAGGGTGAAAGAGAGCGAAACGAGATGAAGGAGGGTGAAAGAGAGCGAAACGAGACGAAGGAGAGTGATAGAGAGCAAAACGAGACGAAGGAGTGTAAAATAGAGCGAAACGGCACGAAGGAGGGTGCAAGAGAGCTAAACGAGACGAAGGAGGGTCAAAGAGAGCGAAACAAGACGGTGGAGGCTGAAAGAGAGCGAAACGAAACGAAGGAGGGTGAAAGAGAGCGAAACGAGAAGATGGAGTGTGAAAGAGAGCGAAACGAGAGGAAGGAGGATGAAAGAGAGCGAAACGAGAAGAAGGAGGGTGAAAGAGAGCGAAACGAGATGAAGGAGGGTGGAATAGAGCGAAACGATACGAAGGAGGGTGAAAGAGAGAGAAACAAGACGAAGGAAGGTGAAAGAGAGCGAAACGAGACGAGGGAAGGTGAAAGAGAGCGAAACGAGACAAAGGAGGGTGAAAGGGAGAGAAACGAGATGAAGGAGGGTGAAAGAGAGCGAAACGAGATGAAGGAAGGTGAAAGAGAGCGAAACGAGACGGTGGAGGGTGAAAGAGAGCGAAACAAAACGGTGGAGGGTGAAAGAGAGCGAAACGAGACAAAGGAGGGTGAAAGAGAGTGAAACAAGACGATGGAGGGTGAAAGAGAGCGAAACGAGAGGAAGGAGGGTGAAAGAGCGCGAAACGAGACAAAGGAGGGTGAAAGAGAGCGAAACGAGATGAAAGAGGGTAAAAGAGAGCGAAACGAGAGGAAGGAGTGTGAAAGAGCGCGAAACGAGACAAAGGAGGGTGAAAGAGAGCGAAACGAGATGAAAGAGGGTAAAAGAGAGCGAAACGAGACGAAGGAGGGTGAAAGAGAGCGAAACGAGACGAAGAAAGTTGAAAGAGAGCGAAACGAGACGAAGGAGGGTGAAAGAGAGCGAAAGGAGATGAAGGTGGGTGAAAGAGAGCGAAATGAGTCGAGGGAGGGTGAAAGAGAGTGGAACGAGACGAAGGAGGGTGAAGGAGACCGAAACGAGACGAAGGAGGGTGAAAGAGAGTGAAACGAGACGAAGGAGGGTGAAAGAGAGCGAAACGAGAATAAGGAGGATGAAAGAGAGCGAAACGATACGAAGGAGGGTGAAAGAGAGAGAAACGAGATGAAGGAGGGTCACAGAGAGCGAAACGAGACGAAGGAGGGGGAAAGAGAGCGAAACAAGATGAAGGAGGGTGGAAGGGAGCTAAACGAGACGGTGGAGGGTGAAAGAGAGCGAAACGAGACGAAGGAGGGTGAAAGAGAGCGAAACAAGACGAAGGAGGGCGAAAGAGAGCGAAACGAGAGGAAGGAGGGTGAAAGAGAGCGAAACGAGATGAAGGAGGGTGAAAGAGAGCGAAACGAGATGAAGGAGGGTGAAAGACAGCGAAACGAGACGAAGCAGGCTGAAAGAGAGCGAAAGGAGTCGAAGGAGGGTGAAAGAGAGCGGAACGAGACGAAGGAGGGTGAAAGAGAGTGAAACGAGACGAAGGAGGGTGAAAGAGAGCGAAACGAGATGAAGGAGGGTGAAAGAGAGCTAAACGAGACGGTGGAGGGTGAAAGAGAGCGAAACAAAACGGTGGAGGGTGAAAGAGAGCGAAACGAGACAAAGGAGGGTGAAAGAGAGTGAAACAAGACGATGGAGGGTGAAAGAGAGCGAAACGAGAGGAAGGAGGGTGAAAGAGCGCGAAACGAGACAAAGGAGGGTGAAAGAGAGCGAAACGAGATGAAAGAGGGTAAAAGAGAGCGAAACGAGAGGAAGGAGTGTGAAAGAGCGCGAAACGAGACAAAGGAGGGTGAAAGAGAGCGAAACAAGATGAAAGAGGGTAAAAGAGAGCGAAACGAGACAAAGGAGGGTGAAAGAGAGCGAAACGAGACAAAGAAAGTTGAAAGAGAGCGAAACGAGACGAAGGAGGGTGAAAGAGAGCGAAAGGAGATGAAGGAGGGTGAAAGAGAGCGAAATGAGTCGAGGGAGGGTGAAAGAGAGTGGAACGAGACGAAGGAGGGTGAAGGAGACCGAAACGAGACGAAGGAGGGTGAAAGAGAGTGAAACGAGACGAAGGAGGGTGAAAGAGAGCGAAACGAGAATAAGGAGGATGAAAGAGAGCGAAACGAGACGAAGGAGGGTGAAAGAGAGCGAAACGAGATGAAGGAGGGTCACAGAGAGCGAAACGAGACGAAGGAGGGTGAAAGAGAGCGAAACAAGATGAAGGAGGGTGGAAGGGAGCTAAACGAGACGGTGGAGGGTGAAAGAGAGCGAAACGAGACGAAGGAGGGTGAAAGAGAGCGAAACAAGACGATGGAGGGCGAAAGAGAGCGAAACGAGAGGAAGGAGGGTGAAAGAGAGCGAAACGAGATGAAGGAGGGTGAAAGAGAGCGAAACGAGATGAAGGAGGGTGAAAGACAGCGAAACGAGACGAAGCAGGCTGAAAGAGAGCGAAAGGAGTCGAAGGAGGGTGAAAGAGAGCAGAACGAGACGAAGGAGGGTGAAAGAGAGCGAAACGAGACGAAGGAGGGTGAAAGAGAGCGAAACGAGATGAAGGAGGGTGAAAGAGAGCTAAACGAGACGGTGGAGGGTGAAAGAGAGCGAAACGAGACGAAGGAGGGTGAAATAGAGCGAAACAAGACAAGGAGGGCGAAAGAGAGAGAACGAGAGGAAGGAGGGTGAAAGAGAGCGAAACGAGACGAAGGAGGGTGAAAGAGGGCGAAACGAGATGAAGGCGGGGGGAACAGAGCGAAACAAGACGAAAGAAGGGTGAAAGAGAGCAAAACGACTTCCGGGTGCGGCGATGACCAGCTGAGTCGCACGTTTCGATAGCTCCCGGTGGAACGGACTTTTGGGCTCTTGATAGGAGCCCCAACGGCAATTTTAACGGCTAAAAACACCGTGCGGTAAACCAGAAGGGGGTTCCCCCTGGACACGGATGGAAAAAGGAGAGGAAAGTGGCCGGATTGCAGCGGATCCTTTGGAACGGCAAGGAAGGCAAGCAGAAACCAAGATGGCGTCGGAAGGTGGCAGTTTCATATGGGGCCCTGAACGTGGAGGAGATAAAAAAGGAAATGAAGAAACAGTTGTTGGCCCCGATATTACAGGCGATTGAAGGGCTGAAAGAGGAACAAAAGACCCAGGAGCAGGAGCTTCGGGTCGTGAAGGCGAACGCAGCAGAGAATGAGAACGATATACAGGGCCTGGTGGTGAAGTCGGAGATACAGGAGGCACACCTGAAACGATCTGTGGAGAGGTTGGAGGCACTGGAAAACAACGCAAGGAGGAACAACTTGAGGATTCTTGGCCTTCCTGAAGGTGTGGAGGGGGCGGACGTCGGGGCATATGTGAGCACGATGCTGCACTCGTTAATGGGAGCGGAGGCCCCGACGGGTCAAAGGAGGGCGAAAGAGAGCGAAACGAGAGGAAGGAGGGTGAAAGAGAGCGAAACGAGATGAAGGAGGGTGAAAGAGAGCGAAACGAGATGAAGGAGGGTGAAAGAGAGTGAAACGAGACGAAGGAGGGTGAAAGAGAGCGAGAGGAGTCGAATGAGGGTGAAAGAGAGCGGAACGAGACGAAGGAGGGTGAAAGAGAACGAAACGAGACGAAGGAGGGTGAAAGAGAGTGAAACAAGATGAAGGAGGGTGAAAGAGGGTGAAACAAGACGAAGGCGGATGGAACAGAGCGAAACAAGATGAAGGAGGGTGAAAGAGAGCGAAACGAGACGAAGGAGGGTGAAAGAGAGCAAAACGAGATGAAGGAGTGTAAAACAGAGCGAAACGAGACGAAGGAGGGTGCAAGAGAGCTAAACGAGACGAAGGAGGGTCAAAGAGAGCGAAACAAGACGGTGGAGCATGAAAGAGAGCGAAACGAGACGAAGGAGGATGAAAGAGAGCGAAACGAGACGATGGAGGGTGAAAGAGAGCGAAACGAGAGGAAGAAGGGTGAAAGAGAGCGAAACGAGATGATGGAGTGTAAAAGAGAGCGAAACGAGAGGAAGGAGGGTGAAAGAGTGCGAAACGAGAAGAAGGAGGGTGAAAGAGAGCGAAACGAGATGAAGGAGGGTGGAAGAGAGTGAAACGAGACGAAGGAGGGTGAAAGAGAGAGAAACGAGACGAAGGAAGGTGAAAGAGAGCGAAACGAGACGAGGGAAGGTGAAAGAGAGCGAAACGAGACAAAGGAGGGAGAAAGGGAGAGAAACGAGATGAAGGAGGGTGAAAGAGAGCGAAACGAGATGAAGGAAGGTGAAAGAGAGCGAAACGAGACGAAGGAGGGTGAAAGAGGGCGAAACGAGATGAAGGCGGGTGGAACAGAGCGAAACAAGACGAAAGAAGGGTGAAAGAGAGCAAAACGAGACGAAGGAGGGTGAAAGACAGCGAAACGAGACGAAGAAAGGTGAAAGAGAGCGAAATGAGACGAAGGAGGGTGAAAGAGAGCGAAAGGAGATGAAGGAGGGTGAAAGAGAGCGAAAGGTGTCGAAGGAGGGTGAAAGAGAGCGAAACGAGATGAAGGAGGGTCAAAGAGAGCGAAACGAGACGAAGGAGGGTGAAAGAGAGCGAAACGAGATGTAGGAGGGTGAAAGAGAGCTAAACGAGACGAAGGAGGGTCACAGAGAGCAAAACGAGACGAAAGAGGGTAAAAGAGAGCAAAACGAGACGGTGGAGGGTGAAAGAGAGCGAAACGAGACGAAGGAGGGTGAAAGAGAGCGAAACAAGACGAAGGAGGGCGAAAGAGAGCGAAACGAGAGGAAGGAGGGTGAAAGAGAGCGAAACGAGATGAAGGAGGGTGAAAGAGAGCGAAACGAGATGAAGGAGGTTGAAAGAGAGTGAAACGAGACGAAGGAGGGTGAAAGAGAGCGAGAGGAGTCGAATGAGGGTGAAAGAGAGCGGAACGAGACGAAGGAGGGTGAAAGAGAACGAAACGAGACGAAGGAGGGTGAAAGAGAGCGAAACAAGACGAAGGAGGGTGAAAGAGGGTGAAACAAGTCGAAGGCGGATGGAACAGAGCGAAACAAGATGAAGGAGGGTGAAAGAGAGCGAAACGAGACGAAGGAGGGTGAAAGAGAGCAAAACGAGATGAAGGAGTGTAAAACAGAGCGAAACGAGACGAAGGAGGGTGCAAGAGAGCTAAACGAGACGAAGGAGGGTCAAAGAGAGCGAAACAAGACGGTGGAGCATGAAAGAGAGCGAAACGAGACGAAGGAGGATGAAAGAGAGCGAAACGAGACGATGGAGGGTGAAAGAGAGCGAAACGAGAGGAAGAAGGGTGAAAGAGAGCGAAACGAGACGAAGGAGGGTGAAAGAGAGCAAAACGAGACGAAGGAGTGTAAAACAGAGCGAAACGAGACGAAGGAGTGTGCAAGAGAGCTAAACGAGACGAATGAGGGTCAAAGGCAGCGAAACAAGACGGTGGAGGCTGAAAGAGAGAGAAACGAGACGAAGGAGGGTGAAAGAGAGCGAAACGAGATGATGGAGTGTAAAAGAGAGCGAAACGAGAGGAAGGAGGGTGAAAGAGAGCGAAACGAGAAGAAGGAGGGTGAAAGAGAGCGAAACGAGATGAAGGAGGGTGGAAGAGAGCGAAACGAGACGAAGGAGGGTGAAAGAGAGAGAAACGAGACGAAGGAAGGTGAAAGAGAGCGAAACGAGACGAGGGAAGGTGAAAGAGAGAGAAACGAGACAAAGGAGGGAGAAAGGGAGAGAAACGAGATGAAGGAGGGTGAAAGAGAGCGAAACGAGATGAAGGAAGGTGAAAGAGAGCGAAACGAGACGAAGGAGTGTGAAAGAGGGCGAAACGAGATGAAGGCGGGTGGAACAGAGCGAAACAAGACGAAAGAAGGGTGAAAGAGAGCAAAACGAGACGAAGGAGGGTGAAAGACAGCGAAACAAGACAAAGAAAGGTGAAAGAGCGCGAAATGAGACGAAGGAGGGTGAAAGAGAGCGAAAGGAGATGAAGGAGGGTGAAAGAGAGCGAAAGGTGTCGAAGGAGGGTGAAAGAGAGTGGAACGAGACGAAGGAGGGTGAAGGAGACCGAAACGAGACGAAGGAGGGTGAAAGAGATTGAAACGAGACGAAGGAGGGTGAAAGAGAGCGAAACGAGATGAAGGAGGGTGAAAGAGAGCTAAACGAGACGGTGGAGGGTGAAAGAGAGCGAAACAAAACGGTGGAGGGTGAAAGAGAGCGAAACGAGACAAAGGAGGGTGAAAGAGAGTGAAACAAGACGATGGAGGGTGAAAGAGAGCGAAACGAGAGGAAGGAGGGTGAAAGAGCGCGAAACGAGACAAAGGAGGGTGAAAGAGAGCAAAACGAGATGAAAGAGGGTAAAAGAGAGCGAAACGAGAGGAAGGAGTGTGAAAGAGCGCGAAACGAGACAAAGGAGGGTGAAAGAGAGCGAAACGAGATGAAAGAGGGTAAAAGAGAGCGAAACGAGACGAAGGAGGGTGAAAGAGAGCGAAACGAGACAAAGAAAGTTGAAAGAGAGCGAAACGAGACGAAGGAGGGTGAAAGAGAGCGAAAGGAGATGAAGGAGGGTGAAAGAGAGCGAAATGAGTCGAGGGAGGGTGAAAGAGAGTGGAACGAGACGAAGGAGGGTGAAGGAGACCGAAACGAGACGAAGGAGGGTGAAAGAGAGTGAAACGAGACGAAGGAGGGTGAAAGAGAGCGAAACGAGAATAAGGAGGATGAAAGAGAGCGAAACGAGACGAAGGAGGGTGAAAGAGAGCGAAACAAGATGAAGGAGGGTGGAAGGGAGCTAAACGAGACGGTGGAGGGTGAAAGAGAGCGAAACGAGACGAAGGAGGGTGCAAGGGAGCGAAACAAGACGAAGGAGGGCGAAAGAGAGCGAAACGAGAGGAAGGAGGGTGAAAGAGAGCGAAACGAGATGAAGGAGGGTGAAAGAGAGCGAAACGAGATGAAGGAGGGTGAAAGACAGCGAAACGAGACGAAGCAGGCTGAAAGAGAGCGAAAGGAGTCGAAGGAGGGTGAAAGAGAGCGGAACGAGACGAAGGAGGGTGAAAGAGAGCGAAACGAGACGAAGGAGGGTGAAAGAGAGCGAAACGAGATGAAGGAGGGTGAAAGAGAGCTAAACGAGACGGTGGAGGGTGAAAGAGAGCGAAACGAGACGAAGGAGGGTGAAATAGAGCGAAACAAGACAAGGAGGGCGAAAGAGAGCGAACGAGAGGAAGGAGGGTGAAAGAGAACGAAACGAGATGAAGGAGGGTGAAAGAGAGCGAAACGAGATGAAGGAGGGTGAAAGAGAGCGAAACGAGATGAAGGAGGGTGAAAGAGAGCGAAACGAGACGAAGGAGGGTGAAAGAGAGCAAAACGAGACGAAGGAGGGTGAAAGAGAGCAAAACGAGATGAAGGAGTGTAAAACAGAGCGAAACGAGACGAAGGAGGGTGCAAGAGAGCAAAACGAGACGAAGGAGGGTCAAAGAGAGCGAAACAAGACGGTGGAGGCTGAAAGAGAGCGAAACGAGACGAAGGAGGTTGAAAGAGAGTGAAACGAGATGATGGAGGGTGAAAGAGAGAGAAACGAGACGAAGGAAGGTGAAAGAGAGCGAAACGAGACGAGGGAAGGTGAAAGTGAGCGAAACGAGACAAAGGAGGGTGAAAGGGAGAGAAAGGAGATGAAGGAGGGTGAAAGAGAGCGAAACGAGATGAAGGAAGGTGAAAGAGAGCGAAACGAGACGATGGAGGGTGAAAGAGGGCGAAACGAGATGAAGGCGGGGGGAACAGAGCGAAACAAGACGAAAGAAGGGTGAAAGAGAGCAAAACGACTTCCGGGTGCGGCGATGACCAGCTGAGTCGCACGTTTCGATAGCTCCCGGTGGAACGGACTTTTGGGCTCTTGATAGGAGCCCCAACGGCAATTTTAACGGCTAAAAACACCGTGCGGTAAACCAGAAGGGGGTTCCCCCTTGACACGGATGGAAAAAGGAGAGGAAAGTGGCCGGATTGCAGCGGATCCTTTGGAAAGGCAAGGAAGGCAAGCAGAAACCAAGATGGCGTCGGAAGGTGGCAGTTTCATATGGGGCCCTGAACAACAAGAGTTCTTGAAACGCTGCGTGGAGGGGATAAAAAAGGAAATGAAGAAAGAGTTGTTGGCCCCGATATTACAGGCGATTGAAGGGCTGAAAGAGGAACAAAAGACCCAGGAGCAGGAGCTTCGGGTCGTGAAGGCGAACGCAGCAGAGAATGAGAACGATATACAGGGCCTGGTGGTGAAGTCGGAGATACAGGAGGCACACCAGAAACGATCTGTGGAGAGGTTGGAGGCACTGGAAAACAACGCAAGGAGGAACAACTTGAGGATTCTTGGCCTTCCTGAAGGTGTGGAGGGGGCGGACGTCGGGGCATATGTGAGCACGATGCTGCACTCGTTAATGGGAGCGGAGGCCCCGACGGGTCAAAGGAGGGCGAAAGAGAGCGAAACGAGAGGAAGGAGGGTGAAAGAGAGCGAAACGAGATGAAGGAGGGTGAAAGAGAGCGAAACGAGATGAAGGAGGGTGAAAGAGAGTGAAACGAGACGAAGGAGGGTGAAAGAGAGCGAGAGGAGTCGAACGAGGGTGAAAGAGAGCGGAACGAGACGAAGGAGGGTGAAAGAGAACGAAACGAGACGAAGGAGGGTGAAAGAGAGTGAAACAAGATGAAGGAGGGTGAAAGAGGGTGAAACAAGACGAAGGCGGATGGAACAGAGCGAAACAAGATGAAGGAGGGTGAAAGAGAGCGAAACAAGACGAAGGAGGGTGAAAGAGAGCAAAACGAGATGAAGGAGTGTAAAACAGAGCGAAACGAGACGAAGGAGGGTGCAAGAGAGCTAAACGAGACGAAGGAGGGTCAAAGAGAGCGAAACAAGACGGTGGAGCATGAAAGAGAGCGAAACGAGATGAAGGAGGATGAAAGAGAGCGAAACGAGACGATGGAGGGTGAAAGAGAGCGAAACGAGAGGAAGAAGGGTGAAAGAGAGCGAAACGAGATGATGGAGTGTAAAAGAGAGCGAAACGAGAGGAAGGAGGGTGAAAGAGTGCGAAACGAGAAGAAGGAGGGTGAAAGAGAGCGAAACGAGATGAAGGAGGGTGGAAGAGAGCGAAACGAGACGAAGGAGGGTGAAAGAGAGAGAAACGAGACGAAGGAAGGTGAAAGAGAGCGAAACGAGACGAGGGAAGGTGAAAGAGAGCGAAACGAGACAAAGGAGGGAGAAAGGGAGAGAAACGAGATGAAGGAGGGTGAAAGAGAGCGAAACGAGATGAAGGAAGGTGAAAGAGAGCGAAACGAGACGAAGGAGGGTCAAAGAGGGCGAAACGAGATGAAGGCGGGTGGAACAGAGCGAAACAAGACGAAAGAAGGGTGAAAGAGAGCAAAACGAGACGAAGGAGGGTGAAAGACAGCGAAACGAGACGAAGAAAGGTGAAAGAGAGCGAAATGAGACGAAGGAGGGTGAAAGAGAGCGAAAGGAGATGAAGGAGGGTGAAAGAGAGCGAAAGGTGTCGAAGGAGGGTGAAAGAGAGTGGAACGAGACGAAGGAGGGTGAAGGAGACCGAAACGAGATGAAGTAGGGTGAAAGAGAGCGAAACGAGATGAAGGAGGGTGAAAGAGAGGGAAACGAGAAGAAGGAGGGTGAAAGAGAGCGAAACGAGACGAAGGAGGGTGAAAGAGAGCGAAACGAGATGAAGGAGGGTCAAAGAGAGCGAAACGAGACGAAGGAGGGTGAAAGAGAGCGAAACGAGATGTAGGAGGGTGAAAGAGAGCTAAACGAGACGAAGGAGGGTCACAGAGAGCAAAACGAGACGAAAGAGGGTAAAATAGAGCAAAACGAGACGGTGGAGGGTGAAAGAGAGCGAAACGAGACGAAGGAGGGTGAAAGAGAGCGAAACAAGACGAAGGAGGGCGAAAGAGAGCGAAACGAGAGGAAGGAGGGTAAAAGAGAGCGAAACGAGATGAAGGAGGGTGAAAGAGAGCGAAACGAGATGAAGGAGGGTGAAAGAGAGTGAAACGAGACGAAGGAGGGTGAAAGAGAGCGAGAGGAGTCCAACGAGGGTGAAAGAGAGCGGAACGAGACGAAGGAGGGTGAAAGAGAACGAAACGAGACGAAGGAGGGTGAAAGAGAGCGAAACAAGACGAAGGAGGGTGAAAGAGGGTGAAACAAGACGAAGGCGGATGGAACAGAGCGGAACAAGATGAAGGAGGGTGAAAGAGAGCGAAACGAGACGAAGGAGGGTGAAAGAGAGCAAAACGAGATGAAGGAGTGTAAAACAGAGCGAAACGAGACGAAGGAGGGTGCAAGAGAGCTAAACGAGACGAAGGAGGGTCAAAGAGAGCGAAACAAGACGGTGGAGCATGAAAGAGAGCGAAACGAGACGAAGGAGGATGAAAGAGAGCGAAACGAGACGATGGAGGGTGAAAGAGAGCGAAACGAGAGGAAGAAGGGTGAAAGAGAGCGAAACGAGACGAAGGAGGGTGAAAGAGAGCAAAACGAGACGAAGGAGTGTAAAACAGAGCGAAACGAGACGAAGGAGGGTGCAAGAGAGCTAAACGAGACGAATGAGGGTCAAAGAGAGCGAAACAAGACGGTGGAGGCTGAAAGAGAGCGAAACGAGACGAAGGAGGGTGAAAGAGAGCGAAACGAGATGATGGAGTGTAAAAGAGAGCGAAACGAGAGGAAGGAGGGTGAAAGAGAGTGAAACGAGAAGAAGGAGGGTGAAAGAGAGCGAAACGAGATGAAGGAGGGTGGAAGAGAGCGAAACGAGACGAAGGAGGGTGAAAGAGAGAGAAACGAGACGAAGGAAGGTGAAAGAGAGCGAAACGAGATGAGGGAAGGTGAAAGAGAGCGAAACGAGACAAAGGAGGGAGAAAGGGAGAGAAACGAGATGAAGGAGGGTGAAAGAGAGCGAAAGGTGTCGAAGGAGGGTGAAAGAGAGTGGAACGAGAAAAAGGAGGGTGAAGGAGACCGAAACGAGATGAAGTAGGGTGAAAGAGAGCGAAACGAGACGAAGGAGGGTGAAAGAGAGGGAAACGAGAAGAAGGAGGGTGAAAGAGAGCGAAACGAGACGAAGGAGGGTGAAAGAGAGCGAAACGAGATGAAGGAGGGTCAAAGAGAGCGAAACGAGATGATGGAGGGTGAAAGAGAGCGAAACGAGATGTAGGAGGGTGAAAGAGAGCTAAACGAGACGAAGGAGGGTCACAGAGAGCAAAACGAGACGAAAGAGGGTAAAAGAGAGCGAAACGAGACGGTGGAGGGTGAAAGAGAGCGAAACGAGACGAAGGAGGGTGAAAGAGAGCGAAACAAGACGAAGGAGGGCGAAAGAGAGCGAAACGAGAGGAAGGAGGGTGAAAGAGAGCGAAACGAGATGAAGGAGGGTGAAAGAGAGCGAAACGAGATGAAGGAGGGTGAAAGAGAGTGAAACGAGACGAAGGAGGGTGAAAGAGAGCGAAAGGAGTCGAAGGAGGGTGAAAGAGAGCGGAAGGAGACGAAGGAGGGTGAAAGAGAACGAAACGAGACGAAGGAGGGTGAAAGAGAGTGAAACGAGACAAAGGAGGGAGAAAGAGGGCAAAACGAGACGAAGCCGCATGGAACAGAGCGAAACAAGATGAAGGAGGGTGAAAGAGAGCGAAATGAGACGAAGGAGGGTGAAAGAGAGCAAAACGAGTTGAAGGAGTGTAAAACAGAGCGAAACGAGACGAAGGAGGGTGCAAGAGAGCTAAACGAGATGAAGGAGGGTCAAAGAGAGCGAAACAAGATGGTGGAGGGTGAAAGAGAGCCAAACGAGATGAAGGAGGGTGAAAGAGAGCGAAACGAGATGAAGGAGGGTGAAAGAGAGCGAAACGAGACGGAGGAGTGTGAAAGAGAGCAAAACGCGATGAAGGAGGGTGAAAGAGAGCAAAACGAGACGAAGGAGTGTAAAACAGAGCGAAACGAGACGAAGGAGGGTGCAAGAGAGCTAAACGAGACGAAGGAGGGTCAAAGAGAGCGAAACAAGACGGCGGAGGCTGAAAGAGAGCGAAACGAGACGAAGGAGGTTGAAAGAGAGCGAAACGAGATGATGGAGTGTGAAAGAGAGCGAAACGAGAGGAAGGAGGGTGAAAGAGAGCGAAACGAGAAGAAGGAGGGTGAAAGAGAGCGAAACGAGATGAAGGAGAGTGGAAGAGAGCGAAACGAGACGAAGGAGGGTGAAAGAGAGAGAAATGAGACGAAGGAAGGTGAAAGAGCGCGAAACGAGACGTGGGAAGGTGAAAGAGAGCGAAACGAGACAAAGGAGGGTGAAAGGGAGAGAAACGAGATGAAGGAGGGTGAAAGCGAGCGAAAGGAGATGAAGGAGGGTGAAAGAGAGCGAAAGGTGTCGAAGGAGGGTGAAAGAGAGTGAAACGAGACGAAGGAGGGTGAAAGAGGGCAAAACGAGACGAAGGCGGATGGAACAGAGCGAAACAAGATGAAGGAGGGTGAAAGAGAGCGAAACGAGACGAAGGAGGGTGCAAGAGAGCTAAACGAGACGAAGGAGGGTCAAAGAGAGCGAAACAAGACGGTGGAGCATGAAAGAGAGCGAAACGAGACGAAGGAGGATGAAAGAGAGCGAAACGAGACGATGGAGGGTGAAAGAGAGCGAAACGAGAGGAAGAAGGGTGAAAGAGAGCGAAACGAGACGAAGGAGGGTGAAAGAGAGCAAAACGAGACGAAGGAGTGTAAAACAGAGCGAAACGAGACGAAGGAGGGTGCAAGAGAGCTAAACGAGACGAATGAGGGTCAAAGAGAGCGAAACAAGACGGTGTAGGCTGAAAGAGAGCGAAACGAGACGAAGGAGGGTGAAAGAGAGCGAAACGAGATGATGGAGTGTAAAAGAGAGCGAAACGAGAGGAAGGAGGGTGAAAGAGAGTGAAACGAGAAGAAGGAGGGTGAAAGAGAGCGAAACGAGATGAAGGAGGGTGGAAGAGAGCGAAACGAGACGAAGGAGGGTGAAAGAGAGAGAAACGAGACGAAGGAAGGTGAAAGAGAGCAAAACGAGACGAGGGAAGGTGAAAGAGAGCGAAACGAGACAAAGGAGGGAGAAAGGGAGAGAAACGAGATGAAGGAGGGTGAAAGAGAGCGAAACGAGATGAAGGAAGGTGAAAGAGAGCGAAACGAGACGAAGGAGTGTGAAAGAGGGCGAAACGAGATGAAGGCGGGTGGAACAGAGCGAAACAAGACGAAAGAAGGGTGAAAGAGAGCAAAACGAGACGAAGGAGGGTGAAAGACAGCGAAACGAGACGAAGAAAGGTGAAAGAGCGCGAAATGAGACGAAGGAGGGTGAAAGAGAGCGAAAGGAGATGAAGGAGGGTGAAAGAGAGCGAAAGGAGTCGAAGGAGGGTGAAAGAGAGTGGAACGAGACGAAGGAGGGTGAAGGAGACCGAAACGAGATGAAGTAGGGTGAAAGAGAGCGAAACGAGACGAAGGAGGGTGAAAGAGAGGGAAACGAGAAGAAGGAGGGTGAAAGAGAGCGAAACGAGACGAAGGAGGGTGAAAGAGAGCGAAACGAGATGAAGGAGGGTGAAAGAGAGCGAAACGAGATGAAGGAGGGTGAAAGAGAGCGAAACGAGATGTAGGAGGGTGAAAGAGAGCTAAACGAGACGAAGGAGGGTCACAGAGAGCAAAATGAGACGAAAGAGGGTAAAAGAGAGCGAAACGAGACGGTGGAGGGTGAAAGAGAGCGAAACGAGACGAAGGAGGGTGAAAGAGAGCGAAACAAGACGAAGGAGGGCGAAAGAGAGCGAAACGAGAGGAAGGAGGGTGAAAGAGAGCGAAACGAGATGAAGGAGGGTGAAAGAGAGCGAAACGAGATGAAGGAGGGTGAAAGAGAGTGAAACGAGACGAAGGAGGGTGAAAGAGAGCGAAAGGAGTCGAAGGAGGGTGAAAGAGAGCGGAAGGAGACGAAGGAGGGTGAAAGAGAACGAAACGAGACGAAGGAGGGTGAAAGAGAGTGAAACGAGACAAAGGAGGGTGAAAGAGGGCAAAACGAGACGAAGCCGCATGGAACAGAGCGAAACAAGATGAAGGAGGGTGAAAGAGAGCGAAATGAGACGAAGGAGGGTGAAAGAGAGCAAAACGAGTTGAAGGAGTGTAAAACAGAGCGAAACGAGACGAAGGAGGGTGCAAGAGAGCTAAACGAGACGAAGGAGGGTCAAAGAGAGCGAAACAAGACGGTGGAGGGTGAAAGAGAGCCAAACGAGATGAAGGAGGGTGAAAGAGAGCGAAACGAGATGAAGGCGGGTGAAAGAGAGCGAAACGAGACGAAGGAGTGTGAAAGAGAGCAAAACGAGATGAAGGAGGGTGAAAGAGAGCAAAACGAGACGAAGGAGTGTAAAACAGAGCGAAACGAGACGAAGGAGGGTGCAAGAGAGCTAAACGAGACGAAGGAGGGTCAAAGAGAGCGAAACAAGACGGCGGAGGCTGAAAGAGAGCGAAACGAGACGAAGGAGGTTGAAAGAGAGCGAAACGAGATGATGGAGTGTGAAAGAGAGCGAAACGAGAGGAAGGAGGGTGAAAGAGAGCGAAACGAGAAGAAGGAGGGTGAAAGAGAGCGAAACGAGATGAAGGAGGGTGGAAGAGAGCGAAACGAGACGAAGGAGGGTGAAAGAGAGAGAAATGAGACGAAGGAAGGTGAAAGAGAGCGATACGAGACGAGGGAAGGTGAAAGAGAGCGAAACGAGACAGAGGGTGAAAGGGAGAGAAACGAGATGAAGGAGGGTGAAAGAGAGCGAAAGGAGATGAAGGAGGGTGAAAGAGAGCGAAATGTGTCGAAGGAGGGTGAAAGAGAGTCAAACGAGACGAAGGAGGGTGAAAGAGGGCAAAACGAGACGAAGGCGGATGGAACAGAGCGAAACAAGATGAAGGAGGGTGAAAGAGAGCGAAACGAGACGAAGGAGGGTGAAAGAGAGCAAAACGAGTTGAAGGAGTGTAAAACAGAGCGAAACGAGACGAAGGAGGGTGCAAGAGAGCTAAACGAGACGAAGGAGGGTCAAAGACAGCGAAACAAGATGGTGGAGGGTGAAAGAGAGTGAAACGAGACGAAGGAGGGTGAAAGAGGGCAAAACGAGACGAAGGCGGATGGAACAGAGCGAAACAAGATGAAGGAGGGTGAAAGAGAGCGAAACGAGACGAAGGAGGGTGAAAGAGAGCAAAACGAGTTGAAGGAGTGTAAAACAGAGCGAAACGAGACGAAGGAGGGTGCAAGAGAGCTAAACGAGACGAAGGAGGGTCAAAGAGAGCGAAACAAGATGGTGGAGGCTGAAAGAGAGCGAAACGAGACGAAGGAGGTTGAAAGAGAGTGAAACGAGATGATGGAGTGTGAAAGAGAGCGAAACGAGAGGAAGGAGGGTGAAAGAGAGCGAAACGAGAAGAAGGAGGGTGAAAGAGAGCGAAACGAGATGAAGGAGGGTGGAAGAGAGCGAAACGAGACGAAGGAGGGTGAAAGAGAGAGAAATGAGACGAAGGAAGGTGAAAGAGCGCGAAACGAGACGAGGGAAGGTGAAAGAGAGCGAAACGAGACAAAGGAGGGTGAAAGGGAGAGAAACGAGATGAAGGAGGGTGAAAGAGAGCGAAACGAGATGAAGGAAGGTGAAAGAGAGCGAAACGAGACGAAGGAGGGTGAAAGAGGGCGAAACGAGGTGAAGGCGGGGGAACAGAGCGAAACATGACGAAAGAAGGGTGAAAGAGAGCAAAACGAGACGAAGGAGGGTGAAAGACAGCGAAACGAGACGAAGAAAGGTGAAAGAGAGCGAAACGAGACGAAGGAGGGTGAAAGAGAGCGAAAGGAGATGAAGGAGGGTGAAAGAGAGCGAAAGGTGTCGAAGGAGGGTGAAGGAGAGTGGAACGAGACGAAGGAGGGTGAAGGAGACCGAAACGAGATGAAGTAGGGTGAAAGAGAGTGAAACGAGACGAAGGAGGGTGAAAGAGAGGGAAACGAGAAGAAGGAGGGTGAAAGAGAGCGAAACGAGACGAAGGATGGTGAAAGAGAGCGAAACGAGATGAAGGAGGGTCAAAGAGAGCGAAACGAGACGAAGGAGGGTGAAAGAGAGCGAAACAAGTTGAAGGAGGGTGAAAGAGAGCTAAACGAGATGAAGGAGAGTCACAGAGAGCAAAACGAGTCGAAAGAGGGTGAAAGAGAGCGGAACGAGACAAAGGAGGGTGAAAGAGAACGAAACGAGACGAAGGAGGGTGAAAGTGAGTGAAACGAGACGAAGGAGGGTGAAAGAGGGCAAAACGAGACGAAGGCGGATGGAACAGAGCGAAACAAGATGAAGGAGGGTGAAAGAGAGCGAAACGAGACGAAGGAGGGTGCAAGAGAGCTAAACGAGACGAAGGAGGGTCAAAGAGAGCGAAACAAGACGGTGGAGCATGAAAGAGAGCGAAACGAGACGAAGGAGGATGAAAGAGAGCGAAACGAGACGATGGAGGGTGAAAGAGAGCGAAACGAGAGGAAGAAGGGTGAAAGAGAGCGAAACGAGACGAAGGAGGGTGAAAGAGAGCAAAACGAGACGAAGGAGTGTAAAACAGAGCGAAACGAGACGAAGGAGGGTGCAAGAGAGCTAAACGAGACGAATGAGGGTCAAAGAGAGCGAAACAAGACGGTGTAGGCTGAAAGAGAGCGAAACGAGACGAAGGAGGGTGAAAGAGAGCGAAACGAGATGATGGAGTGTAAAAGAGAGCGAAACGAGAGGAAGGAGGGTGAAAGAGAGTGAAACGAGAAGAAGGAGGGTGAAAGAGAGCGAAACGAGATGAAGGAGGGTGGAAGAGAGCGAAACGAGACGAAGGAGGGTGAAAGAGAGAGAAACGAGACGAAGGAAGGTGAAAGAGAGCAAAACGAGACGAGGGAAGGTGAAAGAGAGCGAAACGAGACAAAGGAGGGAGAAAGGGAGAGAAACGAGATGAAGGAGGGTGAAAGAGAGCGAAACGAGATGAAGGAAGGTGAAAGAGAGCGAAACGAGACGAAGGAGTGTGAAAGAGGGCGAAACGAGATGAAGGCGGGTGGAACAGAGCGAAACAAGACGAAAGAAGGGTGAAAGAGAGCAAAACGAGACGAAGGAGGGTGAAAGACAGCGAAACGAGACGAAGAAAGGTGAAAGAGCGCGAAATGAGACGAAGGAGGGTGAAAGAGAGCGAAAGGAGATGAAGGAGGGTGAAAGAGAGCGAAAGGAGTCGAAGGAGGGTGAAAGAGAGTGGAACGAGACGAAGGAGGGTGAAGGAGACCGAAACGAGATGAAGTAGGGTGAAAGAGAGCGAAACGAGACGAAGGAGGGTGAAAGAGAGGGAAACGAGAAGAAGGAGGGTGAAAGAGAGCGAAACGAGACGAAGGAGGGTGAAAGAGAGCGAAACGAGATGAAGGAGGGTCAAAGAGAGCGAAACGAGATGAAGGAGGGTGAAAGAGAGCGAAACGAGATGTAGGAGGGTGAAAGAGAGCTAAACGAGACGAAGGAGGGTCACAGAGAGCAAAATGAGACGAAAGAGGGTAAAAGAGAGCGAAACGAGACGGTGGAGGGTGAAAGAGAGCGAAACGAGACGAAGGAGGGTGAAAGAGAGCGAAACAAGACGAAGGAGGGCGAAAGAGAGCGAAACGAGAGGAAGAAGGGTGAAAGAGAGCGAAACGAGATGAAGGAGGGTGAAAGAGAGCGAAACGAGATGAAGGAGGGTGAAAGAGAGTGAAACGAGACGAAGGAGGGTGAAAGAGAGCGAAAGGAGTCGAAGGAGGGTGAAAGAGAGCGGAAGGAGACGAAGGAGGGTGAAAGAGAACGAAACGAGACGAAGGAGGGTGAAAGAGAGTGAAACGAGACAAAGGAGGGTGAAAGAGGGCAAAACGAGACGAAGCCGCATGGAACAGAGCGAAACAAGATGAAGGAGGGTGAAAGAGAGCGAAATGAGACGAAGGAGGGTGAAAGAGAGCAAAACGAGTTGAAGGAGTGTAAAACAGAGCGAAACGAGACGAAGGAGGGTGCAAGAGAGCTAAACGAGACGAAGGAGGGTCAAAGAGAGCGAAACAAGACGGTGGAGGGTGAAAGAGAGCCAAACGAGATGAAGGAGGGTGAAAGAGAGCGAAACGAGATGAAGGCGGGTGAAAGAGAGCGAAACGAGACGAAGGAGTGTGAAAGAGAGCAAAACGAGATGAAGGAGGGTGAAAGAGAGCAAAACGAGACGAAGGAGTGTAAAACAGAGCGAAACGAGACGAAGGAGTGTGCAAGAGAGCTAAACGAGACGAAGGAGGGTCAAAGAGAGCGAAACAAGACGGCGGAGGCTGAAAGAGAGCGAAACGAGACGAAGGAGGTTGAAAGAGAGCGAAACGAGATGATGGAGTGTGAAAGAGAGCGAAACGAGAGGAAGGAGGGTGAAAGAGAGCGAAACGAGAAGAAGGAGGGTGAAAGAGAGCGAAACGAGATGAAGGAGGGTGGAAGAGAGCGAAACGAGACGAAGGAGGGTGAAAGAGAGAGAAATGAGACGAAGGAAGGTGAAAGAGAGCGATACGAGACGAGGGAAGGTGAAAGAGAGCGAAACGAGACAGAGGGTGAAAGGGAGAGAAACGAGATGAAGGAGGGTGAAAGAGAGCGAAAGGAGATGAAGGAGGGTGAAAGAGAGCGAAAGGTGTCGAAGGAGGGTGAAAGAGAGTCAAACGAGACGAAGGAGGGTGAAAGAGGGCAAAACGAGACGAAGGCGGATGGAACAGAGCGAAACAAGATGAAGGAGGGTGAAAGAGAGCGAAACGAGACGAAGGAGGGTGAAAGAGAGCAAAACGAGTTGAAGGAGTGTAAAACAGAGCGAAACGAGACGAAGGAGGGTGCAAGAGAGCTAAACGAGACGAAGGAGGGTCAAAGACAGCGAAACAAGACGGTGGAGGGTGAAAGAGAGTGAAACGAGACGAAGGAGGGTGAAAGAGGGCAAAACGAGACGAAGGCGGATGGAACAGAGCGAAACAAGATGAAGGAGGGTGAAAGAGAGCGAAACGAGACGAAGGAGGGTGAAAGAGAGCAAAACGAGTTGAAGGAGTGTAAAACAGAGCGAAACGAGACGAAGGAGGGTGCAAGAGAGCTAAACGAGACGAAGGAGGGTCAAAGAGAGCGAAACAAGATGGTGGAGGCTGAAAGAGAGCGAAACGAGACGAAGGAGGTTGAAAGAGAGTGAAACGAGATGATGGAGTGTGAAAGAGAGCGAAACGAGAGGAAGGAGGGTGAAAGAGAGCGAAACGAGAAGAAGGAGGGTGAAAGAGAGCGAAACGAGATGAAGGAGGGTGGAAGAGAGCGAAACTAGACGAAGGAGGGTGAAAGAGAGAGAAATGAGACGAAGGAAGGTGAAAGAGCGCGAAACGAGACGAGGGAAGGTGAAAGAGAGCGAAACGAGACAAAGGAGGGTGAAAGGGAGAGAAACGAGATGAAGGAGGGTGAAAGAGAGCGAAACGAGATGAAGGAAGGTGAAAGAGAGCGAAACGAGACGAAGGAGGGTGAAAGAGGGCGAAACGAGGTGAAGGCGGGGGAACAGAGCGAAACATGACGAAAGAAGGGTGAAAGAGAGCAAAACGAGACGAAGGAGGGTGAAAGACAGCGAAACGAGACGAAGAAAGGTGAAAGAGAGCGAAACGAGACGAAGGAGGGTGAAAGAGAGCGAAAGGAGATGAAGGAGGGTGAAAGAGAGCGAAAGGTGTCGAAGGAGGGTGAAGGAGAGTGGAACGAGACGAAGGAGGGTGAAGGAGACCGAAACGAGATGAAGTAGGGTGAAAGAGAGTGAAACGAGACGAAGGAGGGTGAAAGAGAGGGAAACGAGAAGAAGGAGGGTGAAAGAGAGCGAAACGAGACGAAGGATGGTGAAAGAGAGCGAAACGAGATGAAGGAGGGTCAAAGAGAGCGAAACGAGACGAAGGAGGGTGAAAGAGAGCGAAACAAGATGAAGGAGGGTGAAAGAGAGCTAAACGAGATGAAGGAGAGTCACAGAGAGCAAAACGAGTCGAAAGAGGGTAAAAGAGAGCGAAACGAGACGGTGGAGGGTGAAAGAGAGTGAAACGAGACGAAGGAGGGTGAAAGAGAGCGAAACAAGACGAAGGAGGGCGAAAGAGAGCGAAACGAGAGGAAGGAGGGTGAAAGAGAGCGAAACGAGATGAAGGCGGATGGAACAGAGCGAAACAAGATGAAGGAGTGTGAAAGAGAGCGAAACGAGACGAAGGAGGGTGAAAGAGAGCAAAACGAGATGAAGGAGCGTAAAACAGAGCGCAACGAGACGAAGGAGGGTGCAAGAGAGCTAAACGAGACGAAGGAGGGTCAAAGAGAGCGAAACGAGAAGATGGAGTGTGAAAGAGAGCGAAACGAGAGGAAGGAGGGTGAAAGAGAGCGAAACGAGAAGAAGGAGGGTGAAAGAGAGCGAAACGAGATGAAGGAGGGTGGAATAGAGCGAAACGATACGAAGGAGGGTGAAAGAGAGAGAAACGAGACGAAGAAAGGTGAAAGAGAGCGAAACGAGACGAAGGAGGGTGAAGGAGACCGAAACGAGATGAAGTAGGGTGAAAGAGAGCGAAACGAGATGAAGGAGAGTGAAAGAGAGGGAAACGAGAAGAAGGAGGGTGAAAGAGAGCGAAACGAGACGAAGGATGGTGAAAGAGAGCGCAACGAGATGAAGGAGGGTCAAAGAGAGCGAAACGAGACGAAGGAGGGTGAAAGAGAGCGAAACAAGATGAAGGAGGGTGAAAGAGAGCTAAACGAGACGAAGGAGAGTCACAGAGAGCAAAACGAGTCGAAAGAGGGTAAAAGAGAGCGAAACGAGACGGTGGAGGGTGAAAGAGAGCGAAACGAGACGAAGGAGGGTGAAAGAGAGTGAACCAAGACGAAGGAGGGCAAAAGAGTGCGAAACGAGATAAAGGAGGGTGAAAGAGAGCGAAACGAAATGAAGGCGGATGGAACAGAGCGAAACAAGATGAAGGAGTGTGAAAGAGAGCGAAACGAGACGAAGGAGGGTGAAAGAGAGCAAAACGAGATGAAGGAGTGTAAAACAGATCGAAACGAGACGAAGGAGGGTGCAAGAGAGCTAAACGAGACGAAGGAGGGTCAAAGAGAGCGAAACAAGGCGGTGGAGCATGAAAGAGAGCGAAACGAGACGAAGGAGGATGAAAGAGAGCGAAACGAGACGATGGAGGGTGAAAGAGAGCGAAACGAGAGGAAGAAGGGTGAAAGAGAGCGAAACGAGACGAAGGAGGGTGAAAGAGAGCAAAACGAGACGAAGGAGGGTAAAACAGAGCGAAACGAGACGAAGGAGGGTGCAAGAGAGCTAAACGAGACAAAGGAGGGTCAAAGAGAGCGAAACAAGACGGTGGAGGCTGAAAGAGAGCGAAACGAGACGAAGGAGGGTGAAAGAGAGCGAAACGAGATGATGGAGTGTGAAAGAGAGCGAAACGAGAGGAAGGAGGGTGAAAGAGAGCGAAAAGAGATGAAGGAAGGTGAAAGAGAGCGAAACGAGACGAAGGAGGGTTAAAGAGGGCAAAACGAGATGAAGGTGGGTGGAACAGAGCGAAACAAGACGAAAGAAGGGTGAAAGAGAGCGAAACGAGACGAAGGAGGGTGAAAGAGAGCGAAAGGAGATGAAGGAGGGTGAAAGAGAGCGAAAGGTGTCGAAGGAGGGTGAAAGAGAGTGGAACGAGACGAAGGAGGGTGAAGGAGACCGAAACGAGATGAAGTAGGGTGAAAGAGAGCGAAACGAGACGAAGGAGGGTGAAAGAGAGGGAAACGAGAAGAAGGAGGGTGAAAGAGAGCGAAACGAGACGAAGGAGGGTGAAAGAGAGCGAAACGAGATGAAGGAGGGTCAAAGAGAGCGAAACGAGACGAAGGAGGGTGAAAGAGAGCGAAACGAGATGTAGGAGGGTGAAAGAGAGCTAAACGAGACGAAGGAGGGTCACAGAGAGCAAAACGAGACGAAAGAGGGTAATAGAGAGCGAAACGAGACGGTGGAGGGTGAAAGAGAGCGAAACGACACGAAGGAGGGTGAAAGAGAGCGAAACAAGACGAAGGAGGGCGAAAGAGAGTGAAACGAGAGGAAGGAGGTGAAAGAGAGCGAAACGAGGTGAAGGAGGGTGAAAGAGAGCGAAACGAGATGAAGGAGGGTGAAAGAGAGTGAAACGAGACGAAGGAGGGTGAAAGAGAGCGAAAGGAGTCGAAGGAGGGTGAAAGAGAGCGGAACTATACGAAGGAGGGTGAAAGAGAACGAAACGAGACGAAGGAGGGTGAAAGAGAGTGAAACGAGACGAAGGAGGGTGAAAGAGGGCAAAACGAGACGAAGGCGGATGGAACAGAGCGAAACAAGATGAACGAGGGTGAAAGAGAGCGAAACGAGACGAAGGAGGGTGAAAGAGAGCAAAACGAGTTGAAGGAGTGTAAAACAGAGCGAAACGAGATGAAGGAGGGTGCAAGAGAGCTAAACGAGACGAAGGAGGGTCAAAGAGAGCGAAACAAGACGGTGGAGCGTGAAAGAGAGCGAAACGAGACGAAGGAGGATGAAAGAGAGCGAAACAAGACGAAGGAGGGCGAAAGAGAGCGAAACGAGAGGAAGGAGGGTGAAAGAGAGCGAAACGAGATGAAGGAGGGTGAAAGAGAGCGAAACGAGACGAAGGAGGGTTAAAGAGGGCAAAACGAGATGAAGGTGGGTGGAACAGAGCGAAACAAGACGAAAGAAGGGTGAAAGAGAGCGAAACGAGACGAAGGAGGGTGAAAGAGAGCGAAAGGAGATGAAGGAGGGTGAAAGAGAGCGAAAGGTGTCGAAGGAGGGTGAAAGAGAGTGGAACGAGACGAAGGAGGGTGAAGGAGACCGAAACGAGATGAAGTAGGGTGAAAGAGAGCGAAACGAGACGAAGGAGGGTGAAAGAGAGGGAAACGAGAAGAAGGAGGGTGAAAGAGAGCGAAACGAGACGAAGGAGGGTGAAAGAGAGCGAAACGAGATGAAGGAGGGTCAAAGAGAGCGAAACGAGACGAAGGAGGGTGAAAGAGAGCGAAACGAGATGTAGGAGGGTGAAAGAGAGCTAAACGAGACGAAGGAGGGTCACAGAGAGCAAAACGAGACGAAAGAGGGTAATAGAGAGCGAAACGAGACGGTGGAGGGTGAAAGAGAGCGAAACGACACGAAGGAGGGTGAAAGAGAGCGAAACAAGACGAAGGAGGGCGAAAGAGAGTGAAACGAGAGGAAAGAGGTGAAAGAGAGCGAAACGAGGTGAAGGAGGGTGAAAGAGAGCGAAACGAGATGAAGGAGGGTGAAAGAGAGTGAAACGAGACGAAGGAGGGTGAAAGAGAGCGAAAGGAGTCGAAGGAGGGTGAAAGAGAGCGGAACTATACGAAGGAGGGTGAAAGAGAACGAAACGAGACGAAGGAGGGTGAAAGAGAGTGAAACGAGACGAAGGAGGGTGAAAGAGGGCAAAACGAGACGAAGGCGGATGGAACAGAGCGAAACAAGATGAACGAGGGTGAAAGAGAGCGAAACGAGACGAAGGAGGGTGAAAGAGAGCAAAACGAGTTGAAGGAGTGTAAAACAGAGCGAAACGAGATGAAGTAGGGTGCAAGAGAGCTAAACGAGACGAAGGAGGGTCAAAGAGAGCGAAACAAGACGGTGGAGCGTGAAAGAGAGCGAAACGAGACGAAGGAGGATGAAAGAGAGCGAAACAAGACGAAGGAGGGCGAAAGAGAGCGAAACGAGAGGAAGGAGGGTGAAAGAGAGCGAAACGAGATGAAGGAGGGTGAAAGAGAGCGAAACGAGATGAAGGAGGGTGAAAGAGAGCGAAACGAGACGAAGGAGGATGAAAGAGAGCGAAACAAGACGAAGGAGGGCGAAAGAGAGCGAAACGAGAGGAAGGAGGGTGAAAGAGAGCGAAACAAGATGAAGGAGGGTGAAAGAGAGCGAAATGAGATGAAGGAGGGTGAAAGAGAGTGAAACGAGACGAAGGAGGGTGAAAGAGAGCGAAGGAGTCGAACGAGGGTGAAAGAGAGCGGAACGAGACGAAGGAGGGTGAAAGAGAACGAAACGAGACGAAGGAGGGTGAAAGAGAGTGAAACGAGACGAAGGAGGGTGAAAGAGGGCGAAACAAGACGAAGGCGGATGGAACAGAGCGAAACAAGATGAAGGAGGGTGAAAGAGAGCGAAACGAGACGAAGGAGGGTGAAGGAGAGCAAAACGAGATTAAGGAGTGTAAAACAGAGCGAAACGAGACGAAGGAGGGTGCAAGAGAGCTAAACGAGACGAAGGAGGGTCAAAGAGAGCAAATACAAGACAGTGGAGCGTGAAAGAGAGCGAAACGAGACGAAGGAGGATGAAAGAGAGCGAAACGAGACGACGGAGGGTGAAAGAGAGCGAAACGAGAGGAAGAAGGGTGAAAGAGAGCGAAACGAGACGAAGGAGGGAGAAAGAGAGCAAAACGAGATGAAGGAGTGTAAAACAGAGCGAAACGAGACGAAGGAGGGTGCAAGAGAGCTAAACGAGATGAAGGAGGGTCAAAGAGAGCGAAACAAGACGGTGGAGGCTGAAAGAGAGCGAAACGAGACGAAGGAGGGTGAAAGAGAGCGAAACGAGATGATGGAGTGTGAAAGAGAGCGAAACGAGAGGAAGGAGGGTGAAAGAGAGCGAAACGAGAAGAAGGAGGGTGAAAGAGAGCGAAACGAGATGAAGGAGGATGGAAGAGAGCGAAACGAGATGAAGGAGGGTGAAAGAGAGCGAAAGGAGTCGAAGGAGGGTGAAAGAGAGTGGAACGAGACGAAGGAGGGTGAAGGAGACCGAAACGAGATGAAGTAGGGTGAAAGAGAGCGAAACGAGATGAAGGAGGGTGAAAGAGAGCGAAACGAGACGAAGGAGGGTGAAAGAGAGCAAAACGAGACGAAGGAGTGTAAAACAGAGCGAAACGAGACGAAGGAGGGTGCAAGAGAGCTAAACGAGACGAATGAGGGTCAAAGAGAGCGAAACAAGACGGTGTAGGCTGAAAGAGAGCGAAACGAGACGAAGGAGGGTGAAAGAGAGCGAAACGAGATGATGGAGTGTAAAAGAGAGCGAAACGAGAGGAAGGAGGGTGAAAGAGAGTGAAACGAGAAGAAGGAGGGTGAAAGAGAGCGAAACGAGATGAAGGAGGGTGGAAGAGAGCGAAACGAGACGAAGGAGGGTGAAAGAGAGAGAAACGAGACGAAGGAAGGTGAAAGAGAGCAAAACGAGACGAGGGAAGGTGAAAGAGAGCGAAACGAGACAAAGGAGGGAGAAAGGGAGAGAAACGAGATGAAGGAGGGTGAAAGAGAGCGAAACGAGATGAAGGAAGGTGAAAGAGAGCGAAACGAGACGAAGGAGTGTGAAAGAGGGCGAAACGAGATGAAGGCGGGTGGAACAGAGCGAAACAAGACGAAAGAAGGGTGAAAGAGAGCAAAACGAGACGAAGGAAGGTGAAAGACAGCGAAACGAGACGAAGAAAGGTGAAAGAGCGCGAAATGAGACGAAGGAGGGTGAAAGAGAGCGAAAGGAGATGAAGGAGGGTGAAAGAGAGCGAAAGGAGTCGAAGGAGGGTGAAAGAGAGTGGAACGAGACGAAGGAGGGTGAAGGAGACCGAAACGAGATGAAGTAGGGTGAAAGAGAGCGAAACGAGACGAAGGAGGGTGAAAGAGAGGGAAACGAGAAGAAGGAGGGTGAAAGAGAGCGAAACGAGACGAAGGAGGGTGAAAGAGAGCGAAACGAGATGAAGGAGGGTCAAAGAGAGCGAAACGAGATGAAGGAGGGTGAAAGAGAGCGAAACGAGATGTAGGAGGGTGAAAGAGAGCTAAACGAGACGAAGGAGGGTCACAGAGAGCAAAATGAGACGAAAGAGGGTAAAAGAGAGCGAAACGAGACGGTGGAGGGTGAAAGAGAGCGAAACGAGACGAAGGAGGGTGAAAGAGAGCGAAACAAGACGAAGGAGGGCGAAAGAGAGCGAAACGAGAGGAAGGAGGGTGAAAGAGAGCGAAACGAGATGAAGGAGGGTGAAAGAGAGCGAAACGAGATGAAGGAGGGTGAAAGAGAGTGAAACGAGACGAAGGAGGGTGAAAGAGAGCGAAAGGAGTCGAAGGAGGGTGAAAGAGAGCGGAAGGAGACGAAGGAGGGTGAAAGAGAACGAAACGAGACGAAGGAGGGTGAAAGAGAGTGAAACGAGACAAAGGAGGGTGAAAGAGGGCAAAACGAGACGAAGCCGCATGGAACAGAGCGAAACAAGATGAAGGAGGGTGAAAGAGAGCGAAATGAGACGAAGGAGGGTGAAAGAGAGCAAAACGAGTTGAAGGAGTGTAAAACAGAGCGAAACGAGACGAAGGAGGGTGCAAGAGAGCTAAACGAGACGAAGGAGGGTCAAAGAGAGCGAAACAAGACGGTGGAGGGTGAAAGAGAGCCAAACGAGATGAAGGAGGGTGAAAGAGAGCGAAACGAGACGAAGGAGTGTGAAAGAGAGCAAAACGAGATGAAGGAGGGTGAAAGAGAGCAAAACGAGACGAAGGAGTGTAAAACAGAGCGAAACGAGACGAAGGAGTGTGCAAGAGAGCTAAACGAGACGAAGGAGGGTCAAAGAGAGCGAAACAAGACGGCGGAGGCTGAAAGAGAGCGAAACGAGACGAAGGAGGTTGAAAGAGAGCGAAACGAGATGATGGAGTGTGAAAGAGAGCGAAACGAGAGGAAGGAGGGTGAAAGAGAGCGAAACGAGAAGAAGGAGGGTGAAAGAGAGCGAAACGAGATGAAGGAGGGTGGAAGAGAGCGAAACGAGACGAAGGAGGGTGAAAGAGAGAGAAATGAGACGAAGGAAGGTGAAAGAGAGCGATACGAGACGAGGGAAGGTGAAAGAGAGCGAAACGAGACAGAGGGTGAAAGGGAGAGAAACGAGATGAAGGAGGGTGAAAGAGAGCGAAAGGAGATGAAGGAGGGTGAAAGAGAGCGAAAGGTGTCGAAGGAGGGTGAAAGAGAGTCAAACGAGACGAAGGAGGGTGAAAGAGGGCAAAACGAGACGAAGGCGGATGGAACAGAGCGAAACAAGATGAAGGAGGGTGAAAGAGAGCGAAACGAGACGAAGGAGGGTGAAAGAGAGCAAAACGAGTTGAAGGAGTGTAAAACAGAGCGAAACGAGACGAAGGAGGGTGCAAGAGAGCTAAACGAGACGAAGGAGGGTCAAAGACAGCGAAACAAGACGGTGGAGGGTGAAAGAGAGTGAAACGAGACGAAGGAGGGTGAAAGAGGGCAAAACGAGACGAAGGCGGATGGAACAGAGCGAAACAAGATGAAGGAGGGTGAAAGAGAGCGAAACGAGACGAAGGAGGGTGAAAGAGAGCAAAACGAGTTGAAGGAGTGTAAAACAGAGCGAAACGAGACGAAGGAGGGTGCAAGAGAGCTAAACGAGACGAAGGAGGGTCAAAGAGAGCGAAACAAGATGGTGGAGGCTGAAAGAGAGCGAAACGAGACGAAGGAGGTTGAAAGAGAGTGAAACGAGATGATGGAGTGTGAAAGAGAGCGAAACGAGAGGAAGGAGGGTGAAAGAGAGCGAAACGAGAAGAAGGAGGGTGAAAGAGAGCGAAACGAGATGAAGGAGGGTGGAAGAGAGCGAAACTAGACGAAGGAGGGTGAAAGAGAGAGAAATGAGACGAAGGAAGGTGAAAGAGCGCGAAACGAGACGAGGGAAGGTGAAAGAGAGCGAAACGAGACAAAGGAGGGTGAAAGGGAGAGAAACGAGATGAAGGAGGGTGAAAGAGAGCGAAACGAGATGAAGGAAGGTGAAAGAGAGCGAAACGAGACGAAGGAGGGTGAAAGAGGGCGAAACGAGGTGAAGGCGGGGGAACAGAGCGAAACATGACGAAAGAAGGGTGAAAGAGAGCAAAACGAGACGAAGGAGGGTGAAAGACAGCGAAACGAGACGAAGAAAGGTGAAAGAGAGCGAAACGAGACGAAGGAGGGTGAAAGAGAGCGAAAGGAGATGAAGGAGGGTGAAAGAGAGCGAAAGGTGTCGAAGGAGGGTGAAGGAGAGTGGAACGAGACGAAGGAGGGTGAAGGAGACCGAAACGAGATGAAGTAGGGTGAAAGAGAGTGAAACGAGACGAAGGAGGGTGAAAGAGAGGGAAACGAGAAGAAGGAGGGTGAAAGAGAGCGAAACGAGACGAAGGATGGTGAAAGAGAGCGAAACGAGATGAAGGAGGGTCAAAGAGAGCGAAACGAGACGAAGGAGGGTGAAAGAGAGCGAAACAAGATGAAGGAGGGTGAAAGAGAGCTAAACGAGATGAAGGAGAGTCACAGAGAGCAAAACGAGTCGAAAGAGGGTAAAAGAGAGCGAAACGAGACGGTGGAGGGTGAAAGAGAGTGAAACGAGACGAAGGAGGGTGAAAGAGAGCGAAACAAGACGAAGGAGGGCGAAAGAGAGCGAAACGAGAGGAAGGAGGGTGAAAGAGAGCGAAACGAGATGAAGGCGGATGGAACAGAGCGAAACAAGATGAAGGAGTGTGAAAGAGAGCGAAACGAGACGAAGGAGGGTGAAAGAGAGCAAAACGAGATGAAGGAGCGTAAAACAGAGCGCAACGAGACGAAGGAGGGTGCAAGAGAGCTAAACGAGACGAAGGAGGGTCAAAGAGAGCGAAACGAGAAGATGGAGTGTGAAAGAGAGCGAAACGAGAGGAAGGAGGGTGAAAGAGAGCGAAACGAGAAGAAGGAGGGTGAAAGAGAGCGAAACGAGATGAAGGAGGGTGGAATAGAGCGAAACGATACGAAGGAGGGTGAAAGAGAGAGAAACGAGACGAAGAAAGGTGAAAGAGAGCGAAACGAGACGAAGGAGGGTGAAGGAGACCGAAACGAGATGAAGTAGGGTGAAAGAGAGCGAAACGAGATGAAGGAGAGTGAAAGAGAGGGAAACGAGAAGAAGGAGGGTGAAAGAGAGCGAAACGAGACGAAGGATGGTGAAAGAGAGCGCAACGAGATGAAGGAGGGTCAAAGAGAGCGAAACGAGACGAAGGAGGGTGAAAGAGAGCGAAACAAGATGAAGGAGGGTGAAAGAGAGCTAAACGAGACGAAGGAGAGTCACAGAGAGCAAAACGAGTCGAAAGAGGGTAAAAGAGAGCGAAACGAGACGGTGGAGGGTGAAAGAGAGCGAAACGAGACGAAGGAGGGTGAAAGAGAGTGAACCAAGACGAAGGAGGGCAAAAGAGTGCGAAACGAGATAAAGGAGGGTGAAAGAGAGCGAAACGAGATGAAGGCGGATGGAACAGAGCGAAACAAGATGAAGGAGTGTGAAAGAGAGCGAAACGAGACGAAGGAGGGTGAAAGAGAGCAAAACGAGATGAAGGAGTGTAAAACAGATCGAAACGAGACGAAGGAGGGTGCAAGAGAGCTAAACGAGACGAAGGAGGGTCAAAGAGAGCGAAACAAGGCGGTGGAGCATGAAAGAGAGCGAAACGAGACGAAGGAGGATGAAAGAGAGCGAAACGAGACGATGGAGGGTGAAAGAGAGCGAAACGAGAGGAAGAAGGGTGAAAGAGAGCGAAACGAGACGAAGGAGGGTGAAAGAGAGCAAAACGAGACGAAGGAGGGTAAAACAGAGCGAAACGAGACGAAGGAGGGTGCAAGAGAGCTAAACGAGACAAAGGAGGGTCAAAGAGAGCGAAACAAGACGGTGGAGGCTGAAAGAGAGCGAAACGAGACGAAGGAGGGTGAAAGAGAGCGAAACGAGATGATGGAGTGTGAAAGAGAGCGAAACGAGAGGAAGGAGGGTGAAAGAGAGCGAAAAGAGATGAAGGAAGGTGAAAGAGAGCGAAACGAGACGAAGGAGGGTTAAAGAGGGCAAAACGAGATGAAGGTGGGTGGAACAGAGCGAAACAAGACGAAAGAAGGGTGAAAGAGAGCGAAACGAGACGAAGGAGGGTGAAAGAGAGCGAAAGGAGATGAAGGAGGGTGAAAGAGAGCGAAAGGTGTCGAAGGAGGGTGAAAGAGAGTGGAACGAGACGAAGGAGGGTGAAGGAGACCGAAACGAGATGAAGTAGGGTGAAAGAGAGCGAAACGAGACGAAGGAGGGTGAAAGAGAGGGAAACGAGAAGAAGGAGGGTGAAAGAGAGCGAAACGAGACGAAGGAGGGTGAAAGAGAGCGAAACGAGATGAAGGAGGGTCAAAGAGAGCGAAACGAGACGAAGGAGGGTGAAAGAGAGCGAAACGAGATGTAGGAGGGTGAAAGAGAGCTAAACGAGACGAAGGAGGGTCACAGAGAGCAAAACGAGACGAAAGAGGGTAATAGAGAGCGAAACGAGACGGTGGAGGGTGAAAGAGAGCGAAACGACACGAAGGAGGGTGAAAGAGAGCGAAACAAGACGAAGGAGGGCGAAAGAGAGTGAAACGAGAGGAAGGAGGTGAAAGAGAGCGAAACGAGGTGAAGGAGGGTGAAAGAGAGCGAAACGAGATGAAGGAGGGTGAAAGAGAGTGAAACGAGACGAAGGAGGGTGAAAGAGAGCGAAAGGAGTCGAAGGAGGGTGAAAGAGAGCGGAACTATACGAAGGAGGGTGAAAGAGAACGAAACGAGACGAAGGAGGGTGAAAGAGAGTGAAACGAGACGAAGGAGGGTGAAAGAGGGCAAAACGAGACGAAGGCGGATGGAACAGAGCGAAACAAGATGAACGAGGGTGAAAGAGAGCGAAACGAGACGAAGGAGGGTGAAAGAGAGCAAAACGAGTTGAAGGAGTGTAAAACAGAGCGAAACGAGATGAAGGAGGGTGCAAGAGAGCTAAACGAGACGAAGGAGGGTCAAAGAGAGCGAAACAAGACGGTGGAGCGTGAAAGAGAGCGAAACGAGACGAAGGAGGATGAAAGAGAGCGAAACAAGACGAAGGAGGGCGAAAGAGAGCGAAACGAGAGGAAGGAGGGTGAAAGAGAGCGAAACGAGATGAAGGAGGGTGAAAGAGAGCGAAACGAGACGAAGGAGGGTTAAAGAGGGCAAAACGAGATGAAGGTGGGTGGAACAGAGCGAAACAAGACGAAAGAAGGGTGAAAGAGAGCGAAACGAGACGAAGGAGGGTGAAAGAGAGCGAAAGGAGATGAAGGAGGGTGAAAGAGAGCGAAAGGTGTCGAAGGAGGGTGAAAGAGAGTGGAACGAGACGAAGGAGGGTGAAGGAGACCGAAACGAGATGAAGTAGGGTGAAAGAGAGCGAAACGAGACGAAGGAGGGTGAAAGAGAGGGAAACGAGAAGAAGGAGGGTGAAAGAGAGCGAAACGAGACGAAGGAGGGTGAAAGAGAGCGAAACGAGATGAAGGAGGGTCAAAGAGAGCGAAACGAGACGAAGGAGGGTGAAAGAGAGCGAAACGAGATGTAGGAGGGTGAAAGAGAGCTAAACGAGACGAAGGAGGGTCACAGAGAGCAAAACGAGACGAAAGAGGGTAATAGAGAGCGAAACGAGACGGTGGAGGGTGAAAGAGAGCGAAACGACACGAAGGAGGGTGAAAGAGAGCGAAACAAGACGAAGGAGGGCGAAAGAGAGTGAAACGAGAGGAAAGAGGTGAAAGAGAGCGAAACGAGGTGAAGGAGGGTGAAAGAGAGCGAAACGAGATGAAGGAGGGTGAAAGAGAGTGAAACGAGACGAAGGAGGGTGAAAGAGAGCGAAAGGAGTCGAAGGAGGGTGAAAGAGAGCGGAACTATACGAAGGAGGGTGAAAGAGAACGAAACGAGACGAAGGAGGGTGAAAGAGAGTGAAACGAGACGAAGGAGGGTGAAAGAGGGCAAAACGAGACGAAGGCGGATGGAACAGAGCGAAACAAGATGAACGAGGGTGAAAGAGAGCGAAACGAGACGAAGGAGGGTGAAAGAGAGCAAAACGAGTTGAAGGAGTGTAAAACAGAGCGAAACGAGATGAAGTAGGGTGCAAGAGAGCTAAACGAGACGAAGGAGGGTCAAAGAGAGCGAAACAAGACGGTGGAGCGTGAAAGAGAGCGAAACGAGACGAAGGAGGATGAAAGAGAGCGAAACAAGACGAAGGAGGGCGAAAGAGAGCGAAACGAGAGGAAGGAGGGTGAAAGAGAGCGAAACGAGATGAAGGAGGGTGAAAGAGAGCGAAACGAGATGAAGGAGGGTGAAAGAGAGCGAAACGAGACGAAGGAGGATGAAAGAGAGCGAAACAAGACGAAGGAGGGCGAAAGAGAGCGAAACGAGAGGAAGGAGGGTGAAAGAGAGCGAAACAAGATGAAGGAGGGTGAAAGAGAGCGAAATGAGATGAAGGAGGGTGAAAGAGAGTGAAACGAGACGAAGGAGGGTGAAAGAGAGCGAAGGAGTCGAACGAGGGTGAAAGAGAGCGGAACGAGACGAAGGAGGGTGAAAGAGAACGAAACGAGACGAAGGAGGGTGAAAGAGAGTGAAACGAGACGAAGGAGGGTGAAAGAGGGCGAAACAAGACGAAGGCGGATGGAACAGAGCGAAACAAGATGAAGGAGGGTGAAAGAGAGCGAAACGAGACGAAGGAGGGTGAAGGAGAGCAAAACGAGATTAAGGAGTGTAAAACAGAGCGAAACGAGACGAAGGAGGGTGCAAGAGAGCTAAACGAGACGAAGGAGGGTCAAAGAGAGCAAATACAAGACAGTGGAGCGTGAAAGAGAGCGAAACGAGACGAAGGAGGATGAAAGAGAGCGAAACGAGACGACGGAGGGTGAAAGAGAGCGAAACGAGAGGAAGAAGGGTGAAAGAGAGCGAAACGAGACGAAGGAGGGAGAAAGAGAGCAAAACGAGATGAAGGAGTGTAAAACAGAGCGAAACGAGACGAAGGAGGGTGCAAGAGAGCTAAACGAGATGAAGGAGGGTCAAAGAGAGCGAAACAAGACGGTGGAGGCTGAAAGAGAGCGAAACGAGACGAAGGAGGGTGAAAGAGAGCGAAACGAGATGATGGAGTGTGAAAGAGAGCGAAACGAGAGGAAGGAGGGTGAAAGAGAGCGAAACGAGAAGAAGGAGGGTGAAAGAGAGCGAAACGAGATGAAGGAGGATGGAAGAGAGCGAAACGAGATGAAGGAGGGTGAAAGAGAGCGAAAGGAGTCGAAGGAGGGTGAAAGAGAGTGGAACGAGACGAAGGAGGGTGAAGGAGACCGAAACGAGATGAAGTAGGGTGAAAGAGAGCGAAACGAGACGAAGGAGGGTGAAAGAGAGGGAAACGAGAAGAAGGAGGGTGAAAGAGAGCGAAACGAGACGAAGGAGGGTGAAAGAGAGCGAAACGAGATGAAGGAGGGTCAAAGAGAGCGAAACGAGATGAAGGAGGGTGAAAGAGAGCGAAACGAGATGTAGGAGGGTGAAAGAGAGCTAAACGAGACGAAGGAGGGTCACATAGAACATAGAACATAGAACATACAGTGCAGAAGGAGGCCATTCGGCCCATCGAGTCTGCACCGACCCACTTCAGCCCTCACTTCCACCCTATCCCCGTAACCCAATAACCCCTCCTAACCTTTTTGGTCACTAAGGGCAATTTAGCATGGCCAATCCACCTAACCTGCACGTCTTTGGACTGTGGGAGGAAACCGGAGCACCCGGAGGAAACCCACGCAGACATGGGGAGAACGTGCAGACTCCGCACAGACAGTGACCCAGCGGGGAATCGAACCTGGGACCCTGGCGCTGTGAAGCCACAGTGCTATCCACTTGTGCTACCATGCTGCCCCACAGCTGTCACAGAGAGCAAAACGAGACGAAAGAGGGTAAAAGAGAGCGAAACGAGACGGTGGAGGGTGAAAGAGAGCGAAACGAGACGAAGGAGGGTGAAAGAGAGCGAAACAAGACGAAGGAGGGCGAAAGAGAGCGAAACGAGAGGAAGGAGGGTGAAAGAGAGCGAAACGAGATGAAGGAGGGTGAAAGAGAGCGAAACGAGATGAAGGAGGGTGAAAGAGAGTGAAACGAGACGAAGGAGGGTGAAAGAGAGCGAAAGGAGTCGAAGGAGGGTGAAAGAGAGCGGAAGGAGACGAAGGAGGGTGAAAGAGAACGAAACGAGACGAAGGAGGGTGAAAGAGAGTGAAACGAGACAAAGGAGGGTGAAAGAGGGCAAAACGAGACGAAGCCGCATGGAACAGAGCGAAACAAGATGAAGGAGGGTGAAAGAGAGCGAAATGAGACGAAGGAGGGTGAAAGAGAGCAAAACGAGTTGAAGGAGTGTAAAACACAGCGAAACGAGACGAAGGAGGGTGCAAGAGAGCTAAACGAGACGAAGGAGGGTCAAAGAGAGCGAAACAAGACGGTGGAGGGTGAAAGAGAGCCAAACGAGATGAAGGAGGCTGAAAGAGAGCGAAACGAGATGAAGGAGGGTGAAAGAGAGCGAAATGAGACGAAGGAGTGTGAAAGAGAGCAAAACGAGATGAAGGAGGGTGAAAGAGAGCAAAACGAGACGAAGGAGTGTAAAACAGAGCGAAACGAGACGAAGGAGGGTGCAAGAGAGCTAAACGAGACGAAGGAGGGTCAAAGAGAGCGAAACAAGACGGCGGAGGCTGAAAGAGAGCGAAACGAGACGAAGGAGGTTGAAAGAGAGCGAAACGAGATGATGGAGTGTGAAAGAGAGCGAAACGAGAGTAAGGAGGGTGAAAGAGAGCGAAACGAGAAGAAGGAGGGTGAAAGAGAGCGAAACGAGATGAAGGAGGGTGGAAGAGAGCGAAACGAGACGAAGGAGGGTGAAAGAGAGAGAAATGAGACGAAGGAAGGTGAAAGAGAGCGAAACGAGACGAGGGAAGGTGAAAGAGAGCGAAACGAGACAGAGGGTGAAAGGGAGAGAAACGAGATGAAGGAGGGTGAAAGAGAGCGAAAGGAGATGAAGGAGGGTGAAAGAGAGCGAAAGGTGTCGAAGGAGGGTGAAAGAGAGTCAAACGAGACGAAGGAGGGTGAAAGAGGGCAAAACGAGACGAAGGCGGATGGAACAGAGCGAAACAAGATGAAGGAGGGTGAAAGAGAGCGAAACGAGACGAAGGAGGGTGAAAGAGAGCAAAACGAGTTGAAGGAGTGTAAAACAGAGCGAAACGAGACGAAGGAGGGTGCAAGAGAGCTAAACGAGACGAAGGAGGGTCAAAGACAGCGAAACAAGACGGTGGAGGGTGAAAGAGAGTGAAACGAGACGAATGAGGGTGAAAGAGGGCAAAACGAGACGAAGGCGGATGGAACAGAGCGAAACAAGACGGTGGAGGCTGAAAGAGAGCGAAACGAGACGAAGGAGGTTGAAAGAGAGTGAAACGAGATGATGGAGTGTGAAAGAGAGCGAAACGAGAGGAAGGAGGGTGAAAGAGAGCGAAACGAGAAGAAGGAGGGTGAAAGAGAGCGAAACGAGATGAAGGAGGGTGGAAGAGAGCGAAACGAGACGAAGGAGGGTGAAAGAGAGAGAAACGAGACGAAGGAAGGTGAAAGAGCGCGAAACGAGACGAGGGAAGGTGAAAGAGAGCGAAACGAGACAAAGGAGGGTGAAAGGGAGAGAAACGAGATGAAGGAGGGTGAAAGAGAGCGAAACGAGATGAAGGAAGGTGAAAGAGAGCGAAACGAGACGAAGGAGGGTGAAAGAGGGCGAAACGAGATGAAGGCGGGGGAACAGAGCGAAACAAGACGAAAGAAGGGTGAAAGAGAGCAAAACGAGACGAAGGAGGGTGAAAGACAGCGAAACGAGACGAAGAAAGGTGAAAGAGAGCGAAACAAGACGAAGGAGGGTGAAAGAGAGCGAAAGGAGATGAAGGAGGGTGAAAGAGAGCGAAAGGTGTCGAAGGAGGGTGAAAGAGAGTGGAACGAGACGAAGGAGGGTGAAGGAGACCGAAACGAGATGAAGTAGGGTGAAAGAGAGTGAAACGAGACGAAGGAGGGTGAAAGAGAGGGAAACGAGAAGAAGGAGGGTGAAAGAGAGCGAAACGAGACGAAGGATGGTGAAAGAGAGCGAAACGAGATGAAGGAGGGTCAAAGAGAGCGAAACGAGACGAAGGAGGGTGAAAGAGAGCGAAACAAGATGAAGGAGGGTGAAAGAGAGCAAAACGAGACGAAGGAGAGTCACAGAGAGCAAAACGAGTCGAAAGAGGGTAAAAGAGAGCGAAACGAGACGGTGGAGGGTGAAAGAGAGCGAAACGAGACGAAGGAGGGTGAAAGAGAGCGAAACAAGACGAAAGAGGGCGAAAGAGAGCGAAACGAGAGGAAGGAGGGTGAAAGAGAGCGAAACGAGATGAAGGCGGATGGAACAGAGCGAAACAAGATGAAGGAGTGTGAAAGAGAGCGAAACGAGATGAAGGAGGGTGAAAGAGAGCAAAACGAGATGAAGGAGTGTAAAACAGAGCGAAACGAGACGAAGGAGGGTGCAAGAGAGCTAAACGAGACGAAGGAGGGTCAAAGAGAGCGAAACGAGAAGATGGAGTGTGAAAGAGAGCGAAACGAGAGGAAGGAGGGTGAAAGAGAGCGAAACGAGAAGAAGGAGGGTGAAAGAGAGCGAAACGAGATGAAGGAGGGTGGAATAGAGCGAAACGATACGAAGGAGGGTGAAAGAGAGAGAAACGAGACGAAGAAAGGTGAAAGAGAGCGAAACGAGACGAAGGAGGGTGAAAGAGAGCGAAAGGAGATGAAGGAGGGTGAAAGAGAGCGAAAGGTGTCGAAGGAGGGTGAAAGAGAGTGGAACGAGACGAAGGAGGGTGAAGGAGACCGAAACGAGATGAAGTAGGGTGAAAGAGAGCGAAACGAGACGAAGGAGAGTGAAAGAGAGGGAAACGAGAAGAAGGAGGGTGAAAGAGAGCGAAACGAGATGAAGGATGGTGAAAGAGAGCGAAACGAGATGAAGGAGGGTCAAAGAGAGCGAAACGAGACGAAGGAGGGTGAAAGAGAGCGAAACAAGATGAAGGAGGGTGAAAGAGAGCTAAACGAGACGAAGGAGAGTCACAGAGAGCAAAACGAGACGAAAGAGGGTAAAAGAGAGCGAAACGAGACGGTGGAGGGTGAAAGAGAGCGAAACGAGACGAAGGAGGGTGTAAGAGAGCGAACCAAGACGAAGGAGGGCGAAAGAAAGCGAAACGAGAGGAAGAAGGGTGAAAGAGAGCGAAACGAGATGAAGGCGGATGGAACAGAGCGAAACAAGATGAAGGAGTGTGAAAGAGAGCGAAACGAGACGAAGGAGGGTGAAAGAGAGCAAAACGAGATGAAGGAGTGTAAAACAGAGCGAAACGAGACGAAGGAGGGTGCAAGAGAGCTAAACGAGACGAAGGAGGGTCAAAGAGAGCGAAACAAGGCGGTGGAGCATGAAAGAGAGCGAAACGAGACGAAGGAGGATGAAAGAGAGCGAAACGAGACGATGGAGGGTGAAAGAGAGCGAAACGAGAGGAAGAAGGGTGAAAGAGAGCGAAACGAGACGAAGGAGGGTGAAAGAGAGCAAAACGAGACGAAGGAGGGTAAAACAGAGCGAAACGAGACGAAGGAGGGTGCAAGAGAGCTAAACGAGACGAAGGAGGGTCAAAGAGAGCGAAACAAGACGGTGGAGGCTGAAAGAGAGCGAAACGAGACGAAGGAGGGTGAAAGAGAGCGAAACGAGATGATGGAGTGTGAAAGAGAGCGAAACGAGAGGAAGGAGGGTGAAAGAGAGCGAAAAGAGATGAAGGAAGGTGAAAGAGAGCGAAATGAGACGAAGGAGGGTTAAAGAGGGCAAAACGAGATGAAGGCGGGTGGAACAGAGCGAAACAAGACGAAAGAAGGGTGAAAGAGAGCAAAACGAGACGAAGGAGGGTGAAAGACAGCGAAACGAGAGGAAGAAAGGTGAAAGAGAGCGAAACGAGACGAAGGAGGGTGAAAGAGAGCGAAAGGAGATGAAGGAGGGTGAAAGAGAGCGAAAGGTGTCGAAGGAGGGTGAAAGAGAGTGGAACGAGACGAAGGAGGGTGAAGGAGACCGAAACGAGATGAAGTAGGGTGAAAGAGAGCGAAACGAGACGAAGGAGGGTGAAAGAGAGGGAAACGAGAAGAAGGAGGGTGAAAGAGAGCGAAACGAGACGAAGGAGGGTGAAAGAGAGCGAAACGAGATGAAGGAGGGTCAAAGAGAGCGAAACGAGACGAAAGAGGGTGAAAGAGAGCGAAACGAGATGTAGGAGGGTGAAAGAGAGCTAAACGAGTCGAAGGAGGGTCACAGAGAGCAAAACGAGACGAAAGAGGGTAATAGAGAGCGAAACGAGACGGTGGAGGGTGAAAGAGAGCGAAACGACACGAAGGAGGGTGAAAGAGAGCGAAACAAGACGAAGGAGGGCGAAAGAGAGTGAAACGAGAGGAAGGAGGTGAAAGAGAGCGAAACGAGGTGAAGGAGGGTGAAAGAGAGCGAAACGAGATGAAGGAGGGTGAAAGAGAGTGAAACGAGACGAAGGAGGGTGAAAGAGAGCGAAAGGAGTCGAAGGAGGGTGAAAGAGAGCGGAACTATACGAAGGAGGGTGAAAGAGAACGAAACGAGACGAAGGAGGGTGAAAGAGAGTGAAACGAGACGAAGGAGGGTGAAAGAGGGCAAAACGAGACGAAGGCGGATGGAACAGAGCGAAACAAGATGAACGAGGGTGAAAGAGAGCGAAACGAGACGAAGGAGGGTGAAAGAGAGCAAAACGAGTTGAAGGAGTGTAAAACAGAGCGAAACGAGATGAAGGAGGGTGCAAGAGAGCTAAACGAGACGAAGGAGGGTCAAAGAGAGCGAAACAAGACGGTGGAGCGTGAAAGAGAGCGAAACGAGACGAAGGAGGATGAAAGAGAGCGAAACAAGACGAAGGAAGGCGAAAGAGAGCGAAACGAGAGGAAGGAGGGTGAAAGAGAGCGAAACGAGATGAAGGAGGGTGAAAGAGAGCGAAACGAGATGAAGGAGGGTGAAAGAGAGCGAAACGAGACGAAGGAGGATGAAAGAGAGCGAAACAAGACGAAGGAGGGCGAAAGAGAGCGAAACGAGAGGAAGGAGGGTGAAAGAGAGCGAAACAAGATGAAGGACGGTGAAAGAGAGCGAAATGAGATGAAGGAGGGTGAAAGAGAGTGAAACGAGACGAAGGAGGGTGAAAGAGAGCGAAGGAGTCGAACGAGGGTGAAAGAGAGCGGAACCAAACGAAGGAGGGTGAAAGAGAACGAAACGAGACGAAGGAGGGTGAAAGAGAGTGAAACTAGACGAAGGAGGGTGAAAGAGGGCGAAACAAGACGAAGGCGGATGGAACAGAGCGAAACAAGATGAAGGAGGGTGAAAGAGAGCGAAACGAGACGAAGGAGGGTGAAGGAGAGCAAAACGAGATTAAGGAGTGTAAAACAGAGCGAAACGAGACGAAGGAGGGTGCAAGAGAGCTAAACGAGACGAAGGAGGGTCAAAGAGAGCAAATACAAGACAGTGGAGCGTGAAAGAGAGCGAAACAAGACGCAGGAGGATGAAAGAGAGCGAAACGAGACGACGGAGGGTGAAAGAGAGCGAAACGAGAGGAAGAAGGGTGAAAGAGAGCGAAACGAGACGAAGGAGGGAGAAAGAGAGCAAAACGAGATGAAGGAGTGTAAAACAGAGCGAAACGAGACGAAGGAGGGTGCAAGAGAGCTAAACGAGATGAAGGAGGGTCAAAGAGAGCGAAACATGACGGTGGAGGCTGAAAGAGAGCGAAACGAGACGAAGGAGGGTGAAAGAGAGCGAAACGAGACGAAAGAGGGTAATAGAGAGCGAAACGAGACGGTGGAGGGTGAAAGAGAGCGAAACGACACGAAGGAGGGTGAAAGAGAGCGAAACAAGACGAAGGAGGGCGAAAGAGAGTGAAACGAGAGGAAGGAGGTGAAAGAGAGCGAAACGAGGTGAAGGAGGGTGAAAGAGAGCGAAACGAGATGAAGGAGGGTGAAAGAGAGTGAAACGAGACGAAGGAGGGTGAAAGAGAGCGAAAGGAGTCGAAGGAGGGTGAAAGAGAGCGGAACTATACGAAGGAGGGTGAAAGAGAACGAAACGAGACGAAGGAGGGTGAAAGAGAGTGAAACGAGACGAAGGAGGGTGAAAGAGGGCAAAACGAGACGAAGGCGGATGGAACAGAGCGAAACAAGATGAACGAGGGTGAAAGAGAGCGAAACGAGACGAAGGAGGGTGAAAGAGAGCAAAACGAGTTGAAGGAGTGTAAAACAGAGCGAAACGAGATGAAGGAGGGTGCAAGAGAGCTAAACGAGACGAAGGAGGGTCAAAGAGAGTGAAACAAGACGGTGGAGCGTGAAAGAGAGCGAAACGAGACGAAGGAGGATGAAAGAGAGCGAAACAAGACGAAGGAAGGCGAAAGAGAGCGAAACGAGAGGAAGGAGGGTGAAAGAGAGCGAAACGAGATGAAGGAGGGTGAAAGAGAGCGAAACGAGATGAAGGAGGGTGAAAGAGAGCGAAACGAGACGAAGGAGGATGAAAGAGAGCGAAACAAGACGAAGGAGGGCGAAAGAGAGCGAAACGAGAGGAAGGAGGGTGAAAGAGAGCGAAACAAGATGAAGGACGGTGAAAGAGAGCGAAATGAGATGAAGGAGGGTGAAAGAGAGTGAAACGAGACGAAGGAGGGTGAAAGAGAGCGAATGAGTCGAACGAGGGTGAAAGAGAGCGGAACCAAACGAAGGAGGGTGAAAGAGAACGAAACGAGACGAAGGAGGGTGAAAGAGAGCAAATACAAGACAGTGGAGCGTGAAAGAGAGCGAAACAAGACGAAGGAGGATGAAAGAGAGCGAAACGAGACGACGGAGGGTGAAAGAGAGCGATACGAGAGGAAGAAGGGTGAAAGAGAGCGAAACGAGACGAAGGAGGGAGAAAGAGAGCAAAACGAGATGAAGGAGTGTAAAACAGAGCGAAACGAGACGAAGGAGGGTGCAAGAGAGCTAAACGAGATGAAGGAGGGTCAAAGAGAACGAAACAAGACGGTGGAGGCTGAAAGAGAGCGAAACGAGACGAAGGAGTGTGAAAGAGAGCGAAACGAGAGGAAGGAGGGTGAAAGAGAGCGAAACGAGAAGAAGGAGGGTGAAAGAGAGCGAAACGAGATGAAGGAGGATGGAAGAGAGCGAAACGAGATGAAGGAGGGTGAAAGAGAGAGAAACGAGACGAAGGAAGGTGAAAGAGAGCGAAACGAGATGAGGGAAGGTGAGAGAGAGCGAAACGAGACAAAGGAGGGAGAACGGGAGAGAAACGAGATGAAGGAGGGTGAAAGAGAGCGAAACGAGATGAAGGAAGGTGAAAGAGAGCGAAACGAGACGATGGAGGGTGAAAGAGGGCGAAATGAGATGAAGGCGGGTGGAACAGAGCGAAACAAGTCGAAAGAAGGGTGAAAGAGAGCAAAACGAGACGAAGGAGGGTGAAAGACAGCGAAACGAGACAAAGAAAGGTGAAAGAGAGCGAAACGAGACGAAGGAGGGTGAAAGAGAGCGAAAGGTGTCGAAGGAGGGTGAAAGAGAGTGGAACGAGACGAAAGAGGGTGAAGGAGACCGAAACGAGATGAAGTAGGGTGAAAGAGAGCGAAACGAGACGAAGGAGGGTGAAAGAGAGGGAAACGAGAAGAAGGAGGGTGAAAGAGAGCGAAACGAGACGAAGGAGTGTGAAAGAGAGCGAAACGAGATGAAGGAGGGTCAAAGAGAGCGAAACGAGATGAAGCAGGGTGAAAGAGAGCGAAACGAGATGTAGGAGGGTGAAAGAGAGCTAAACGAGACGAAGGAGGGTCACAGAGAGCAAAACGAGACGAAAGCGGGTAAAAGAGAGCGAAACGAGACGGTGGAGGGTGAAAGAGAGCGAAACGAGACGAAGGAGGGTGAAAGAGAGCGAAACAAAACGAAGGAGGGCGAAAGAGAGTGAAACGAGAGGAAGGAGGGTGAAAGAGAGCGAAACGAGATGAAGGAGGGTGAAAGAGAGCGAAACGAGATGAAGGAGGGTGAAAGAGAGTGAAACGAGACGAAGGAGGGTGAAAGAGAGCGAAACGAGATGAAGGAGGGTGAAAGAGAGCGAAACGAGACGAAGGAGGGTGGAAGAGAGTGAAACGAGACGAAGGAGGGTGAAAGAGAGCGAAAGGAGTCGAAGGAGGGTGAAAGAGAGCGGAACGAGACGAAGGAGGGTGAAAGAGAACGAAACGAGACGAAGGAGGGTGAAAGAGAGTGAAACGAGACGAAGGAGGGTGAAAGAGGGCAAAACGAGACGAAGGCGGATGGAACAGAGCGAAACAAGATGAACGAGGGTGAAAGAGAGCGAAACGAGACGAAGGAGGGTGAAAGAGAGCAAAACGAGTTGAAGGAGTGTAAAACAGAGCGAAACGAGACGAAGGAGGGTGCAAGAGAGCTAAACGAGACGAAGGAGGGTCAAAGCGAGCAAAACAAGACGGTGGAGCGTGAAAGAGAGCGAAATGAGACGAAGGAGGATGAAAGAGAGCGAAACAAGACGTAGGAGGGCGAAAGAGAGCGAAACGAGAGGAAGGAGGGTGAAAGAGAGCGAAACGAGATGAAGGAGGGTGAAAGAGAGCGAAACAAGATGAAGGAGGGTGAAAGAGAGCGAAACGAGACGAAGGAGGATGAAAGAGAGCGAAACAAGACGAAGGAGGGCGAAAGAGAGCGAAACGAGAGGAAGGAGGGTGAAAGAGAGCGAAACGAGATGAAGGAGGGTGAAAGAGAGCGAAACGAGATGAAGGAGGGTGAAAGAGAGTGAAACGAGACGAAGGAGGGTGAAAGAGAGCGAAGGAGTCGAACGAGGGTGAAAGAGAGCGGAACGAGACGAAGGAGGGTGAAAGAGAACGAAACGAGACGAAGGAGGGTGCAAGAGAGCTAAACGAGACGAAGGAGGGTCAAAGAGAGCGAAACAAGACAGTGGAGCGTGAAAGAGAGCGAAACGAGACGAAGGAGGATGAAAGAGAGCAAAACCAGACGACGGAGGTTGAAAGAGAGCGAAACGAGAGGAAGAAGGGTGAAAGAGAGCGAAACGAGACGAAGGAGGGAGAAAGAGATCAAAACGAGATGAAGGAGTGTAAAACAGAGCGAAACGAGACGAAGGAGGGTGCAAGAGAGCTAAACGAGATGAAGGAGGGTCAAAGAGAGCGAAACAAGACGGTGGAGGCTGAAAGAGAGCGAAACGAGACGAAGGAGGGTGAAAGAGAGCGAAACTAGATGATGGAGTGTGAAAGAGAGCGAAACGAGAGGAAGGAGGGTGAAAGAGAGCGAAACGAGAAGCAGGAGGGTGAAAGAGAGCGAAACGAGATGAAGGAGGGTGGAAGAGAGCGAAACGAGATGAAGGAGGGTGAAAGAGAGAGAAACGAGACGAAGGAAGGTGAAAGAGAGCGAAACGAGACGAGGGAAGGTGAGTGAGAGCGAAACGAGACAAAGGAGGGAGAACGGGAGAGAAACGAGATGAAGGAGGGTGAAAGAGAGCGAAACGAGATGAAGGAAGGTGAAAGAGAGCGAAACGAGACGAAGGAGGGTGAAAGAGGGAGAAACGAGATGAAGGCGGGTGGAACAGAGCGAAACAAGTCGAAAGAAGGGTGAAAGAGAGCAAAACGAGACGAAGGAGGGTGAAAGACAGCGAAACGAGACGAAGAAAGGTGAAAGAGAGCGAAACGAGACGAAGGAGGGTGAAAGAGAGCGAAAGGTGTCGAAGGAGGGTGAAAGAGAGTGGAACGAGACGAAAGAGGGTGAAGGAGACCGAAACGAGATGAAGTAGGGTGAAAGAGAGCGAAACGAGACGAAGGAGGGTGAAAGAGAGGGAAACGAGAAGAAGGAGGGTGAAAGAGAGCGAAACGAGACGAAGGAGTGTGAAAGAGAGCGAAACGAGATGAAGGAGGGTCAAAGAGAGCGAAACGAGATGAAGCAGGGTGAAAGAGAGCGAAACGAGATGTAGGAGGGTGAAAGAGAGCTAAACGAGACGAAGGAGGGTCACAGAGAGCAAAACGAGACGAAAGCGGGTAAAAGAGAGCGAAACGAGACGGTGGAGGGTGAAAGAGAGCGAAACGAGACGAAGGAGGGTGAAAGAGAGCGAAACAAAACGAAGGAGGGCGAAAGAGAGTGAAACGAGAGGAAGGAGGGTGAAAGAGAGCGAAACGAGATGAAGGAGGGTGAAAGAGAGCGAAACGAGATGAAGGAGGGTGAAAGAGAGTGAAACGAGACGAAGGAGGGTGAAAGAGAGCGAAACGAGATGAAGGAGGGTGAAAGAGAGCGAAACGAGACGAAGGAGGGTGGAAGAGAGTGAAACGAGACGAAGGAGGGTGAAAGAGAGCGAAAGGAGTCGAAGGAGGGTGAAAGAGAGCGGAACGAGACGAAGGAGGGTGAAAGAGAACGAAACGAGACGAAGGAGGGTGAAAGAGAGTGAAACGAGACGAAGGAGGGTGAAAGAGGGCAAAACGAGACGAAGGCGGATGGAACAGAGCGAAACAAGATGAACGAGGGTGAAAGAGAGCGAAACGAGACGAAGGAGGGTGAAAGAGAGCAAAACGAGTTGAAGGAGTGTAAAACAGAGCGAAACGAGACGAAGGAGGGTGCAAGAGAGCTAAACGAGACGAAGGAGGGTCAAAGAGAGCAAAACAAGACGGTGGAGCGTGAAAGAGAGCGAAATGAGACGAAGGAGGATGAAAGAGAGCGAAACAAGACGAAGGAGGGCGAAAGAGAGCGAAACGAGAGGAAGGAGGGTGAAAGAGAGCGAAACGAGATGAAGGAGGGTGAAAGAGAGCGAAACAAGATGAAGGAGGGTGAAAGAGAGCGAAACGAGACGAAGGAGGATGAAAGAGAGCGAAACAAGACGAAGGAGGGCGAAAGAGAGCGAAACGAGAGGAAGGAGGGTGAAAGAGAGCGAAACGAGATGAAGGAGGGTGAAAGAGAGCGAAACGAGATGAAGGAGGGTGAAAGAGAGTGAAACGAGACGAAGGAGGGTGAAAGAGAGCGAAGGAGTCGAACGAGGGTGAAAGAGAGCGGAACGAGACGAAGGAGGGTGAAAGAGAACGAAACGAGACGAAGGAGGGTGCAAGAGAGCTAAACGAGACGAAGGAGGGTCAAAGAGAGCGAAACAAGACAGTGGAGCGTGAAAGAGAGCGAAACGAGACGAAGGAGGATGAAAGAGAGCAAAACCAGACGACGGAGGTTGAAAGAGAGCGAAACGAGAGGAAGAAGGGTGAAAGAGAGCGAAACGAGACGAAGGAGGGAGAAAGAGATCAAAACGAGATGAAGGAGTGTAAAACAGAGCGAAACGAGACGAAGGAGGGTGCAAGAGAGCTAAACGAGATGAAGGAGGGTCAAAGAGAGCGAAACAAGACGGTGGAGGCTGAAAGAGAGCGAAACGAGACGAAGGAGGGTGAAAGAGAGCGAAACGAGATGATGGAGTGTGAAAGAGAGCGAAACGAGAGGAAGGAGGGTGAAAGAGAGCGAAACGAGAAGCAGGAGGGTGAAAGAGAGCGAAACGAGATGAAGGAGGGTGGAAGAGAGCGAAACGAGATGAAGGAGGGTGAAAGAGAGAGAAACGAGACGAAGGAAGGTGAAAGAGAGCGAAACGAGACGAGGGAAGGTGAGTGAGAGCGAAACGAGACAAAGGAGGGAGAACGGGAGAGAAACGAGATGAAGGAGGGTGAAAGAGAGCGAAACGAGATGAAGGAAGGTGAAAGAGAGCGAAACGAGACGAAGGAGGGTGAAAGAGGGAGAAACGAGATGAAGGCGGGTGGAACAGAGCGAAACAAGTCGAAAGAAGGGTGAAAGAGAGCAAAACGAGACGAAGGAGGGTGAAAGACAGCGAAACGAGACGAAGAAAGGTGAAAGAGAGCGAAACGAGACGAAGGAGGGTGAAAGAGAGCGAAAGGTGTCGAAGGAGGGTGAAAGAGAGTGGAACGAGACGAAAGAGGGTGAAGGAGACCGAAACGAGATGAAGTAGGGTGAAAGAGAGCGAAACGAGACGAAGGAGGGTGAAAGAGAGGGAAACGAGAAGAAGGAGGGTGAAAGAGAGCGAAACGAGACGAAGGAGTGTGAAAGAGAGCGAAACGAGATGAAGGAGGGTCAAAGAGAGCGAAACGAGATGAAGCAGGGTGAAAGAGAGCGAAACGAGATGTAGGAGGGTGAAAGAGAGCTAAACGAGACGAAGGAGGGTCACAGAGAGCAAAACGAGACGAAAGCGGGTAAAAGAGAGCGAAACGAGACGGTGGAGGGTGAAAGAGAGCGAAACGAGACGAAGGAGGGTGAAAGAGAGCGAAACAAAACGAAGGAGGGCGAAAGAGAGTGAAACGAGAGGAAGGAGGGTGAAAGAGAGCGAAACGAGATGAAGGAGGGTGAAAGAGAGCGAAACGAGATGAAGGAGGGTGAAAGAGAGTGAAACGAGACGAAGGAGGGTGAAAGAGAGCGAAACGAGATGAAGGAGGGTGAAAGAGAGCGAAACGAGACGAAGGAGGGTGGAAGAGAGTGAAACGAGACGAAGGAGGGTGAAAGAGAGCGAAAGGAGTCGAAGGAGGGTGAAAGAGAGCGGAACGAGACGAAGGAGGGTGAAAGAGAACGAAACGAGACGAAGGAGGGTGAAAGAGAGTGAAACGAGACGAAGGAGGGTGAAAGAGGGCAAAACGAGACGAAAGCGGATGGAACAGAGCGAAACAAGATGAACGAGGGTGAAAGAGAGCGAAACGAGACGAAGGAGGGTGAAAGAGAGCAAAACGAGTTGAAGGAGTGTAAAACAGAGCGAAACGAGACGAAGGAGGGTGCAAGAGAGCTAAACGAGACGAAGGAGGGTCAAAGAGAGCAAAACAAGACGGTGGAGCGTGAAAGAGAGCGAAATGAGACGAAGGAGGATGAAAGAGAGCGAAACAAGACGAAGGAGGGCGAAAGAGAGCGAAACGAGAGGAAGGAGGGTGAAAGAGAGCGAAACGAGATGAAGGAGGGTGAAAGAGAGCGAAACAAGATGAAGGAGGGTGAAAGAGAGCGAAACGAGACGAAGGAGGATGAAAGAGAGCGAAACAAGACGAAGGAGGGCGAAAGAGAGCGAAACGAGAGGAAGGAGGGTGAAAGAGAGCGAAACGAGATGAAGGAGGGTGAAAGAGAGCGAAACGAGATGAAGGAGGGTGAAAGAGAGTGAAACGAGACGAAGGAGGGTGAAAGAGAGCGAAGGAGTCGAACGAGGGTGAAAGAGAGCGGAACGAGACGAAGGAGGGTGAAAGAGAACGAAACGAGACGAAGGAGGGTGCAAGAGAGCTAAACGAGACGAAGGAGGGTCAAAGAGAGCGAAACAAGACAGTGGAGCGTGAAAGAGAGCGAAACGAGACGAAGGAGGATGAAAGAGAGCAAAACGAGACGACGGAGGTTGAAAGAGAGCGAAACGAGAGGAAGAAGGGTGAAAGAGAGCGAAACGAGACGAAGGAGGGAGAAAGAGATCAAAACGAGATGAAGGAGTGTAAAACAGAGCGAAACGAGACGAAGGAGGGTGCAAGAGAGCCAAACGAGATGAAGGAGGGTCAAAGAGAGCGAAACAAGACGGTGGAGGCTGAAAGAGAGCGAAATGAGACGAAGGAGGGTGAAAGAGAGCGAAACGAGATGATGGAGTGTGAAAGAGAGCGAAACGAGAGGAAGGAGGGTGAAAGAGAGCGAAACGAGAAGCAGGAGGGTGAAAGAGAGCGAAACGAGATGAAGGAGGGTGGAAGAGAGCGAAACGAGATGAAGGAGGGTGAAAGAGAGAGAAACGAGACGAAGGAAGGTGAAAGAGAGCGAAACGAGACGAGGGAAGGTGAGTGAGAGCGAAACGAGACAAAGGAGGGAGAACGGGAGAGAAACGAGATGAAGGAGGGTGAAAGAGAGCGAAACGAGATGAAGGAAGGTGAAAGAGAGCGAAACGAGACGAAGGAGGGTGAAAGAGGGAGAAACGAGATGAAGGCGGGTGGAACAGAGCGAAACAAGTCGAAAGAAGGGTGAAAGAGAGCAAAACGAGACGAAGGAGGGTGAAAGACAGCGAAACGAGACGAAGAAAGGTGAAAGAGAGCGAAACGAGACGAAGGAGGGTGAAAGAGAGCGAAAGGTGTCGAAGGAGGGTGAAAGAGAGTGGAACGAGACGAAAGAGGGTGAAGGAGACCGAAACGAGATGAAGTAGGGTGAAAGAGAGCGAAACGAGACGAAGGAGGGTGAGAGAGAGGGAAACGAGAAGAAGGAGGGTGAAAGAGAGCGAAACGAGACGAAGGAGGGTGAAAGAGAGCGAAACGAGATGAAGGAGGGTCAAAGAGAGCGAAACGAGACGAAGGAGGGTGAAAGAGAGCGAAACGAGATGTAGGAGGGTGAAAGAGAGCTAAACGAGACGAAGGAGGGTCACAGAGAGCAAAACGAGACGAAAGAGGGTAAAAGAGAGCGAAACGAGACGGTGGAGGGTGAAAGAGAGCGAAACGAGACGAAGGAGGGTGAAAGAGAGCGAAACAAGACGAAGGAGGGCGAAAGAGAGCGAAACGAGAGGAAGGAGGGTGAAAGAGAGCGAAACGAGATGAAGGAGGGTGAAAGAGAGCGAAACGAGACGAAGGAGGGTGAAAGAGAGCGAAACGAGATGATGGAGTGTGAAAGAGAGCGAAACGAGAGGAAGGAGGGTGAAAGAGAGCAAAACGAGAAGAAGGAGGGTGAAAGAGAGCGAAACGAGATGAAGGAGGGTGGAAGAGAGCGAAACGAGATGAAGGAGGGTGAAAGAGAGAGAAACGAGACGAAGGAAGGTGAAAGAGAGCGAAACGAGACGAGGGAAGGTGAGAGAGAGCGAACGAGACAAAGGAGGGAGAACGGGAGAGAAACGAGATGAAGGAGGGTGAAAGAGAGCGAAACGAGATGAAGGAAGTTGAAAGAGAGCGAAACGAGACGAAGGAGGGTGAAAGAGGGCGAAACGAGATGAAGGCGGGTGGAACAGAGCGAAACAAGACGAAAGAAGGGTGAAAGAGAGCAAAACGAGACGAAGGAGGGTGAAAGACAGCGAAACGAGACGAAGAAAGGTGAAAGAGAGCGAAACGAGACGAAGGAGGGTGAAAGAGAGCGAAAGGAGATGAAGGAGGGTGAAAGAGAGCGAAAGGTGTCGAAGGAGGGTGAAAGAGAGTGGAACGAGATGAAAGAGGGTGAAGGAGACCGAAACGAGATGAAGTAGGGTGAAAGAGAGCGAAACGAGACGAAGGAGGGTGAAAGAGAGGGAAACGAGAAGAAGGAGGGTGAAAGAGAGCGAAACGAGATGAAGGAGGGTGAAAGAGAGCGAAACGCGATGAAGGAGGGTCAAAGAGAGCGAAACGAGACGAAGGAGGGTGAAAGAGAGCGAAACGAGATGTAGGAGGGTGAAAGAGAGCTAAACGAGACGAAGGAGGGTCACAGAGAGCAAAACGAGACGAAAGAGGGTAAAAGAGAGCGAAACGAGACGGTGGAGGGTGAAAGAGAGCGAAACGAGACGAAGGAGGGTGAAAGAGAGCGAAACAAGACGAAGGAGGGCGAAAGAGAGCCAAACGAGAGGAAAGAGTGTGAAAGAGAGCGAAACGAGATGAAGGAGGGTGAAAGAGAGCGAAACGAGATGAAGGAGGGTGAAAGAGAGTGAAACGAGACGAAGGAGGGTGAAAGAGAGCGAAAGGAGTCGAAGGAGGGTGAAAGAGAGCGGAACGAGACGAAGGAGGGTGAAAGAGAACGAAACGAGACGAAGGAGGGTGAAAGAGGGTGAAACGAGACGAAGGAGGGTGAAAGAGGGCAAAACGAGACGAAGGCGGATGGAACAGAGCGAAACGAGTTGAAGGAGTGTAAAACAGAGCGAAACGACTAGAATGAGGGTGCAAGAGAGCTAAACGAGACGAAGGAGGGTGAAAGGAGAGAAACGAGACGAAGGAAGGTGAAAGAGAGCGAAACGAGACGAAGGAAGGTGAAAGAGAGCGAAACGAGACAAAGGAGGGTGAAAGGGAGCGAAACAAGACGAAGGAGGGCGAAATGAGAGGAAGGAGGGTGAAAGAGAGCGAAACGAGATGAAGGAGGGTCAAAGAGAGCGAAACAAGATGAACGAGGGTGAAAGAGAGCGAAACGAGATGCAGGAGGGTCAAAGAGAGCGAAACGAGACGAAGGAGGGTGAAAGAGAGCGAAAGGAGTCGAAGGAGGGTGAAAGAGAGTGGAACGAGTCAAAGGAGGGTGAAAGAGACCGAAACGAGATGAAGGAGGGTGAAAGAGAGCGAAACGAGACGAAGGAGGGTGAACGAGAGCGAAACGAGAAGAAGGAGTGTGAAAGAGAGCGAAACGAGACGAAGGAGGGTGAAAGAGAGCGAAACGAGATGAATGAGGGTCAAAGAGAGCGAAACGAGACATTGGAGGGTGAAAGAGAGCGAAACGAAACGGTGGAGAGTGAAAGAGAGCGAAACGAGACGAAGGAGGGTGAAAGAGAGTGAAACAAGACGATGGAGGGTGAAAGAGAGCGAAACGAGAGGAAGGAGGGTGAAAGAGAGCAAAACGAGACAAAGGAGCGTGAAAGAGAGCGAAACGAGACGAAGGAGGGTGAAAGAGAGCAAAAGGAGTCGCAGGAGTTTGAAAGAGAGTGGAACGAGACGAAGGAGGGTGAGGGAGACCGAAACGAGACAAAGGAGGTTGAAAGAGAGCGAAACAAGATGAAGGAGGATGAAAGAGAGCGAAACGAGAAGAAGGAGAGTGAAAGAGAGCGAAACGAGTCGAAGGAGGGTGAAAGAGAGCGAAACGAGATGAAGGAGGGTGAAAGAGAGCAAAACGAGATGAAGGACGGTGAAAGAGAGCGAAACGAGATGAAGGAGGGTGAAAGAGAGCTAAACGAGCCGAAGGAGGTTCACAGAGAGCGAAACGAGACGAAAGAAGGTAAAAGAGAGCGAAACGAGACGGTGGAGGGTGAAAGAGAGCGAAACGAGACGAAGGAGGGTGAAAGAGAGCGAAACAAGACGAAGGAGGGCGAAAGAGAGCGAAACGAGTGGAAGGAGGGTGAAAGAGAGCGAAACGAGATGAAGGAGGGTGAAAGAGAGCGAAACGAGATGAAGGAGGGTGAAAGAGAGCGAAACGAGACGAAGGAGGGTGAAAGAGAGCGAAAGGAGTCGAAGGAGGTTGAAAGAGAGCGGAACGAGACGAAGGAGGCTGAAAGAGAACGAAACGAGACGAAGGACGGTGAAAGAGAGTGAAACGAGACGAAGGAGGCTGAAAGAGGGCGAAACGAGACGAAGCCGGGTCGAACAGAGCGAAACAAGACGAAGGAGGGTGAAAGAGAGCGAAACGAGACGAAGGAGGGTGAAAGAGAGCGAAACGAGATGAAGGAGGGTGAGAGAGAGCGAAACGAGACGAAGGAGGGTGAAAGAGAGCGAAAAGAGATGAAGGAGGGTGAAAGAGAGCGAAAGGAGTCGAAGGAGCGTGAAAGAGAGTGGAACGAGATGAAGGAGGGTGAACGAGAGCGAAACGAGAAGAAGGAGTGTGAAAGAGAGCGAAACGAGACGAAGGAGGGTGAAAGAGAGCGAAACGAGATGAATGAGGGTGAAAGAGAGCGAAACGAGACATTGGAGGGTGAAAGAGAGCGAAACGAAACGGTGGAGGGTGAAAGAGAGCGAAACGATACGAAGGAGGGTGAAAGAGAGTGAAACAAGACGATGGAGGGTGAAAGAGAGCGAAACGAGAGGAAGGAGGGTGAAAGAGAGCAAAACGAGACAAAGGAGGGTGAAAGAGAGCGAAACGAGTCGAAGGAGGGTGGAAGAGAGCAAAAGGAGTCGCAGGAGTGTGAAAGAGAGTGGAACGAGACGAAGGAGGGTGAGGGAGACCGAAACGAGACAAAGGAGGTTGAAAGAGAGCGAAACAAGACGAAGGAGGGTGAAAGAGAGCGAAACAAGAAGAAGGAGTGTGAAAGAGAGCGAAACGAGACGAAGGAGGGTGAAAGAGAGCGAAACGAGATGAAGGAGGGTGAAAGAGAGCGAAACGAGATGAAGGACGGTGAAAGAGAGCGAAACGAGATGAAGGAGGGTGAAAGAGAGCTAAACGAGCCGAAGGAGGGTCACAGAGAGCGAAACGAGACGAAAGAAGGTAAAAGAGAGCGAAACGAGACGGTGGAGGGTGAAAGAGAGCGAAACGAGACGAAGGAGGGTCAAAGAGAGCGAAACAAGATGAACGAGGGTCAAAGAGAGCGAAACGAGACGAAGGAGGGTGAAAGAGAGCGAAAGGAGTGGAAGGAGGGTGAAAGAGAGTGGAACGAGTCAAAGGAGGGTGAAAGAGACCGAAACGAGATGAAGGAGGGTGAAAGAGAGCGAAACGAGACGAAGGAGGGTGAACGAGAGCGAAACGAGAAGAAGGAGTGTGAAAGAGAGCGAAACGAGACGAAGGAGGGTGAAAGAGAGCGAAACGAGATGAATGAGGGTCAAAGAGAGCGAAACGAGACATTGGAGGGTGAAAGAGAGCGAAACGAAACGGTGGAGAGTGAAAGAGAGCGAAACGAGACGAAGGAGGGTGAAAGAGAGTGAAACAAGACGATGGAGGGTGAAAGAGAGCGAAACGAGAGGAAGGAGGGTGAAAGAGAGCAAAACGAGACAAAGGAGGGTGAAAGAGAGCGAAACGAGACGAAGGAGGGTGAAAGAGAGCAAAAGGAGTCGCAGGAGTTTGAAAGAGAGTGGAACGAGACGAAGGAGGGTGAGGGAGACCGAAACGAGACAAAGGAGGTTGAAAGAGAGCGAAACAAGATGAAGGAGGATGAAAGAGAGCGAAACGAGAAGAAGGAGAGTGAAAGAGAGCGAAACGAGTCGAAGGAGGGTGAAAGAGAGCGAAACGAGATGAAGGAGGGTGAAAGAGAGCAAAACGAGATGAAGGACGGTGAAAGAGAGCGAAACGAGATGAAGGAGGGTGAAAGAGAGCTAAACGAGCCGAAGGAGGTTCACAGAGAGCGAAACAAGACGAAAGAAGGTAAAAGAGAGCGAAACGAGACGGTGGAGGGTGAAAGAGAGCGAAACGAGACGAAGGAGGGTGAAAGAGAGCGAAACAAGACGAAGGAGGGCGAAAGAGAGCGAAACGAGAGGAAGGAGGGTGAAAGAGAGCGAAACGAGATGAAGGAGGGTGAAAGAGAGCGAAACGAGATGAAGGAGGGTGAAAGAGAGCGAAACGAGACGAAGGAGGGTGAAAGAGAGCGAAAGGAGTCGAAGGAGGTTGAAAGAGAGCGGAACGAGACGAAGGAGGCTGAAAGAGAACGAAACGAGACGAAGGACGGTGAAAGAGAGTGAAACGAGACGAAGGAGGCTGAAAGAGGGCGAAACGAGACGAAGCCGGGTCGAACAGAGCGAAACAAGACGAAGGAGGGTGAAAGAGAGCGAAACGAGACGAAGGAGGGTGAAAGAGAGCGAAACGAGATGAAGGAGGGTGAGAGAGAGCGAAACGAGACGAAGGAGGGTGAAAGAGAGCGAAAAGAGATGAAGGAGGGTGAAAGAGAGCGAAAGGAGTCGAAGGAGCGTGAAAGAGAGTGGAACGAGATGAAGGAGGGTGAACGAGAGCGAAACGAGAAGAAGGAGTGTGAAAGAGAGCGAAACGAGACGAAGGAGGGTGAAAGAGAGCGAAACGAGATGAATGAGGGTGAAAGAGAGCGAAACGAGACATTGGAGGGTGAAAGAGAGCGAAACGAAACGGTGGAGGGTGAAAGAGAGCGAAACGAGACGAAGGAGGGTGAAAGAGAGTGAAACAAGACGATGGAGGGTGAAAGAGAGCGAAACGAGAGGAAGGAGGGTGAAAGAGAGCAAAACGAGACAAAGGAGGGTGAAAGAGAGCGAAACGAGTCGAAGGAGGGTGGAAGAGAGCAAAAGGAGTCGCAGGAGTGTGAAAGAGAGTGGAACGAGACGAAGGAGGGTGAGGGAGACCGAAACGAGACAAAGGAGGTTGAAAGAGAGCGAAACAAGACGAAGGAGGGTGAAAGAGAGCGAAACAAGATGAAGGAGGATGAAAGAGAGCGAAACGAGAAGAAGGAGAGTGAAAGAGAGCGAAACGAGTCGAAGGAGGGTGAAAGAGAGCGAAACGAGATGAAGGAGGGTGAAAGAGAGGAAAACGAGATGAAGGACGGTGAAAGAGAGCAAAACGAGACAAAGGAGGGTGAAAGAGAGCGAAACGAGTCGAAGGAGGGTGGAAGAGAGCAAAAGGAGTCGCAGGAGTGTGAAAGAGAGTGGAACGAGACGAAGGAGGGTGAGGGAGACCGAAACGAGACAAAGGAGGTTGAAAGAGAGCGAAACAAGACGAAGGAGGGTGAAAGAGAGCGAAACAAGAAGAAGGAGTGTGAAAGAGAGCGAAACGAGACGAAGGAGGGTGAAAGAGAGCGAAACGAGATGAAGGAGGGTGAAAGAGAGCGAAACGAGATGAAGGACGGTGAAAGAGAGCGAAACGAGATGAAGGAGGGTGAAAGAGAGCTAAACGAGCCGAAGGAGGGTCACAGAGAGCGAAACGAGACGAAAGAAGGTAAAAGAGAGCGAAACGAGACGGTGGAGGGTGAAAGAGAGCGAAACGAGACGAAGGAGGGTCAAAGAGAGCGAAACAAGATGAACGAGGGTCAAAGAGAGCGAAACGAGACGAAGGAGGGTGAAAGAGAGCGAAAGGAGTCGAAGGAGGGTGAAAGAGAGTGGAACGAGTCAAAGGAGGGTGAAAGAGACCGAAACGAGATGAAGGAGGGTGAAAGAGAGCGAAACGAGACGAAGGAGGGTGAACGAGAGCGAAACGAGAAGAAGGAGTGTGAAAGAGAGCGAAACGAGACGAAGGAGGGTGAAAGAGAGCGAAACGAGATGAATGAGGGTCAAAGAGAGCGAAACGAGACATTGGAGGGTGAAAGAGAGCGAAACGAAACGGTGGAGAGTGAAAGAGAGCGAAACGAGACGAAGGAGGGTGAAAGAGAGTGAAACAAGACGATGGAGGGTGAAAGAGAGCGAAACGAGAGGAAGGAGGGTGAAAGAGAGCAAAACGAGACAAAGGAGGGTGAAAGAGAGCGAAACGAGACGAAGGAGGGTGAAAGAGAGCAAAAGGAGTCGCAGGAGTTTGAAAGAGAGTGGAACGAGACGAAGGAGGGTGAGGGAGACCGAAACGAGACAAAGGAGGTTGAAAGAGAGCGAAACAAGATGAAGGAGGATGAAAGAGAGCGAAACGAGAAGAAGGAGAGTGAAAGAGAGCGAAACGAGTCGAAGGAGGGTGAAAGAGAGCGAAACGAGATGAAGGAGGGTGAAAGAGAGCAAAACGAGATGAAGGACGGTGAAAGAGAGCGAAACGAGATGAAGGAGGGTGAAAGAGAGCTAAACGAGCCGAAGGAGGTTCACAGAGAGCGAAACAAGACGAAAGAAGGTAAAAGAGAGCGAAACGAGACGGTGGAGGGTGAAAGAGAGCGAAACGAGACGAAGGAGGGTGAAAGAGAGCGAAACAAGACGAAGGAGGGCGAAAGAGAGCGAAACGAGAGGAAGGAGGGTGAAAGAGAGCGAAACGAGATGAAGGAGGGTGAAAGAGAGCGAAACGAGATGAAGGAGGGTGAAAGAGAGCGAAACGAGACGAAGGAGGGTGAAAGAGAGCGAAAGGAGTCGAAGGAGGTTGAAAGAGAGCGGAACGAGACGAAGGAGGCTGAAAGAGAACGAAACGAGACGAAGGACGGTGAAAGAGAGTGAAACGAGACGAAGGAGGCTGAAAGAGGGCGAAACGAGACGAAGCCGGGTCGAACAGAGCGAAACAAGACGAAGGAGGGTGAAAGAGAGCGAAACGAGACGAAGGAGGGTGAAAGAGAGCGAAACGAGATGAAGGAGGGTGAGAGAGAGCGAAACGAGACGAAGGAGGGTGAAAGAGAGCGAAAAGAGATGAAGGAGGGTGAAAGAGAGCGAAAGGAGTCGAAGGAGCGTGAAAGAGAGTGGAACGAGATGAAGGAGGGTGAACGAGAGCGAAACGAGAAGAAGGAGTGTGAAAGAGAGCGAAACGAGACGAAGGAGGGTGAAAGAGAGCGAAACGAGATGAATGAGGGTGAAAGAGAGCGAAACGAGACATTGGAGGGTGAAAGAGAGCGAAACGAAACGGTGGAGGGTGAAAGAGAGCGAAACGAGACGAAGGAGGGTGAAAGAGAGTGAAACAAGACGATGGAGGGTGAAAGAGAGCGAAACGAGAGGAAGGAGGGTGAAAGAGAGCAAAACGAGACAAAGGAGGGTGAAAGAGAGCGAAACGAGTCGAAGGAGGGTGGAAGAGAGCAAAAGGAGTCGCAGGAGTGTGAAAGAGAGTGGAACGAGACGAAGGAGGGTGAGGGAGACCGAAACGAGACAAAGGAGGTTGAAAGAGAGCGAAACAAGACGAAGGAGGGTGAAAGAGAGCGAAACAAGATGAAGGAGGATGAAAGAGAGCGAAACGAGAAGAAGGAGAGTGAAAGAGAGCGAAACGAGTCGAAGGAGGGTGAAAGAGAGCGAAACGAGATGAAGGAGGGTGAAAGAGAGCAAAACGAGATGAAGGACGGTGAAAGAGAGCGAAACGAGATGAAGGAGGGTGAAAGAGAGCTAAACGAGCCGAAGGAGGTTCACAGAGAGCGAAACGAGACGAAAGAAGGTAAAAGAGAGCGAAACGAGACGGTGGAGGGTGAAAGAGAGCGAAACGAGACGAAGGAGGGTGAAAGAGAGCGAAACAAGACGAAGGAGGGCGAAAGAGAGCGAAACGAGTGGAAGGAGGGTGAAAGAGAGCGAAACGAGATGAAGGAGGGTGAAAGAGAGCGAAACGAGATGAAGGAGGGTGAAAGAGAGCGAAACGAGACGAAGGAGGGTGAAAGAGAGCGAAAGGAGTCGAAGGAGGTTGAAAGAGAGCGGAACGAGACGAAGGAGGCTGAAAGAGAACGAAACGAGACGAAGGACGGTGAAAGAGAGTGAAACGAGACGAAGGAGGCTGAAAGAGGGCGAAACGAGACGAAGCCGGGTCGAACAGAGCGAAACAAGACGAAGGAGGGTGAAAGAGAGCGAAACGAGACGAAGGAGGGTGAAAGAGAGCGAAACGAGATGAAGGAGGGTGAGAGAGAGCGAAACGAGACGAAGGAGGGTGAAAGAGAGCGAAAAGAGATGAAGGAGGGTGAAAGAGAGCGAAAGGAGTCGAAGGAGCGTGAAAGAGAGTGGAACGAGATGAAGGAGGGTGAACGAGAGCGAAACGAGAAGAAGGAGTGTGAAAGAGAGCGAAACGAGACGAAGGAGGGTGAAAGAGAGCGAAACGAGATGAATGAGGGTGAAAGAGAGCGAAACGAGACATTGGAGGGTGAAAGAGAGCGAAACGAAACGGTGGAGGGTGAAAGAGAGCGAAACGAGACGAAGGAGGGTGAAAGAGAGTGAAACAAGACGATGGAGGGTGAAAGAGAGCGAAACGAGAGGAAGGAGGGTGAAAGAGAGCAAAACGAGACAAAGGAGGGTGAAAGAGAGCGAAACGAGTCGAAGGAGGGTGGAAGAGAGCAAAAGGAGTCGCAGGAGTGTGAAAGAGAGTGGAACGAGACGAAGGAGGGTGAGGGAGACCGAAACGAGACAAAGGAGGTTGAAAGAGAGCGAAACAAGACGAAGGAGGGTGAAAGAGAGCGAAACAAGAAGAAGGAGTGTGAAAGAGAGCGAAACGAGACGAAGGAGGGTGAAAGAGAGCGAAACGAGATGAAGGAGGGTGAAAGAGAGCGAAACGAGATGAAGGACGGTGAAAGAGAGCGAAACGAGATGAAGGAGGGTGAAAGAGAGCTAAACGAGCCGAAGGAGGGTCACAGAGAGCGAAACGAGACGAAAGAAGGTAAAAGAGAGCGAAACGAGACGGTGGAGGGTGAAAGAGAGCGAAACGAGACGAAGGAGGGTCAAAGAGAGCGAAACAAGATGAACGAGGGTCAAAGAGAGCGAAACGAGACGAAGGAGGGTGAAAGAGAGCGAAAGGAGTCGAAGGAGGGTGAAAGAGAGTGGAACGAGTCAAAGGAGGGTGAAAGAGACCGAAACGAGATGAAGGAGGGTGAAAGAGAGCGAAACGAGACGAAGGAGGGTGAACGAGAGCGAAACGAGAAGAAGGAGTGTGAAAGAGAGCGAAACGAGACGAAGGAGGGTGAAAGAGAGCGAAACGAGATGAATGAGGGTCAAAGAGAGCGAAACGAGACATTGGAGGGTGAAAGAGAGCGAAACGAAACGGTGGAGAGTGAAAGAGAGCGAAACGAGACGAAGGAGGGTGAAAGAGAGTGAAACAAGACGATGGAGGGTGAAAGAGAGCGAAACGAGAGGAAGGAGGGTGAAAGAGAGCAAAACGAGACAAAGGAGGGTGAAAGAGAGCGAAACGAGACGAAGGAGGGTGAAAGAGAGCAAAAGGAGTCGCAGGAGTTTGAAAGAGAGTGGAACGAGACGAAGGAGGGTGAGGGAGACCGAAACGAGACAAAGGAGGTTGAAAGAGAGCGAAACAAGATGAAGGAGGATGAAAGAGAGCGAAACGAGAAGAAGGAGAGTGAAAGAGAGCGAAACGAGTCGAAGGAGGGTGAAAGAGAGCGAAACGAGATGAAGGAGGGTGAAAGAGAGCAAAACGAGATGAAGGACGGTGAAAGAGAGCGAAACGAGATGAAGGAGGGTGAAAGAGAGCTAAACGAGCCGAAGGAGGTTCACAGAGAGCGAAACAAGACGAAAGAAGGTAAAAGAGAGCGAAACGAGACGGTGGAGGGTGAAAGAGAGCGAAACGAGACGAAGGAGGGTGAAAGAGAGCGAAACAAGACGAAGGAGGGCGAAAGAGAGCGAAACGAGAGGAAGGAGGGTGAAAGAGAGCGAAACGAGATGAAGGAGGGTGAAAGAGAGCGAAACGAGATGAAGGAGGGTGAAAGAGAGCGAAACGAGACGAAGGAGGGTGAAAGAGAGCGAAAGGAGTCGAAGGAGGTTGAAAGAGAGCGGAACGAGACGAAGGAGGCTGAAAGAGAACGAAACGAGACGAAGGACGGTGAAAGAGAGTGAAACGAGACGAAGGAGGCTGAAAGAGGGCGAAACGAGACGAAGCCGGGTCGAACAGAGCGAAACAAGACGAAGGAGGGTGAAAGAGAGCGAAACGAGACGAAGGAGGGTGAAAGAGAGCGAAACGAGATGAAGGAGGGTGAGAGAGAGCGAAACGAGACGAAGGAGGGTGAAAGAGAGCGAAAAGAGATGAAGGAGGGTGAAAGAGAGCGAAAGGAGTCGAAGGAGCGTGAAAGAGAGTGGAACGAGATGAAGGAGGGTGAACGAGAGCGAAACGAGAAGAAGGAGTGTGAAAGAGAGCGAAACGAGACGAAGGAGTGTGAAAGAGAGCGAAACGAGACGAAGGAGGGTGAAAGAGAGCGAAACGAGATGAATGAGGGTGAAAGAGAGCGAAACGAGATGAATGAGGGTGAACGAGAGCGAAACGAGAAGAAGGAGTGTGAAAGAGAGCGAAACGAGACGAAGGAGGGTGAAAGAGAGCGAAACGAGATGAATGAGGGTGAAAGAGAGCGAAACGAGACATTGGAGGGTGAAAGAGAGCGAAACGAAACGGTGGAGGGTGAAAGAGAGCGAAACGAGACGAAGGAGGGTGAAAGAGAGTGAAACAAGACGATGGAGGGTGAAAGAGAGCGAAACGAGAGGAAGGAGGGTGAAAGAGAGCAAAACGAGACAAAGGAGGGTGAAAGAGAGCGAAACGAGTCGAAGGAGGGTGGAAGAGAGCAAAAGGAGTCGCAGGAGTGTGAAAGAGAGTGGAACGAGACGAAGGAGGGTGAGGGAGACCGAAACGAGACAAAGGAGGTTGAAAGAGAGCGAAACAAGACGAAGGAGGGTGAAAGAGAGCGAAACAAGAAGAAGGAGTGTGAAAGAGAGCGAAACGAGACGAAGGAGGGTGAAAGAGAGCGAAACGAGATGAAGGAGGGTGAAAGAGAGCGAAACGAGATGAAGGACGGTGAAAGAGAGCGAAACGAGATGAAGGAGGGTGAAAGAGAGCTAAACGAGCCGAAGGAGGGTCACAGAGAGCGAAACGAGACGAAAGAAGGTAAAAGAGAGCGAAACGAGACGGTGGAGGGTGAAAGAGAGCGAAACGAGACGAAGGAGGGTGAAAGAGAGCGAAACAAGACGAAGGAGGGCGAAAGAGAGTGAAACGAGAGGAAGGAGGGTGAAAGAGAGCGAAACGAGATTAAGGAGGGTGAAAGAGAGCGAAACGAGATGAAGGAGGGTGAAAGAGAGCGAAACGAGACGAAGGAGGGTGAAAGAGAGCAAAAGGAGTCGAAGGAGGTTGAAAGAGAGCGGAACGAGAAGAAGGAGGGTGAAAGAGAACAAAACGAGACGAAGGAGGGTGACAGAGAGTGAAACGAGACGAAGGAGGCTGAAAGAGGGTGAAAAGAGACGAAGCCGGGTGGAACAGAGCGAAACAAGACGAAGGAGGGTGAAAGAGAGCGAAACGAGACGAAGGAGGGTGAAAGAGAGCAAAACGAGACGAAGGAGAGTAAAACAGGGCGAAACGAGACGAAGGAGGGTGCAAGAGAGCTAAACGAGACGAAGGAGGGTCAAAGAGAGCGAAATAAGACGGTGGAGGGTGAAAGAGAGCGAAACGAGATGAAGGAGGGTGGAAGAGAGCGAAACGAGACGAAGGAGGGTGAAAGAGACAGAAACGAGATGAAGGAAGGTGAAAGAGAGCGAAACGCGACGAAGGAAAGTGAAAGAGAGTGAAACGAGACAAAGGAGGGTGAAAGGGAGCGAAACGAGATGAAGGAGGTTGAAAGAGAGCGAAACCAGTTGAAGGAGTGTGAAAGAGAGCGAAACGAGACGAAGGAGGGTGAAAGTGGGCGAAACGAGACGAAGGCGGGTGGAACAGAGCGAAACAAGACGAAAGAAGAGTGAAAGAGAGCAAAACGAGATGAAGGAGGGTGAAAGAGAGCTAAACGAGACGAAGGAGGGTGAAAGAGAGCAAAACGAGTTGAAGGAGGGTCAAAGAGAGCGAATCGAGACGAAGGAGGGTGAAAGAGAGCGAAACGAGACGAAGGAGGGTGAAAGAGAGCGAAACGAGAAGAAGGAGGGTGAAAGAGAGCGAAACGAGACGAAGGAGGGTGAAAGAGAGCGAAACGAGATGAAGGAGGGTGAAAGAGAGCTAAACGAGACGAAGGAGGGTCACAGAGAGCGAAACGAGACGAAAGAGGGTAAAAGAGAGCGAACCGAGAAGGTGGAGGGTGAAAGAGAGCGAAACGAGACGAAGGAGGGTGAAAGAGAGCGAAACAAGACGAAGGAGGGCGAAAGAGAGCGAAACGAGAGGAAGGAGGGTGAAAGAGAGCGAAACGAGATGAAGGAGGTTGAAAGATAGCGAAACGAGATGAAGGAGGGTGAAAGAGAGCGAAACGAGACTTAGGAGGGTGAAAGAGAGCGAAACGAGACGAAGGAGGGTGAAAGAGAGCAAAACAAGACGAAGGAGGGCGAAAGAGAGCGATACAAGAGGAAGGAGGGTGAAAGAGAGCGAAACGAGATGAAGGAGGGTGAAAGATAGCGAAACGAGATGAAGGAGGGTGAAAGAGAGTGAAACGAGACGAAGGAGGGTGAAGGAGAGCGAAAGGAGTCGAAGGAGGGTGAAAGACAGCGGAACGAGACAAAGGAGGGTGAAAGAGAATGAAACGAGACGAAAGAGGGTGAAAGAGAGTGAAACGAGAGGAAAGAGGGTGAAAGAGGGCGAAACGAGACGAAGGCGGGTGGAACAGAGCGAAACAAGACGAATGAGGGTGAAAGAGAGCAAAACGAGACGAAGGATGGTGAAAGAGAGCAAAACGAGACGAAGGAGTGTAAAACAGAGCGAAACGAGACGAAGGAGTGTGCAAGAGCGCTGAACGAGATGAAGGAGGGTGAAAGAGAGCGAAACGAGACGAAGGAGGGTGAACGAGAGCGAAACGAGAAGAAGGAGTGTGAAAGAGAGCGAAACGAGACGAAGGAGGGTGAAAGAGAGCGAAACGAGATGAATGAGGGTCAAAGAGAGCGAAACGAGACATTGGAGGGTGAAAGAGAGCGAAACGAGACGAAGGAGGGTGAAAGAGAGTGAAACAAGACGATGGAGGGTGAAAGAGAGCGAAACGAGAGGAAGGAGGGTGAAAGAGAGCAAAACGAGACAAAGGAGGGTGAAAGAGAGCGAAACGAGACGAAGGAGGGTGAAAGAGAGCAAAAGGAGTCGCAGGAGTTTGAAAGAGAGTGGAACGAGACGAAGGAGGGTGAGGGAGACCGAAACGAGACAAAGGAGGTTGAAAGAGAGCGAAACAAGATGAAGGAGGATGAAAGAGAGCGAAACGAGAAGAAGGAGAGTGAAAGAGAGCGAAACGAGTCGAAGGAGGGTGAAAGAGAGCGAAACGAGATGAAGGAGGGTGAAAGAGAGCAAAACGAGATGAAGGACGGTGAAAGAGAGCGAAACGAGATGAAGGAGGGTGAAAGAGAGCTAAACGAGCCGAAGGAGGTTCACAGAGAGCGAAACGAGACGAAAGAAGGTAAAAGAGAGCGAAACGAGACGGTGGAGGGTGAAAGAGAGCGAAACGAGACGAAGGAGGGTGAAAGAGAGCGAAACAAGACGAAGGAGGGCGAAAGAGAGCGAAACGAAAGGAAGGAGGGTGAAAGAGAGCGAAACGAGATGAAGGAGGGTGAAAGAGAGCGAAACGAGACGAAGGAGGGTGAAAGAGAGCGAAACAAAATGAAGGAGGGCGAAAGAGAGTGAAACGAGAGGAAGGAGGGTGAAAGAGAGCGAAACGAGATGAAGGAGGGTGAAAGAGAGCGAAACGAGATGAAGGAGGGTGAAAGAGAGTGAAACGAGACGAAGGAGGGTGAAAGAGAGCGAAAGGAGTCGAAGGAGGGTGAAAGAGAGCGGAACGAGACGAAGGAGGGTGAAAGAGAACGAAACGAGACGAAGGAGGGTGAAAGAGAGTGAAACGAGACGAAGGAGGGTGAAAGAGGGCAAAACGAGACGAAGGCGGATGGAACAGAGCGAAGCAAGATGAACGAGGGTGAAAGAGAGCGAAACGAGACGAAGGAGGGTGAAAGAGAGCAAAACGAGTTGAAGGAGTGTAAAACAGAGCGAAACGAGACGAAGGAGGGTGCAAGAGAGCTAAACGAGACGAAGGAGGGTCAAAGAGAGCAAAACAAGACGGTGGAGCGTGAAAGAGAGCGAAATGAGACGAAGGAGGATGAAAGAGAGCGAAACAAGACGAAGGAGGGCGAAAGAGAGCGAAACGAGAGGAAGGAGGGTGAAAGAGAGCGAAACGAGATGAAGGAGGGTGAAAGAGAGCGAAACAAGATGAAGGAGGGTGAAAGAGAGCGAAACGAGACGAAGGAGGATGAAAGAGAGCGAAACAAGACGAAGGAGGGCGAAAGAGAGCGAAACGAGAGGAAGGAGGGTGAAAGAGAGCGAAACGAGATGAAGGAGGGTGAAAGAGAGCGAAACGAGATGAAGGAGGGTGAAAGAGAGTGAAACGAGACGAAGGAGGGTGAAAGAGAGCGAAGGAGTCGAACGAGGGTGAAAGAGAGCGGAACGAGACGAAGGAGGGTGAAAGAGAACGAAACGAGACGAAGGAGGGTGCAAGAGAGCTAAACGAGACGAAGGAGGGTCAAAGAGAGCGAAACAAGACAGTGGAGCGTGAAAGAGAGCGAAACGAGACGAAGGAGGATGAAAGAGAGCGAAACGAGACGACGGAGGTTGAAAGAGAGCGAAACGAGAGGAAGAAGGGTGAAAGAGAGCGAAACGAGACGAAGGAGGGAGAAAGAGATCAAAACGAGATGAAGGAGTGTAAAACAGAGTGAAACGAGACGAAGGAGGGTGCAAGAGAGCTAAACGAGATGAAGGAGGGTCAAAGAGAGCGAAACAAGACGGTGGAGGCTGAAAGAGAGCGAAACGAGACGAAGGAGGGTGAAAGAGAGCGAAACGAGATGATGGAGTGTGAAAGAGAGCGAAACGAGAGGAAGGAGGGTGAAAGAGAGCGAAACGAGAAGAAGGAGGGTGAAAGAGAGCGAAACGAGATGAAGGAGGGTGGAAGAGAGCGAAACGAGATGAAGGAGGGTGAAAGAGAGAGAAACGAGACGAAGGAAGGTGAAAGAGAGCGAAACGAGACGAGGGAAGGTGAGTGAGAGCGAAACGAGACAAAGGAGGGAGAACGGGAGAGAAACGAGATGAAGGAGGGTGAAAGAGAGCGAAACGAGATGAAGGAAGGTGAAAGAGAGCGAAACGAGACGAAGGAGGGTGAAAGAGGGAGAAACGAGATGAAGGCGGGTGGAACAGAGCGAAACGAGTCGAAAGAAGGGTGAAAGAGAGCAAAACGAGTCGAAGGAGGGTGAAAGACAGCGAAACGAGACGAAGAAAGGTGAAAGAGAGCGAAACGAGACGAAGGAGGGTGAAAGAGAGCGAAAGGTGTCGAAGGAGGGTGAAAGAGAGTGGAACGAGACGAAAGAGGGTGAAGGAGACCGAAACGAGATGAAGTAGGGTGAAAGAGAGCGAAACGAGACGAAGGAGGGTGAGAGAGAGGGAAACGAGAAGAAGGAGGGTGAAAGAGAGCGAAACGAGACGAAGGAGGGTGAAAGAGAGCGAAACGAGATGAAGGAGGGTCAAAGAGAGCGAAACGAGACGAAGGAGGGTGAAAGAGAGCGAAACGAGATGTAGGAGGGTGAAAGAGAGCTAAACGTGACGAAGGAGGGTCACAGAGAGCAAAACGAGACGAAAGAGGGTAAAAGAGAGCGAAACGAGACGGTGGAGGGTGAAAGAGAGCGAAACGAGACGAAGGAGGGTGAAAGAGAGCGAAACAAGACGAAGGAGGGCGAAAGAGAGCGAAACGAGAGGAAGGAGGGTGAAAGAGAGCGAAACGAGATGAAGGAGGGTGAAAGAGAGCGAAACGAGACGAAGGAGGGTGAAAGAGAGCGAAACGAGATGATGGAGTGTGAAAGAGAGCGAAACGAGAGGAAGGAGGGTGAAAGAGAGCGAAACGAGAAGAAGGAGGGTGAAAGAGAGCGAAACGAGATGAAGGAGGGTGGAAGAGAGCGAAACGAGATGAAGGAGGGTGGAAGAGAGAGAAACGAGACGAAGGAAGGTGAAAGAGAGCGAAACGAGACGAGGGAAGGTGAGAGAGAGCGAAACGAGACAAAGGAGGGAGAACGGGAGAGAAACGAGATGAAGGAGGGTGAAAGAGAGCGAAACGAGATGAAGGAAGTTGAAAGAGAGCGAAACGAGACGAAGGAGGGTGAAAGAGGGCGAAACGAGATGAAGGCGGGTGGAACAGAGCGAAACAAGACGAAAGAAGGGTGAAAGAGAGCAAAACGAGACGAAGGAGGGTGAAAGACAGCGAAACGAGACGAAGAAAGGTGAAAGAGAGCGAAACGAGACGAAGGAGGGTGAAAGAGAGCGAAAGGAGATGAAGGAGGGTGAAAGAGAGCGAAAGGTGTCGAAGGAGGGTGAAAGAGAGTGGAACGAGATGAAAGAGGGTGAAGGAGACCGAAACGAGATGAAGTAGGGTGAAAGAGAGCGAAACGAGACGAAGGAGGGTGAAAGAGAGGGTAACGAGAAGAAGGAGGGTGAAAGAGAGCGAAACGAGATGAAGGAGGGTGAAAGAGAGCGAAACGCGATGAAGGAGGGTCAAAGAGAGCGAAACGAGACGAAGGAGGGTGAAAGAGAGCGAAACGAGATGTAGGAGGGTGAAAGAGAGCTAAACGAGACGAAGGAGGGTCACAGAGAGCAAAACGAGACGAAAGAGGGTAAAAGAGAGCGAAACGAGACGGTGGAGGGTGAAAGAGAGCGAAACGAGACGAAGGAGGGTGAAAGAGAGCGAAACAAGACGAAGGAGGGCGAAAGAGAGCGAAACGAGAGGAAGGAGGGTGAAAGAGAGCGAAACGAGATGAAGGAGGGTGAAAGAGAGCGAAACGAGACGAAGGAGGGTGAAAGAGAGCGAAACGAGATGATGGAGTGTGAAAGAGAGCGAAACGAGAGGAAGGAGGGTGAAAGAGAGCGAAACGAGAAGAAGGAGGGTGAAAGAGAGCGAAACGAGATGAAGGAGGGTGGAAGAGAGCGAAACGAGATGAAGGAGGGTGGAAGAGAGAGAAACGAGACGAAGGAAGGTGAAAGAGAGCGAAACGAGACGAGGGAAGGTGAGAGAGAGCGAAACGAGACAAAGGAGGGAGAACGGGAGAGAAACGAGATGAAGGAGGGTGAAAGAGAGCGAAACGAGATGAAGGAAGTTGAAAGAGAGCGAAACGAGACGAAGGAGGGTGAAAGAGGGCGAAACGAGATGAAGGCGGGTGGAACAGAGCGAAACAAGACGAAAGAAGGGTGAAAGAGAGCAAAACGAGACGAAGGAGGGTGAAAGACAGCGAAACGAGACGAAGAAAGGTGAAAGAGAGCGAAACGAGACGAAGGAGGGTGAAAGAGAGCGAAAGGAGATGAAGGAGGGTGAAAGAGAGCGAAAGGTGTCGAAGGAGGGTGAAAGAGAGTGGAACGAGATGAAAGAGGGTGAAGGAGACCGAAACGAGATGAAGTAGGGTGAAAGAGAGCGAAACGAGACGAAGGAGGGTGAAAGAGAGGGTAACGAGAAGAAGGAGGGTGAAAGAGAGCGAAACGAGATGAAGGAGGGTGAAAGAGAGCGAAACGCGATGAAGGAGGGTCAAAGAGAGCGAAACGAGACGAAGGAGGGTGAAAGAGAGCGAAACGAGATGTAGGAGGGTGAAAGAGAGCTAAACGAGACGAAGGAGGGTCACAGAGAGCAAAACGAGACGAAAGAGGGTAAAAGAGAGCGAAACGAGACGGTGGAGGGTGAAAGAGAGCGAAACGAGACGAAGGAGGGTGAAAGAGAGCGAAACAAGACGAAGGAGGGCGAAAGAGAGCCAAACGAGAGGAAAGAGGGTGAAAGAGAGCGAAACGAGATGAAGGAGGGTGAAAGAGAGCGAAACGAGATGAAGGAGGGTGAAAGAGAGTGAAACGAGACGAAGGAGGGTGAAAGAGAGCGAAAGGAGTCGAAGGAGGGTGAAAGAGAGCGGAACGAGACGAAGGAGGGTGAAAGAGAACGAAACGAGACGAAGGAGGGTGAAAGAGGGTGAAACGAGACGAAGGAGGGTGAAAGAGGGCAAAACGAGACGAAGGCGGATGGAACAGAGCGAAACGAGTTGAAGGAGTGTAAAACAGAGCGAAACGACTAGAATGAGGGTGCAAGAGAGCTAAACGAGACGAAGGAGGGTGAAAGGAGAGAAACGAGACGAAGGAAGGTGAAAGAGAGCGAAACGAGACGAAGGAAGGTGAAAGAGAGCGAAACGAGACAAAGGAGGGTGAAAGGGAGCGAAACAAGACGAAGGAGGGCGAAACGAGAGGAAGGAGGGTGAAAGAGAGCGAAACGAGATGAAGGAGGGTCAAAGAGAGCGAAACAAGATGAACGAGGGTGAAAGAGAGCGAAACGAGATGCAGGAGGGTCAAAGAGAGCGAAACGAGACGAAGGAGGGTCAAAGAGAGCGAAAGGAGTCGAAGGAGGGTGAAAGAGAGTGGAACGAGTCAAAGGAGGGTGAAAGAGACCGAAACGAGATGAAGGAGGGTGAAAGAGAGCGAAACGAGACGAAGGAGGGTGAACGAGAGCGAAACGAGAAGAAGGAGTGTGAAAGAGAGCGAAACGAGACGAAGGAGGGTGAAAGAGAGCGAAACGAGATGAATGAGGGTCAAAGAGAGCGAAACGAGACATTGGAGGGTGAAAGAGAGCGAAACAAAACGGTGGAGAGTGAAAGAGAGCGAAACGAGACGAAGGAGGGTGAAAGAGAGTGAAACAAGACGATGGAGGGTGAAAGAGAGCGAAACGAGAGGAAGGAGGGTGAAAGAGAGCAAAACGAGACAAAGGAGGGTGAAAGAGAGCGAAACGAGACGAAGGAGGGTGAAAGAGAGCAAAAGGAGTCGCAGGAGTTTGAAAGAGAGTGGAACGAGACGAAGGAGGGTGAGGGAGACCGAAACGAGACAAAGGAGGTTGAAAGAGAGCGAAACAAGATGAAGGAGGATGAAAGAGAGCGAAACGAGAAGAAGGAGAGTGAAAGAGAGCGAAACGAGTCGAAGGAGGGTGAAAGAGAGCGAAACGAGATGAAGGAGGGTGAAAGAGAGCAAAACGAGATGAAGGACGGTGAAAGAGAGCGAAACGAGATGAAGGAGGGTGAAAGAGAGCTAAACGAGCCGAAGGAGGTTCACAGAGAGCGAAACGAGACGAAAGAAGGTAAAAGAGAGCGAAACGAGACGGTGGAGGGTGAAAGAGAGCGAAACGAGACGAAGGAGGGTGAAAGAGAGCGAAACAAGACGAAGGAGGGCGAAAGAGAGCGAAACGAGAGGAAGGAGGGTGAAAGAGAGCGAAACGAGATGAAGGAGGGTGAAAGAGAGCGAAACGAGATGAAGGAGGGTGAAAGAGAGCGAAACGAGACGAAGGAGGGTGAAAGAGAGCGAAAGGAGTCGAAGGAGGTTGAAAGAGAGCGGAACGAGACGAAGGAGGCTGAAAGAGAACGAAACGAGACGAAGGACGGTGAAAGAGAGTGAAACGAGACGAAGGAGGCTGAAAGAGGGCGAAACGAGACGAAGCCGGGTCGAACAGAGCGAAACAAGACGAAGGAGGGTGAAAGAGAGCGAAACGAGACGAAGGAGGGTGAAAGAGAGCGAAACGAGATGAAGGAGGGTGAGAGAGAGCGAAACGAGACGAAGGAGGGTGAAAGAGAGCGAAAAGAGATGAAGGAGGGTGAAAGAGAGCGAAAGGAGTCGAAGGAGCGTGAAAGAGAGTGGAACAAGATGAAGGAGGGTGAACGAGAGCGAAACGAGAAGAAGGAGTGTGAAAGAGAGCGAAACGAGACGAAGGAGGGTGAAAGAGAGCGAAACGAGATGAATGAGGGTGAAAGAGAGCGAAACGAGACATTGGAGGGTGAAAGAGAGCGAAACGAAACGGTGGAGGGTGAAAGAGAGCGAAACGAGACGAAGGAGGGTGAAAGAGAGTGAAACAAGACGATGGAGGGTGAAAGAGAGCAAAACGAGAGGAAGGAGGGTGAAAGAGAGCAAAACGAGACAAAGGAGGGTGAAAGAGAGCGAAACGAGTCGAAGGAGGGTGGAAGAGAGCAAAAGGAGTCGCAGGAGTGTGAAAGAGAGTGGAACGAGACGAAGGAGGGTGAGGGAGACCGAAACGAGACAAAGGAGGTTGAAAGAGAGCGAAACAAGACGAAGGAGGGTGAAAGAGAGCGAAACAAGAAGAAGGAGTGTGAAAGAGAGCGAAACGAGACGAAGGAGGCTGAAAGAGAGCGAAACGAGATAAAGGAGGGTGAAAGAGAGCGAAACGAGATGAAGGACGGTGAAAGAGAGCGAAACGAGATGAAGGAGGGTGAAAGAGAGCAAAACGAGACAAAGGAGGGTGAAAGAGAGCGAAACGAGACGAAGGAGGGTGAAAGAGAGCAAAAGGAGTCGCAGGAGTTTGAAAGAGAGTGGAACGAGACGAAGGAGGGTGAGGGAGACCGAAACGAGACAAAGGAGGTTGAAAGAGAGCGAAACAAGATGAAGGAGGATGAAAGAGAGCGAAACGAGAAGAAGGAGAGTGAAAGAGAGCGAAACGAGTCGAAGGAGGGTGAAAGAGAGCGAAACGAGATGAAGGAGGGTGAAAGAGAGCAAAACGAGATGAAGGACGGTGAAAGAGAGCGAAACGAGATGAAGGAGGGTGAAAGAGAGCTAAACGAGCCGAAGGAGGTTCACAGAGAGCGAAACGAGACGAAAGAAGGTAAAAGAGAGCGAAACGAGACGGTGGAGGGTGAAAGAGAGCGAAACGAGACGAAGGAGGGTGAAAGAGAGCGAAACAAGACGAAGGAGGGCGAAAGAGAGCGAAACGAGAGGAAGGAGGGTGAAAGAGAGCGAAACGAGATGAAGGAGGGTGAAAGAGAGCGAAACGAGACGAAGGAGGGTGAAAGAGAGCGAAACAAAATGAAGGAGGGCGAAAGAGAGTGAAACGAGAGGAAGGAGGGTGAAAGAGAGCGAAACGAGATGAAGGAGGGTGAAAGAGAGCGAAACGAGATGAAGGAGGGTGAAAGAGAGTGAAACGAGACGAAGGAGGGTGAAAGAGAGCGAAAGGAGTCGAAGGAGGGTGAAAGAGAGCGGAACGAGACGAAGGAGGGTGAAAGAGAACGAAACGAGACGAAGGAGGGTGAAAGAGAGTGAAACGAGACGAAGGAGGGTGAAAGAGGGCAAAACGAGACGAAGGCGGATGGAACAGAGCGAAGCAAGATGAACGAGGGTGAAAGAGAGCGAAACGAGACGAAGGAGGGTGAAAGAGAGCAAAACGAGTTGAAGGAGTGTAAAACAGAGCGAAACGAGACGAAGGAGGGTGCAAGAGAGCTAAACGAGACGAAGGAGGGTCAAAGAGAGCAAAACAAGACGGTGGAGCGTGAAAGAGAGCGAAATGAGACGAAGGAGGATGAAAGAGAGCGAAACAAGACGAAGGAGGGCGAAAGAGAGCGAAACGAGAGGAAGGAGGGTGAAAGAGAGCGAAACGAGATGAAGGAGGGTGAAAGAGAGCGAAACAAGATGAAGGAGGGTGAAAGAGAGCGAAACGAGACGAAGGAGGATGAAAGAGAGCGAAACAAGACGAAGGAGGGCGAAAGAGAGCGAAACGAGAGGAAGGAGGGTGAAAGAGAGCGAAACGAGATGAAGGAGGGTGAAAGAGAGCGAAACGAGATGAAGGAGGGTGAAAGAGAGTGAAACGAGACGAAGGAGGGTGAAAGAGAGCGAAAGAGTCGAACGAGGGTGAAAGAGAGCGGAACGAGACGAAGGAGGGTGAAAGAGAACGAAACGAGACGAAGGAGGGTGCAAGAGAGCTAAACGAGACGAAGGAGGGTCAAAGAGAGCGAAACAAGACAGTGGAGCGTGAAAGAGAGCGAAACGAGACGAAGGAGGATGAAAGAGAGCGAAACGAGACGACGGAGGTTGAAAGAGAGCGAAACGAGAGGAAGAAGGGTGAAAGAGAGCGAAACGAGACGAAGGAGGGAGAAAGAGATCAAAACGAGATGAAGGAGTGTAAAACAGAGTGAAACGAGACGAAGGAGGGTGCAAGAGAGCTAAACGAGATGAAGGAGGGTCAAAGAGAGCGAAACAAGACGGTGGAGGCTGAAAGAGAGCGAAACGAGACGAAGGAGGGTGAAAGAGAGCGAAACGAGATGATGGAGTGTGAAAGAGAGCGAAACGAGAGGAAGGAGGGTGAAAGAGAGCGAAACGAGAAGAAGGAGGGTGAAAGAGAGCGAAACGAGATGAAGGAGGGTGGAAGAGAGCGAAACGAGATGAAGGAGGGTGAAAGAGAGAGAAACGAGACGAAGGAAGGTGAAAGAGAGCGAAACGAGACGAGGGAAGGTGAGTGAGAGCGAAACGAGACAAAGGAGGGAGAACGGGAGAGAAACGAGACGAAGGAGGGTGAAAGAGAGCGAAACGAGATGAAGGAAGGTGAAAGACAGCGAAACGAGACGAAGGAGGGTGAAAGAGGGAGAAACGAGATGAAGGCGGGTGGAACAGAGCGAAACGAGTCGAAAGAAGGGTGAAAGAGAGCAAAACGAGTCGAAGGAGGGTGAAAGACAGCGAAACGAGACGAAGAAAGGTGAAAGAGAGCGAAACGAGACGAAGGAGGGTGAAAGAGAGCGAAAGGTGTCGAAGGAGGGTGAAAGAGAGTGGAACGAGACGAAAGAGGGTGAAGGAGACCGAAACGAGATGAAGTAGGGTGAAAGAGAGCGAAACGAGACGAAGGAGGGTGAGAGAGAGGGAAACGAGAAGAAGGAGGGTGAAAGAGAGCGAAACGAGACGAAGGAGGGTGAAAGAGAGCGAAACGAGATGAAGGAGGGTCAAAGAGAGCGAAACGAGACGAAGGAGGGTGAAAGAGAGCGAAACGAGATGTAGGAGGGTGAAAGAGAGCTAAACGTGACGAAGGAGGGTCACAGAGAGCAAAACGAGACGAAAGAGGGTAAAAGAGAGCGAAACGAGACGGTGGAGGGTGAAAGAGAGCGAAACGAGACGAAGGAGGGTGAAAGAGAGCGAAACAAGACGAAGGAGGGCGAAAGAGAGCGAAACGAGAGGAAGGAGGGTGAAAGAGAGCGAAACGAGATGAAGGAGGGTGAAAGAGAGCGAAACGAGACGAAGGAGGGTGAAAGAGAGCGAAACGAGATGATGGAGTGTGAAAGAGAGCGAAACGAGAGGAAGGAGGGTGAAAGAGAGCGAAACGAGAAGAAGGAGGGTGAAAGAGAGCGAAACGAGATGAAGGAGGGTGGAAGAGAGCGAAACGAGATGAAGGAGGGTGGAAGAGAGAGAAACGAGACGAAGGAAGGTGAAAGAGAGCGAAACGAGACGAGGGAAGGTGAGAGAGAGCGAAACGAGACAAAGGAGGGAGAACGGGAGAGAAACGAGATGAAGGAGGGTGAAAGAGAGCGAAACGAGATGAAGGAAGTTGAAAGAGAGCGAAACGAGACGAAGGAGGGTGAAAGAGGGCGAAACGAGATGAAGGCGGGTGGAACAGAGCGAAACAAGACGAAAGAAGGGTGAAAGAGAGCAAAACGAGACGAAGGAGGGTGAAAGACAGCGAAACGAGACGAAGAAAGGTGAAAGAGAGCGAAACGAGACGAAGGAGGGTGAAAGAGAGCGAAAGGAGATGAAGGAGGGTGAAAGAGAGCGAAAGGTGTCGAAGGAGGGTGAAAGAGAGTGGAACGAGATGAAAGAGGGTGAAGGAGACCGAAACGAGATGAAGTAGGGTGAAAGAGAGCGAAACGAGACGAAGGAGGGTGAAAGAGAGGGTAACGAGAAGAAGGAGGGTGAAAGAGAGCGAAACGAGATGAAGGAGGGTGAAAGAGAGCGAAACGCGATGAAGGAGGGTCAAAGAGAGCGAAACGAGACGAAGGAGGGTGAAAGAGAGCGAAACGAGATGTAGGAGGGTGAAAGAGAGCTAAACGAGACGAAGGAGGGTCACAGAGAGCAAAACGAGACGAAAGAGGGTAAAAGAGAGCGAAACGAGACGGTGGAGGGTGAAAGAGAGCGAAACGAGACGAAGGAGGGTGAAAGAGAGCGAAACAAGACGAAGGAGGGCGAAAGAGAGCCAAACGAGAGGAAAGAGGGTGAAAGAGAGCGAAACGAGATGAAGGAGGGTGAAAGAGAGCGAAACGAGATGAAGGAGGGTGAAAGAGAGTGAAACGAGACGAAGGAGGGTGAAAGAGAGCGAAAGGAGTCGAAGGAGGGTGAAAGAGAGCGGAACGAGACGAAGGAGGGTGAAAGAGAACGAAACGAGACGAAGGAGGGTGAAAGAGGGTGAAACGAGACGAAGGAGGGTGAAAGAGGGCAAAACGAGACGAAGGCGGATGGAACAGAGCGAAACGAGTTGAAGGAGTGTAAAACAGAGCGAAACGACTAGAATGAGGGTGCAAGAGAGCTAAACGAGACGAAGGAGGGTGAAAGGAGAGAAACGAGACGAAGGAAGGTGAAAGAGAGCGAAACGAGACGAAGGAAGGTGAAAGAGAGCGAAACGAGACAAAGGAGGGTGAAAGGGAGCGAAACAAGACGAAGGAGGGCGAAACGAGAGGAAGGAGGGTGAAAGAGAGCGAAACGAGATGAAGGAGGGTCAAAGAGAGCGAAACAAGATGAACGAGGGTGAAAGAGAGCGAAACGAGATGCAGGAGGGTCAAAGAGAGCGAAACGAGACGAAGGAGGGTGAAAGAGAGCGAAAGGAGTCGAAGGAGGGTGAAAGAGAGTGGAACGAGTCAAAGGAGGGTGAAAGAGACCGAAACGAGATGAAGGAGGGTGAAAGAGAGCGAAACGAGACGAAGGAGGGTGAACGAGAGCGAAACGAGAAGAAGGAGTGTGAAAGAGAGCGAAACGAGACGAAGGAGGGTGAAAGAGAGCGAAACGAGATGATGGAGTGTGAAAGAGAGCGAAACGAGAGGAAGGAGGGTGAAAGAGAGCGAAACGAGAAGAAGGAGGGTGAAAGAGAGCGAAACGAGATGAAGGAGGGTGGAAGAGAGCGAAACGAGATGAAGGAGGGTGGAAGAGAGAGAAACGAGACGAAGGAAGGTGAAAGAGAGCGAAACGAGACGAGGGAAGGTGAGAGAGAGCGAAACGAGACAAAGGAGGGAGAACGGGAGAGAAACGAGATGAAGGAGGGTGAAAGAGAGCGAAACGAGATGAAGGAAGTTGAAAGAGAGCGAAACGAGACGAAGGAGGGTGAAAGAGGGCGAAACGAGATGAAGGCGGGTGGAACAGAGCGAAACAAGACGAAAGAAGGGTGAAAGAGAGCAAAACGAGACGAAGGAGGGTGAAAGACAGCGAAACGAGACGAAGAAAGGTGAAAGAGAGCGAAACGAGACGAAGGAGGGTGAAAGAGAGCGAAAGGAGATGAAGGAGGGTGAAAGAGAGCGAAAGGTGTCGAAGGAGGGTGAAAGAGAGTGGAACGAGATGAAAGAGGGTGAAGGAGACCGAAACGAGATGAAGTAGGGTGAAAGAGAGCGAAACGAGACGAAGGAGGGTGAAAGAGAGGGTAACGAGAAGAAGGAGGGTGAAAGAGAGCGAAACGAGATGAAGGAGGGTGAAAGAGAGCGAAACGCGATGAAGGAGGGTCAAAGAGAGCGAAACGAGACGAAGGAGGGTGAAAGAGAGCGAAACGAGATGTAGGAGGGTGAAAGAGAGCTAAACGAGACGAAGGAGGGTCACAGAGAGCAAAACGAGACGAAAGAGGGTAAAAGAGAGCGAAACGAGACGGTGGAGGGTGAAAGAGAGCGAAACGAGACGAAGGAGGGTGAAAGAGAGCGAAACAAGACGAAGGAGGGCGAAAGAGAGCCAAACGAGAGGAAAGAGGGTGAAAGAGAGCGAAACGAGATGAAGGAGGGTGAAAGAGAGCGAAACGAGATGAAGGAGGGTGAAAGAGAGTGAAACGAGACGAAGGAGGGTGAAAGAGAGCGAAAGGAGTCGAAGGAGGGTGAAAGAGAGCGGAACGAGACGAAGGAGGGTGAAAGAGAACGAAACGAGACGAAGGAGGGTGAAAGAGGGTGAAACGAGACGAAGGAGGGTGAAAGAGGGCAAAACGAGACGAAGGCGGATGGAACAGAGCGAAACGAGTTGAAGGAGTGTAAAACAGAGCGAAACGACTAGAATGAGGGTGCAAGAGAGCTAAACGAGACGAAGGAGGGTGAAAGGAGAGAAACGAGACGAAGGAAGGTGAAAGAGAGCGAAACGAGACGAAGGAAGGTGAAAGAGAGCGAAACGAGACAAAGGAGGGTGAAAGGGAGCGAAACAAGACGAAGGAGGGCGAAACGAGAGGAAGGAGGGTGAAAGAGAGCGAAACGAGATGAAGGAGGGTCAAAGAGAGCGAAACAAGATGAACGAGGGTGAAAGAGAGCGAAACGAGATGCAGGAGGGTCAAAGAGAGCGAAACGAGACGAAGGAGGGTGAAAGAGAGCGAAAGGAGTCGAAGGAGGGTGAAAGAGAGTGGAACGAGTCAAAGGAGGGTGAAAGAGACCGAAACGAGATGAAGGAGGGTGAAAGAGAGCGAAACGAGACGAAGGAGGGTGAACGAGAGCGAAACGAGAAGAAGGAGTGTGAAAGAGAGCGAAACGAGACGAAGGAGGGTGAAAGAGAGCGAAACGAGATGAATGAGGGTCAAAGAGAGCGAAACGAGACATTGGAGGGTGAAAGAGAGCGAAACAAAACGGTGGAGAGTGAAAGAGAGCGAAACGAGACGAAGGAGGGTGAAAGAGAGTGAAACAAGACGATGGAGGGTGAAAGAGAGCGAAACGAGAGGAAGGAGGGTGAAAGAGAGCAAAACGAGACAAAGGAGGGTGAAAGAGAGCGAAACGAGACGAAGGACGGTGAAAGAGAGCAAAAGGAGTCGCAGGAGTTTGAAAGAGAGTGGAACGAGACGAAGGAGGGTGAGGGAGACCGAAACGAGACAAAGGAGGTTGAAAGAGAGCGAAACAAGATGAAGGAGGATGAAAGAGAGCGAAACGAGAAGAAGGAGAGTGAAAGAGAGCGAAACGAGTCGAAGGAGGGTGAAAGAGAGCGAAACGAGATGAAGGAGGGTGAAAGAGAGCAAAACGAGATGAAGGACGGTGAAAGAGAGCGAAACGAGATGAAGGAGGGTGAAAGAGAGCTAAACGAGCCGAAGGAGGTTCACAGAGAGCGAAACGAGACGAAAGAAGGTAAAAGAGAGCGAAACGAGACGGTGGAGGGTGAAAGAGAGCGAAACGAGACGAAGGAGGGTGAAAGAGAGCGAAACAAGACGAAGGAGGGCGAAAGAGAGCGAAACGAGAGGAAGGAGGGTGAAAGAGAGCGAAACGAGATGAAGGAGGGTGAAAGAGAGCGAAACGAGATGAAGGAGGGTGAAAGAGAGCGAAACGAGACGAAGGAGGGTGAAAGAGAGCGAAAGGAGTCGAAGGAGGTTGAAAGAGAGCGGAACGAGACGAAGGAGGCTGAAAGAGAACGAAACGAGACGAAGGACGGTGAAAGAGAGTGAAACGAGACGAAGGAGGCTGAAAGAGGGCGAAACGAGACGAAGCCGGGTCGAACAGAGCGAAACAAGACGAAGGAGGGTGAAAGAGAGCGAAACGAGACGAAGGAGGGTGAAAGAGAGCGAAACGAGATGAAGGAGGGTGAGAGAGAGCGAAACGAGACGAAGGAGGGTGAAAGAGAGCGAAAAGAGATGAAGGAGGGTGAAAGAGAGCGAAAGGAGTCGAAGGAGCGTGAAAGAGAGTGGAACAAGATGAAGGAGGGTGAACGAGAGCGAAACGAGAAGAAGGAGTGTGAAAGAGAGCGAAACGAGACGAAGGAGGGTGAAAGAGAGCGAAACGAGATGAATGAGGGTGAAAGAGAGCGAAACGAGACATTGGAGGGTGAAAGAGAGCGAAACGAAACGGTGGAGGGTGAAAGAGAGCGAAACGAGACGAAGGAGGGTGAAAGAGAGTGAAACAAGACGATGGAGGGTGAAAGAGAGCAAAACGAGAGGAAGGAGGGTGAAAGAGAGCAAAACGAGACAAAGGAGGGTGAAAGAGAGCGAAACGAGTCGAAGGAGGGTGGAAGAGAGCAAAAGGAGTCGCAGGAGTGTGAAAGAGAGTGGAACGAGACGAAGGAGGGTGAGGGAGACCGAAACGAGACAAAGGAGGTTGAAAGAGAGCGAAACAAGACGAAGGAGGGTGAAAGAGAGCGAAACAAGAAGAAGGAGTGTGAAAGAGAGCGAAACGAGACGAAGGAGGCTGAAAGAGAGCGAAACGAGATAAAGGAGGGTGAAAGAGAGCGAAACGAGATGAAGGACGGTGAAAGAGAGCGAAACGAGATGAAGGAGGGTGAAAGAGAGCTAAACGAGCCGAAGGAGGGTCACAGAGAGCGAAACGAGACGAAAGAAGGTAAAAGAGAGCGAAACGAGACGGTGGAGGGTGAAAGAGAGCGAAACGAGACGAAGGAGGGTGAAAGAGAGCGAAACAAGACGAAGGAGGGCGAAAGAGAGTGAAACGAGAGGAAGGAGGGTGAAAGAGAGCGAAACGAGATTAAGGAGGGTGAAAGAGAGCGAAACGAGATGAAGGAGGGTGAAAGAGAGCGAAACGAGACGAAGGAGGGTGAAAGAGAGCAAAAGGAGTCGAAGGAGGTTGAAAGAGAGCGGAACGAGAAGAAGGAGGGTGAAAGAGAACAAAACGAGACGAAGGAGGGTGACAGAGAGTGAAACGAGACGAAGGAGGCTGAAAGAGGGTGAAAAGAGACGAAGCCGGGTGGAACAGAGCGAAACAAGACGAAGGAGGGTGAAAGAGAGCGAAACGAGACGAAGGAGGGTGAAAGAGAGCAAAACGAGACGAAGGAGAGTAAAACAGGGCGAAACGAGACGAAGGAGGGTGCAAGAGAGCTAAACGAGACGAAGGAGGGTCAAAGAGAGCGAAACAAGACGGTGGAGGGTGAAAGAGAGCGAAACGAGATGAAGGAGGGTGGAAGAGAGCGAAACGAGACGAAGGAGGGTGAAAGAGACAGAAACGAGATGAAGGAAGGTGAAAGAGAGCGAAACGCGACGAAGGAAAGTGAAAGAGAGTGAAACGAGACAAAGGAGGGTGAAAGGGAGCGAAACGAGATGAAGGAGGTTGAAAGAGAGCGAAACCAGTTGAAGGAGTGTGAAAGAGAACGAAACGAGACGAAGGAGGGTGAAAGTGGGCGAAACGAGACGAAGGCGGGTGGAACAGAGCGAAACAAGACGAAAGAAGAGTGAAAGAGAGCAAAACGAGATGAAGGAGGGTGAAAGAGAGCTAAACGAGACGAAGGAGGGTGAAAGAGAGCAAAACGAGTTGAAGGAGGGTCAAAGAGAGCGAATCGAGACGAAGGAGGGTGAAAGAGAGCGAAACGAGACGAAGGAGGGTGAAAGAGAGCGAAACGAGAAGAAGGAGGGTGAAAGAGAGCGAAACGAGACGAAGGAGGGTGAAAGAGAGCGAAACGAGATGAAGGAGGGTGAAAGAGAGCTAAACGAGACGAAAGAGGGTCACAGAGAGCGAAACGAGACGAAAGAGGGTAAAAGAGAGCGAACCGAGAAGGTGGAGGGTGAAAGAGAGCGAAACGAGACGAAGGAGGGTGAAAGAGAGCGAAACAAGACGAAGGAGGGCGAAAGAGAGCGAAACGAGAGGAAGGAGGGTGAAAGAGAGCGAAACGAGATGAAGGAGGTTGAAAGATAGCGAAACGAGATGAAGGAGGGTGAAAGAGAGCGAAACGAGACTTAGGAGGGTGAAAGAGAGCGAAACGAGACGAAGGAGGGTGAAAGAGAGCAAAACAAGACGAAGGAGGGCGAAAGAGAGCGATACAAGAGGAAGGAGGGTGAAAGAGAGCGAAACGAGATGAAGAAGGGTGAAAGATAGCGAAACGAGATGAAGGAGGGTGAAAGAGAGTGAAACGAGACGAAGGAGGGTGAAGGAGAGCGAAAGGAGTCGAAGGAGGGTGAAAGAGAGCGGAACGAGACAAAGGAGGGTGAAAGAGAATGAAACGAGACGAAAGAGGGTGAAAGAGAGTGAAACGAGAGGAAGGAGGGTGAAAGAGGGCGAAACGAGACGAAGGCGGGTGGAACAGAGCGAAACAAGACGAATGAGGGTGAAAGAGAGCAAAACGAGACGAAGGATGGTGAAAGAGAGCAAAACGAGACGAAGGAGTGTAAAACAGAGCGAAACGAGACGAAGGAGTGTGCAAGAGAGCTAAACGAGATGAAGGAGGGTGAAAGAGAGCGAAACGAGACGAAGGAGGGTGAACGAGAGCGAAACGAGAAGAAGGAGTGTGAAAGAGAGCGAAACGAGACGAAGGAGGGTGAAAGAGAGCGAAACGAGATGAATGAGGGTCAAAGAGAGCGAAACGAGACATTGGAGGGTGAAAGAGAGCGAAACGAAACGGTGGAGAGTGAAAGAGAGCGAAACGAGACGAAGGAGGGTGAAAGAGAGTGAAACAAGACGATGGAGGGTGAAAGAGAGCGAAACGAGAGGAAGGAGGGTGAAAGAGAGCAAAACGAGACAAAGGAGGGTGAAAGAGAGCGAAACGAGACGAAGGAGGGTGAAAGAGAGCAAAAGGAGTCGCAGGAGTTTGAAAGAGAGTGGAACGAGACGAAGGAGGGTGAGGGAGACCGAAACGAGACAAAGGAGGTTGAAAGAGAGCGAAACAAGATGAAGGAGGATGAAAGAGAGCGAAACGAGAAGAAGGAGAGTGAAAGAGAGCGAAACGAGTCGAAGGAGGGTGAAAGAGAGCGAAACGAGATGAAGGAGGGTGAAAGAGAGCAAAACGAGATGAAGGACGGTGAAAGAGAGCGAAACGAGATGAAGGAGGGTGAAAGAGAGCTAAACGAGCCGAAGAAGGTTCACAGAGAGCGAAACGAGACGAAAGAAGGTAAAAGAGAGCGAAACGAGACGGTGGAGGGTGAAAGAGAGCGAAACGAGACGAAGGAGGGTGAAAGAGAGCGAAACAAGACGAAGGAGGGCGAAAGAGAGCGAAACGAGAGGAAGGAGGGTGAAAGAGAGCGAAACGAGATGAAGGAGGGTGAAAGAGAGCGAAACGAGATGAAGGAGGGTGAAAGAGAGCGAAACGAGACGAAGGAGGGTGAAAGAGAGCGAAAGGAGTCGAAGGAGGTTGAAAGAGAGCGGAACGAGACGAAGGAGGCTGAAAGAGAACGAAACGAGACGAAGGACGGTGAAAGAGAGTGAAACGAGACGAAGGAGGCTGAAAGAGGGCGAAACGAGACGAAGCCGGGTCGAACAGAGCGAAACAAGACGAAGGAGGGTGAAAGAGAGCGAAACGAGACGAAGGAGGGTGAAAGAGAGCGAAACGAGATGAAGGAGGGTGAGAGAGAGCGAAACGAGACGAAGGAGGGTGAAAGAGAGCGAAAAGAGATGAAGGAGGGTGAAAGAGAGCGAAAGGAGTCGAAGGAGCGTGAAAGAGAGTGGAACGAGATGAAGGAGGGTGAACGAGAGCGAAACGAGAAGAAGGAGTGTGAAAGAGAGCGAAACGAGACGAAGGAGGGTGAAAGAGAGCGAAACGAGATGAATGAGGGTGAAAGAGAGCGAAACGAGACATTGGAGGGTGAAAGAGAGCGAAACGAAACGGTGGAGGGTGAAAGAGAGCGAAACGAGACGAAGGAGGGTGAAAGAGAGTGAAACAAGACGATGGAGGGTGAAAGAGAGCGAAACGAGAGGAAGGAGGGTGAAAGAGAGCAAAACGAGACAAAGGAGGGTGAAAGAGAGCGAAACGAGTCGAAGGAGGGTGGAAGAGAGCAAAAGGAGTCGCAGGAGTGTGAAAGAGAGTGGAACGAGACGAAGGAGGGTGAGGGAGACCGAAACGAGACAAAGGAGGTTGAAAGAGAGCGAAACAAGACGAAGGAGGGTGAAAGAGAGCGAAACAAGAAGAAGGAGTGTGAAAGAGAGCGAAACGAGACGAAGGAGGGTGAAAGAGAGCGAAACGAGATGAAGGAGGGTGAAAGAGAGCGAAACGAGATGAAGGACGGTGAAAGAGAGCGAAACGAGATGAAGGAGGGTGAAAGAGAGCTAAACGAGCCGAAGGAGGGTCACAGAGAGCGAAACGAGACGAAAGAAGGTAAAAGAGAGCGAAACGAGACGGTGGAGGGTGAAAGAGAGCGAAACGAGACGAAGGAGGGTGAAAGAGAGCGAAACAAGACGAAGGAGGGCGAAAGAGAGTGAAACGAGAGGAAGGAGGGTGAAAGAGAGCGAAACGAGATTAAGGAGGGTGAAAGAGAGCGAAACGAGATGAAGGAGGGTGAAAGAGAGCGAAACGAGACGAAGGAGGGTGAAAGAGAGCAAAAGGAGTCGAAGGAGGTTGAAAGAGAGCGGAACGAGAAGAAGGAGGGTGAAAGAGAACAAAACGAGACGAAGGAGGGTGACAGAGAGTGAAACGAGACGAAGGAGGCTGAAAGAGGGTGAAAAGAGACGAAGCCGGGTGGAACAGAGCGAAACAAGACGAAGGAGGGTGAAAGAGAGCGAAACGAGACGAAGGAGGGTGAAAGAGAGCAAAACGAGACGAAGGAGAGTAAAACTGGGCGAAACGAGACGAAGGAGGGTGCAAGAGAGCTAAACGAGACGAAGGAGGGTCAAAGAGAGCGAAACAAGACGGTGGAGGGTGAAAGAGAGCGAAACGAGACGAAGGAGGGTGAAAGAGAGCGAAACGAGACGAAGGAGGGCGAAAGATAGCGAAACGAGATGAAGGAGGGTGAAAGAGAGTGAAACGAGAAGAAGGAGGGTGAAAGAGAGCGAAACGAGACGAAGGAGGGTGAAAGAGAGCGAAACGAGATGAAGGAGGGTCAAAGAGAGCGAATCGAGAAGAAGGAGGGTGAAAGAGAGCGAAACGAGATGAAGGAGGGTGAAAGAGAGCTAAACGAGACGAAGGAGGGCGAAAGAGAGCGAAACGAGATGAAGGAGGGTCAAAGAGAGCGAATCGAGACGAAGGAGGGTGAAAGAGGGCGAAACGAGACGAAGGAGGGTGAAAGAGAGCGAAACGAGAAGAAGGAGGGTGAAAGAGAGCGAAACGAGACGAAGGAGGGTGAAAGAGAGCGAAACGAGAGGAAGGAGGGTGAAAGAGCGCGAAACGAGACAAAGGAGGGTGAAAGAGAGCGAAACGAGACGAAGGAGGGTAAAAGAGAGCGAAACGAGACGAAGGAGGGTGAAAGAGAGCGAAACGAGACGAAGGAGGGTAAAAGAGAGCGAAACGAGACGAAGGAGGGTGAAAGAGAGCGAAACGAGGCGAAGAAAGTTGAAAGACAGCGAAACGAGACGAAGGAGGGTGAAAGAGAGCGAAACGAGAAGAAGGAGGGTGAAAGAGAGCAAAACGAAACGGTGTAGGGTGAAAGAGAGCGAAACGAGACGAAGGAGGGTGAAAGAGAGTGAAACAAGACGATGGAGGGTGAAAGAGAGCGAAACGAGAGGAAGGAGGGTGAAAGAGAGCGAAACGAGACAAAGGAGAGTGAAAGAGAGCGAAACGAGACGAAGGAGGGTGAAAGAGACCGAAACGAGACGAAGGAGGGTGAAAGAGAGCTAAACGAGCCGAAGAAGGTTCACAGAGAGCGAAACGAGACGAAAGAAGGTAAAAGAGAGCGAAACGAGACGGTGGAGGGTGAAAGAGAGCGAAACGAGACGAAGGAGGGTGAAAGAGAGCGAAACAAGACGAAGGAGGGCGAAAGAGAGCGAAACGAGAGGAAGGAGGGTGAAAGAGAGCGAAACGAGATGAAGGAGGGTGAAAGAGAGCGAAACGAGATGAAGGAGGGTGAAAGAGAGCGAAACGAGACGAAGGAGGGTGAAAGAGAGCGAAAGGAGTCGAAGGAGGTTGAAAGAGAGCGGAACGAGACGAAGGAGGCTGAAAGAGAACGAAACGAGACGAAGGACGGTGAAAGAGAGTGAAACGAGACGAAGGAGGCTGAAAGAGGGCGAAACGAGACGAAGCCGGGTCGAACAGAGCGAAACAAGACGAAGGAGGGTGAAAGAGAGCGAAACGAGACGAAGGAGGGTGAAAGAGAGCGAAACGAGATGAAGGAGGGTGAGAGAGAGCGAAACGAGACGAAGGAGGGTGAAAGAGAGCGAAAAGAGATGAAGGAGGGTGAAAGAGAGCGAAAGGAGTCGAAGGAGCGTGAAAGAGAGTGGAACGAGATGAAGGAGGGTGAACGAGAGCGAAACGAGAAGAAGGAGTGTGAAAGAGAGCGAAACGAGACGAAGGAGGGTGAAAGAGAGCGAAACGAGATGAATGAGGGTGAAAGAGAGCGAAACGAGACATTGGAGGGTGAAAGAGAGCGAAACGAAACGGTGGAGGGTGAAAGAGAGCGAAACGAGACGAAGGAGGGTGAAAGAGAGTGAAACAAGACGATGGAGGGTGAAAGAGAGCGAAACGAGAGGAAGGAGGGTGAAAGAGAGCAAAACGAGACAAAGGAGGGTGAAAGAGAGCGAAACGAGTCGAAGGAGGGTGAAAGAGAGCGAAACGAGATGAAGGAGGGTGAAAGAGAGCAAAACGAGATGAAGGACGGTGAAAGAGAGCGAAACGAGATGAAGGAGGGTGAAAGAGAGCTAAACGAGCCGAAGAAGGTTCACAGAGAGCGAAACGAGACGAAAGAAGGTAAAAGAGAGCGAAACGAGACGGTGGAGGGTGAAAGAGAGCGAAACGAGACGAAGGAGGGTGAAAGAGAGCGAAACAAGACGAAGGAGGGCGAAAGAGAGCGAAACGAGAGGAAGGAGGGTGAAAGAGAGCGAAACGAGATGAAGGAGGGTGAAAGAGAGCGAAACGAGATGAAGGAGGGTGAAAGAGAGCGAAACGAGACGAAGGAGGGTGAAAGAGAGCGAAAGGAGTCGAAGGAGGTTGAAAGAGAGCGGAACGAGACGAAGGAGGCTGAAAGAGAACGAAACGAGACGAAGGACGGTGAAAGAGAGTGAAACGAGACGAAGGAGGCTGAAAGAGGGCGAAACGAGACGAAGCCGGGTCGAACAGAGCGAAACAAGACGAAGGAGGGTGAAAGAGAGCGAAACGAGACGAAGGAGGGTGAAAGAGAGCGAAACGAGATGAAGGAGGGTGAGAGAGAGCGAAACGAGACGAAGGAGGGTGAAAGAGAGCGAAAAGAGATGAAGGAGGGTGAAAGAGAGCGAAAGGAGTCGAAGGAGCGTGAAAGAGAGTGGAACGAGATGAAGGAGGGTGAACGAGAGCGAAACGAGAAGAAGGAGTGTGAAAGAGAGCGAAACGAGACGAAGGAGGGTGAAAGAGAGCGAAACGAGATGAATGAGGGTGAAAGAGAGCGAAACGAGACATTGGAGGGTGAAAGAGAGCGAAACGAAACGGTGGAGGGTGAAAGAGAGCGAAACGAGACGAAGGAGGGTGAAAGAGAGTGAAACAAGACGATGGAGGGTGAAAGAGAGCGAAACGAGAGGAAGGAGGGTGAAAGAGAGCAAAACGAGACAAAGGAGGGTGAAAGAGAGCGAAACGAGTCGAAGGAGGGTGGAAGAGAGCAAAAGGAGTCGCAGGAGTGTGAAAGAGAGTGGAACGAGACGAAGGAGGGTGAGGGAGACCGAAACGAGACAAAGGAGGTTGAAAGAGAGCGAAACAAGACGAAGGAGGGTGAAAGAGAGCGAAACAAGAAGAAGGAGTGTGAAAGAGAGCGAAACGAGACGAAGGAGGGTGAAAGAGAGCGAAACGAGATGAAGGAGGGTGAAAGAGAGCGAAACGAGATGAAGGACGGTGAAAGAGAGCGAAACGAGATGAAGGAGGGTGAAAGAGAGCTAAACGAGCCGAAGGAGGGTCACAGAGAGCGAAACGAGACGAAAGAAGGTAAAAGAGAGCGAAACGAGACGGTGGAGGGTGAAAGAGAGCGAAACGAGACGAAGGAGGGTGAAAGAGAGCGAAACAAGACGAAGGAGGGCGAAAGAGAGTGAAACGAGAGGAAGGAGGGTGAAAGAGAGCGAAACGAGATTAAGGAGGGTGAAAGAGAGCGAAACGAGATGAAGGAGGGTGAAAGAGAGCGAAACGAGACGAAGGAGGGTGAAAGAGAGCAAAAGGAGTCGAAGGAGGTTGAAAGAGAGCGGAACGAGAAGAAGGAGGGTGAAAGAGAACAAAACGAGACGAAGGAGGGTGACAGAGAGTGAAACGAGACGAAGGAGGCTGAAAGAGGGTGAAAAGAGACGAAGCCGGGTGGAACAGAGCGAAACAAGACGAAGGAGGGTGAAAGAGAGCGAAACGAGACGAAGGAGGGTGAAAGAGAGCAAAACGAGACGAAGGAGAGTAAAACAGGGCGAAACGAGACGAAGGAGGGTGCAAGAGAGCTAAACGAGACGAAGGAGGGTCAAAGAGAGCGAAACAAGACGGTGGAGGGTGAAAGAGAGCGAAACGAGACGAAGGAGGGTGAAAGAGAGCGAAACGAGACGAAGGAGGGCGAAAGATAGCGAAACGAGATGAAGGAGGGTGAAAGAGAGTGAAACGAGAAGAAGGAGGGTGAAAGAGAGCGAAACGAGACGAAGGAGGGTGAAAGAGAGCGAAACGAGATGAAGGAGGGTCAAAGAGAGCGAATCGAGACGAAGGAGGGTGAAAGAGAGCGAAACGAGATGAAGGAGGGTGAAAGAGAGCTAAACGAGACGAAGGAGGGCGAAAGAGAGCGAAACGAGATGAAGGAGGGTCAAAGAGAGCGAATCGAGACGAAGGAGGGTGAAAGAGGGCGAAACGAGACGAAGGAGGGTGAAAGAGAGCGAAACGAGAAGAAGGAGGGTGAAAGAGAGCGAAACGAGACGAAGGAGGGTGAAAGAGAGCGAAACGAGAGGAAGGAGGGTGAAAGAGCGCGAAACGAGACAAAGGAGGGTGAAAGAGAGCGAAACGAGACGAAGGAGGGTAAAAGAGAGCGAAACGAGACGAAGGAGGGTGAAAGAGAGCGAAACGAGACGAAGGAGGGTAAAAGAGAGCGAAACGAGACGAAGGAGGGTGAAAGAGAGCGAAACGAGGCGAAGAAAGTTGAAAGACAGCGAAACGAGACGAAGGAGGGTGAAAGAGAGCGAAACGAGAAGAAGGAGGGTGAAAGAGAGCAAAACGAAACGGTGTAGGGTGAAAGAGAGCGAAACGAGACGAAGGAGGGTGAAAGAGAGTGAAACAAGACGATGGAGGGTGAAAGAGAGCGAAACGAGAGGAAGGAGGGTGAAAGAGAGCGAAACGAGACAAAGGAGAGTGAAAGAGAGCGAAACGAGACGAAGGAGGGTGAAAGAGACCGAAACGAGACGAAGGAGGGTGAAAGAGAGCGAAACGAGACGAAGAAAGGTGAAAGAGAGCAAAACGAGACGAAGGAGGGTGAAAGAGAGCGAAAGGTGATGAAGGAGGGTGAAAGAGAGCGAAAGGAGTCGCAGGAGGGTGAAAGAGAGTGGAACGAGACGAAGGAGGGTGAAAGAGAGCGAAACAAGAAAAAGGAGGGTGAAAGAGAGCGAAACGAGGAGAAGGAGGGTGAAAGAGAGCGAAACGAGACGAAGGAGGGTGAAAGAGAGCGAAACGAGATGAAGGAGTGTCAAAGAGAGCGAAACGAGACGAAGGAGGGTGAAAGAGAGCGAAACGAGATGAAGGAGGGTGAAAGAGAGCTAAACGAGACGAAGGAGGGTCACAGAGAGCGAAACGAGACGAAAGAGGGTAAAAGAGAGCGAACCGAGAAGGTGGAGGGTGAAAGAGAGCGAAACGAGATGAAGGAGGGTGAAAGAGAGCGAAACGAGACTTAGGAGATTGAAAGAGAGCGAAACGAGACGAAGGAGGGTGAAAGAGAGCGAAACAAGACGAAGGAGGGCGAAAGAGAGCGATACAAGAGGAAGGAGGGTGAAAGAGAGCGAAACGAGATGAATGAGGGTGAAAGATAGCGAAACTAGATGAAGGAGGGTGAAAGAGAGTGAAACGAGACGAAGGAGGGTGAAGGAGAGCGAAAGGAGTCGAAAGAGGGTGAAAGAGAGCGGAACGAGACAAAGGAGGGTGAAAGAGAATGAAACGAGACGAAGGAGGGTGAAAGAGAGTGAAACGAGACGAAGGAGGGTGAAAGAGGGCGAAACGAGACGAAGGCGGGTGGAACAGAGCGAAACAAGACGAATGAGGGTGAAAGCGAGCAAAACGAGACGAAGGATGGTGAAAGAAAACAAAACAAAACAAAGGAGTGTAAAACAGAGCGAAACGAGACGAAGGAGTGTGCAAGAGAGCTGAACGAGACGAAGGATGGTCAAAGAGAGTGAAAAAAGACGATGGAGCGTGAAAGAGAGCGAAACGAGATGAAGGAGGGTGGAAGAGAGCGAAACGAGACGAAGGAGGGTGAAAGAGACAGAAACGAGATGAAGGAAGGTGAAAGAGAGCGAAACGCGATGAAGGAAAGTGAAAGAGAGTGAAACGAGACAAAGGAGGGTGAAAGGGAGCGAAACGAGATGAAGGAGGTTGAAAGAGAGCGAAACCAGTTGAAGGAGTGTGAAAGAGAGCGAAACGAGACGAAGGAGGGTGAAAGTGGGCGAAACGAGACGAAGGCGGGTGGAACAGAGCGAAACAAGACGAAAGAAGAGTGAAAGAGAGCAAAACGAGATGAAGGAGGGTGAAAGAGAGCTAAACGAGACGAAGGAGGGTGAAAGAGAGCAAAACGAGTTGAAGGAGGGTCAAAGAGAGCGAATCGGGACGAAGGAGGGTGAAAGAGAGCGAAACGAGACGAAGGAGGGTGAAAGAGAGCGAAACGAGAAGAAGGAGGGTGAAAGAGAGCGAAACGAGACGAAGGAGGGTGAAAGAGAGCGAAACGAGATGAAGGAGGGTGAAAGAGAGCTAAACGAGACGAAGGAGGGTCACAGAGAGCGAAACGAGACGAAAGAGGGTAAAAGAGAGCGAACCGAGAAGGTGGAGGGTGAAAGAGAGCGAAACGAGACGAAGGAGGGTGAAAGAGAGCGAAACAAGACGAAGGAGGGCGAAAGAGAGCGAAACGAGAGGAAGGAGGGTGAAAGAGAGCGAAACGAGATGAAGGAGGTTGAAAGATAGCGAAACGAGATGAAGGAGGGTGAAAGAGAGCGAAACGAGACTTAGGAGGGTGAAAGAGAGCGAAACGAGACGAAGGAGGGTGAAAGAGAGCAAAACAAGACGAAGGAGGGCGAAAGAGAGCGATACAAGAGGAAGGAGGGTGAAAGAGAGCGAAACGAGATGAAGGAGGGTGAAAGATAGCGAAACGAGATGAAGGAGGGTGAAAGAGAGTGAAACGAGACGAAGGAGGGTGAAGGAGAGCGAAAGGAGTCGAAGGAGGGTGAAAGAGAGCGGAACGAGACAAAGGAGGGTGAAAGAGAATGAAACGAGACGAAAGAGGGTGAAAGAGAGTGAAACGAGAGGAAGGAGGGTGAAAGAGGGCGAAACGAGACGAAGGCGGGTGGAACAGAGCGAAACAAGACGAATGAGGGTGAAAGAGAGCAAAACGAGACGAAGGATGGTGAAAGAGAGCAAAACGAGACGAAGGAGTGTAAAACAGAGCGAAACGAGACGAAGGAGTGTGCAAGAGAGCTAAACGAGACGAAGGAGGGTTAAAGAGAGCGAAACGAGACGAAGGAAGGTAAAAGAGAGCGAAACGAGACGAAGGAGGGAGAAAGAGAGCGAAACGAGGCGAAGAAAGTTGAAAGAGAGCGAAACGAGACGAAGGAGGGTGAAAGAGAGCGAAACGAGACGAAGGAGGGTCACAGAGAGCGAAACGAGATGAAGGAGGGTCAAAGAGAGCGAAACGAGACGGTGGAGGGTGAAAGAGAGCAAAACGAAACGATGGAGGGTGAAAGAGAGCAAAACGAGACGAAGGAGGGTGAAAGAGAGTGAAACAAGACGATGGAGGGTGAAAGAGAGCGAAACGAGAGGAAGGAGGGTGAAAGAGAGCAAAACGAGACAAAGGAGAGTGAAAGAGAGCGAAACGAGACGAAGGAGGGTGAAAGAGAGCGAAACGAGAGGAAGGAGGGTGAAAGAGAGCGAAACGAGACGAAGAAAGGTGAAAGAGAGCAAAACGAGACGAAGGAGGGTGAAAGAGAGCGAAAGGAGATGAAGGAGGGTGAAAGAGAGCGAAAGGAGTCGCAGGAGGGTGAAAGAGAGTGGAACGAGACGAAGGAGGGTGAAGGAGACCGAAACGAGACGAAGGAGGTTGAAAGAGAGCGAAACAAAACGATGGAGGGTGAAAGAGTGCGAAACGAGAAGAAGGAGGGTGAAAGAGAGCGAAACGAGACGAAGGAGGGTGAAAGAGAGCGAAACGAGATGAAGGAGGGTGAAAGAGAGCGAAACGAGACGAAGAAGGGTGAAAGAGAGCGAAACGAGATGAAGGAGGGTGAAAGAGAGCTAAACGAGACGAAGGAGGGTCACAGAGAGCGAAACGAGACGAAAGAGGGTAAAAGAGAGCGAAACGAGAAGGTGGAGGGTGAAAGAGAGCGAAACGAGATGAAGGAGGGTGAAAGAGAGCGAAACAAGACGAAGGAGGGCGAAAGAGAGCGAAACGAGAGGAAGGAGGGTGAAAGAGAGCGAAACGAGATGAAGGAGGGTGAAAGATAGCGAAACGAGATGAAGGAGGCTGAAAGAGAGCGAAACGAGACGAAAGAGGGTGAAAGAGAGCGAAACGCGATGAAGGAGGGTGAAAGAGAGCTAAACGAGACGAAGGAGGGTGAAAGAGAGCTAAAGGAGTCGAAGGAGGGTGAAAGAGAGTGGAACGAGACGAAGGAGGGTGAAAGAGACCAAAACGAGACGAAGGGGGGTGAAAGAGAGCGAAACGAGACGAAGGAGGGTGAAAGAGAGCGAAACGAGAAGAAGGACGGTGAAAGAGAGCGAAACGAGACGAAGGAGGGTGAAAGAGAGCGAAACGAGATGTAGGAGGGTCAAAGAGAGCTAAACGAGACGAAGGAGGGTGAAAGAGAGCAAAACGAGTTGAAGGAGGGTCAAAGAGAGCGAATCGAGACGAAGGAGGGTGAAAGAGAGCGAAACGAGACGAAGGAGGGTGAAAGAGAGCGAAACGAGAAGAAGGAGGGTGAAAGAGAGCGAAACGAGACGAAGGAGGGTGAAAGAGAGCGAAACGAGAGGAAGGAGGGTGAAAGAGCGCGAAACGAGACAAAGGAGGGTGAAAGAGAGCGAAACGAGATGAAGGAGGGTAAAAGAGAGCGAAACGAGACGAAGGAGGGTGAAAGAGAGCGAAACGAGGCGAAGAAAGTTGAAAGAGAGCGAAACGAGACGAAGGAGGGTGAAAGAGAGCAAAACGAGACGAAGGATGGTGAAAGAGAGCAAAACGAGACGAAGGAGTGTAAAACAGAGCGAAACGAGACGAAGGAGTGTGCAAGAGAGCTAAACGAGACGAAGGAGGGTTAAAGAGAGCGAAACAAGACGGTGGAGCGTGAAAGAGAGCGAAACGAGATGAAGGAGGGTGGAAGAGAGCGAAACGAGACGAAGGAGGGTGAAAGAGACAGAAACGAGATGAAGGAGGGTGAAAGAGAGCGAAACGCGACGAAGGAAAGTGAAAGAGAGTGAAACGAGACAAAGGAGGGTGAAAGGGTGCGAAACGAGATGAAGGAGGTTGAAAGAGAGCGAAACCAGATGAAGGAGTGTGAAAGAGAGCGAAACGAGACGAAGGAGGGTGAAAGAGGGCGAAACGAGACGAAGGCGGGTGGAACAGAGCGAAACAAGACGAAAGAAGAGTGAAAGAGAGCAAAACGAGATGAAGGAGGGTGAAAGAGAGCTAAACGAGACGAAGGAGGGTGAAAGAGAGCAAAACCAGTTGAAGGAGGGAAAAAGAGAGCGAATCGAGACGAAGGAGGGTGAAAGAGAGCGAAACGACACGAAGGAGGGTGAAAGAGAGCGAAACGAGAAGAAGGAGGGTGAAAGAGAGCGAAACGAGACGAAGGAGGGTGAAAGAGAGCGAAACGAGAGGAAGGAGGGTGAAAGAGCGCGAAACAAGACAAAGGAGGGTGAAAGAGAGCGAAACGAGACGAAGGAGGGTAAAAGAGAGCGAAACGAGACGAAGGAGGGTGAAAGAGAGCGAAACGAGGCGAAGAAAGTTGAAAGAGAGCGAAACGAGACGAAGGAGGGTGAAAGAGAGCGAAACGAGATGAAGGAGGGTCACAGAGAGCGAAACGAGATGAAGGAGGGTCAAAGAGAGCGAGACGAGACGGTGGAGGGTGAAAGAGAGCGAAACGAAACGATGGAGGGTGAAAGAGAGCGAAACGAGACGAAGGAGGGTGAAAGAGAGTGAAACAAGACGATAGAGGGTGAAAGAGAGCGAAACGAGAGGAAGGAGGGTGAAAGAGAGCAAAACGAGACAAAGGAGAGTGAAAGAGAGCGAAACGAGACGAAGGAGGGTGAAAGAGAGCGAAACGAGACGAAGGAGGGTGAAAGAGAGCGAAACGAGACGAAGAAAGGTGAAAGAGAGCAAAACGAGACGAAGGAGGGTGAAAGAGAGCGAAAAGAGATGAAAGAGGGTGAAAGAGAGCGAAAGGAGTCGCAGGAGGGTGAAAGAGAGTGGAACGAGACGAAGGAGGGTGAATGAGACCGAAACGAGACGAAGGAGGTTGAAAGAGAGCGAAACAAGACGATGGAGGGTGAAAGAGTGCGAAACGAGAAGAAGGAGGGTGAAAGAGAGCGAAACGAGACGAAGGAGGGTGAAAGAGAGCGAAACGAGATGAAGGAGGGTGAAAGAGAGCGAAACGAGACGAAGGAGGGTGAAAGAGAGCGAAACGTGATGAAGGAGGGTGAAAGAGAGCTAAACGAGACGAAGGAGGGTCACAGAGAGCGAAACAAGACGAAAGAGGGTAAAAGAGAGCGAAACGAGAAGGTGGAGGGTGAAAGAGAGCGAAACGAGATGATGGAGGGTGAAAGAGAGCGAAACAAGACGAAGGAGGGCGAAAGAGAGCGAAACGAGAGGAAGGAGGGTGAAAGAGAGCGAAACGAGATGAAGGAGGGTGAAAGATAGCGAAACGAGATGAAGGAGGGTGAAAGAGAGCGAAACGAGACGAAGGAGGGTGAATGAGGGTGAAACGAGACGAAGGCGGGTGGAACAGAGCGAAACAAGACGAAAGAAGAGTGAAAGAGAGCGAAACGAGATGAAGGAGGGTGAAAGAGAGCGAAAGGAGATGAAGGAGGGTGAAAGAGAGCGAAATGAGACGAAGGAGGGTGAAAGAGAGCGAAAGGAGTTGAAGGAGGGTGAAAGAGAGTGGAACGAGACGAAGGAGGGTGAAAGAGAGCGAAACGAGACGAAGGAGGGTGAAAGAGAGCGAAACGAGACGAAGGAGGCTGAAAGAGAGCGAAACGAGATGAAGGAGGGTCAAAGAGAGCGAATCGAGACGAAAGAGGGTGAAAGAGAGCGAAACGCGATGAAGGAGGGTGAAAGAGAGCTAAACGAGACAAAGGAGGGTGAAAGAGAGCTAAAGGAGTCGAAGGAGGGTGAAAGAGAGTGGAACGAGACGAAGGAGGGTGAAAGAGACCAAAACGAGACGAAGGAGGGTGAAAGAGAGCGAAACGAGACGAAGGAGGGTGAAAGAGAGCGAAACGAGAAGAAGGATTGTGAAAGAGAGCGAAACGAGACGAAGGAGGGTGAAAGAGAGCGAAACGACATGTAGGAGGGTCAAAGAGAGCGAAACGAGACGGTGGAGGGTGAAAGACAGCGAAAAAAAACGGTGGAGGGTGAAAGAGAGCGAAACGAGACGAAGGAGGGTGAAAGAGAGTGACACAAGACGATGGAGGGTGAAAGAGAGCGAAACGAGAGGAAGGAGGGTGAAAGAGCGCGAAACGAGACAAAGGAGGGTGAAAGAGAGCGAAACAAGACGAAAGAGGGTAAAAGAGAGCGAAACGAGACGAAGGAGGGTGAAAGAGAGCGAAACGAGACGATGAAAGTTGAAAGAGAGCGAAATGAGACGACGGAGGGTGAAAGAGAGCGAAAGGAGATGAAGGAGGGTGAAAGAGAGCGAAATGTGTCGTGGGAGGGTGAAAGAGAGTGGAACGAGACGAAGGAGGGTGAAGGAGACCGAAACGAGACGAAGGAGGGTGAAAGAGAGTGAAACGAGACGAAGGAGGGTGAAAGAGAGCGAAACGAGAATAAGGAGGATGAAAGAGAGCGTAACGAGACGAAGGAGGGGGTACGAGAGCGAAACGAGAGGAAGGAGGGTGAAAGAGAGCAAAACGAGACAAAGGACGGTGAAAGAGAGTGAAACGAGACGAAGGAGGGTGAAAGAGAGGAAAAGGAGTCGCAGGAGTGTGAAAGAGAGTGGAACGAGACGAAGGAGGGTGAGGGAGACCGAAACGAGACAAAGGAGGTTGAAAGAGAGCGAAACAAGACGAAGGAGGGTGAAAGAGAGCGAAACGAGAAGAAGGAGTGTGAAAGAGAGCGAAACGAGACGAAGGAGGGTGAAAGAGAGCGAAACAAGACGAAGGTGGGCGAAAGAGAGCGAAACGAGAGGAAGGAGGGTGAAAGAGAGCGAAACGAGATGAAGGAGAGTGAAAGAGAGCGAAACGAGATGAAGGAGGGTGAAAGAGAGCGAAACGAGACGAAGGAGGGTGAAAGAGAGCGAAAGGAGTCGAAGGAGGTTGAAAGAGAGCGGAACGAGACGAAGGAGGGTGAAAGAGAACGAAACGGGACGAAGGAGGGTGAAAGAGAGTGAAACGAGACGAAGGAGGCTGAAAGAGGGCGAAACGAGACGAAGCCAGGTGGAAGAGAGCGAAACAAGACGAAGGAGGGTGAAAGAGAGTGAAACGAGACGAAGGAGGGTGAAAGAGAGCAAAACGAGACGAAGGAGAGTAAAACAGGGCGAAACGAGATGAAGGAGGGTGCAAGAGAGCTAAACGAGACAAAGGAGGGTCAAAGAGAGCGAAACAAGACGGTGGAGGGTGAAAGAGAGCGAAACGAGACGAAGGAGGGTGAAAGAGAGTGAAACGAGACGAAGGAGGGCGAAAGATAGCGAAACGAGATGAAGGAGGGTGAAAGAGAGTGAAACGAGAAGAAGGAGGGTGAAAGAGAGCGAAACGAGACGAAGGAGGGTGAAAGAGAATGAAACGAGATGAAGGAGGGTCAAAGAGAGCGAATCGAGACGAAGGAGGGTGAAAGAGAGCGAAACGAGATGAAGGAGGGTGAAAGAGAGCTAAACGAGACGAAAGAGGGCGAAAGAGAGCGAAACGAGATGAAGGAGTGTCAAAGAGAGCGAATCGAGACGAAGGAGGGTGAAAGAGAGCGAAACGAGACGAAGGAGGGTGAAAGAGAGCGAAACGAGAAGAAGGAGTGTGAAAGAGAGCGAAACGAGTCGAAGGAGGGTGAAAGAGAGTGGAACGAGACGAAGGAGGGTGAAAGAGACCAAAACGAGACGAAGGGGGGTGAAAGAGAGCGAAACGAGACGAAGGAGGGTGAAAGAGAGCGAAACGAGAAGAAGGACGGTGAAAGAGAGCGAAACGAGACGAAGGAGGGTGAAAGAGAGCGAAACGAGATGTAGGAGGGTCAAAGAGAGCTAAACGAGACGAAGGAGGGTGAAAGAGAGCAAAACGAGTTGAAGGAGGGTCAAAGAGAGCGAATCGAGACGAAGGAGGGTGAAAGAGAGCGAAACGAGACGAAGGAGGGTGAAAGAGAGCGAAACGAGAAGAAGGAGGGTGAAAGAGAGCGAAACGAGACGAAGGAGGGTGAAAGAGAGCGAAACGAGAGGAAGGAGGGTGAAAGAGCGCGAAACGAGACAAAGGAGGGTGAAAGAGAGCGAAACGAGATGAAGGAGGGTAAAAGAGAGCGAAACGAGACGAAGGAGGGTGAAAGAGAGCGAAACGAGGCCAAGAAAGTTGAAAGAGAGCGAAACGAGACGAAGGAGGGTGAAAGAGAGCAAAACGAGACGAAGGATGGCGAAAGAGAGCAAAACGAGACGAAGGAGTGTAAAACAGAGCGAAACGAGACGAAGGAGTGTGCAAGAGAGCTAAACGAGACGAAGGAGGGTTAAAGAGAGCGAAACAAGACGGTGGAGCGTGAAAGAGAGCGAAACGAGATGAAGGAGGGTGGAAGAGAGCGAAACGAGACGAAGGAGGGTGAAAGAGACAGAAACGAGATGAAGGAGGGTGAAAGAGAGCGAAACGCGACGAAGGAAAGTGAAAGAGAGTGAAACGAGACAAAGGAGGGTGAAAGGGTGCGAAACGAGATGAAGGAGGTTGAAAGAGAGCGAAACCAGATGAAGGAGTGTGAAAGAGAGCGAAACGAGACGAAGGAGGGTGAAAGAGGGCGAAACGAGACGAAGGCGGGTGGAACAGAGCGAAACAAGACGAAAGAAGAGTGAAAGAGAGCAAAACGAGATGAAGGAGGGTGAAAGAGAGCTAAACGAGACGAAGGAGGGTGAAAGAGAGCAAAACCAGTTGAAGGAGGGAAAAAGAGAGCGAATCGAGACGAAGGAGGGTGAAAGAGAGCGAAACGACACGAAGGAGGGTGAAAGAGAGCGAAACGAGAAGAAGGAGGGTGAAAGAGAGCGGAACGAGACGAAGGAGGGTGAAAGAGAACGAAACGGGACGAAGGAGGGTGAAAGAGAGTGAAACGAGACGAAGGAGGCTGAAAGAGGGCGAAACGAGACGAAGCCAGGTGGAAGAGAGCGAAACAAGACGAAGGAGGGTGAAAGAGAGTGAAACGAGACGAAGGAGGGTGAAAGAGAGCAAAACGAGACGAAGGAGAGTAAAACAGGGCGAAACGAGATGAAGGAGGGTGCAAGAGAGCTAAACGAGACAAAGGAGGGTCAAAGAGAGCGAAACAAGACGGTGGAGGGTGAAAGAGAGCGAAACGAGACGAAGGAGGGTGAAAGAGAGTGAAACGAGACGAAGGAGGGCGAAAGATAGCGAAACGAGATGAAGGAGGGTGAAAGAGAGTGAAACGAGAAGAAGGAGGGTGAAAGAGAGCGAAACGAGACGAAGGAGGGTGAAAGAGAATGAAACGAGATGAAGGAGGGTCAAAGAGAGCGAATCGAGACGAAGGAGGGTGAAAGAGAGCGAAACGAGATGAAGGAGGGTGAAAGAGAGCTAAACGAGACGAAAGAGGGCGAAAGAGAGCGAAACGAGATGAAGGAGTGTCAAAGAGAGCGAATCGAGACGAAGGAGGGTGAAAGAGAGCGAAACGAGACGAAGGAGGGTGAAAGAGAGCGAAACGAGAAGAAGGAGTGTGAAAGAGAGCGAAACGAGTCGAAGGAGGGTGAAAGAGAGTGGAACGAGACGAAGGAGGGTGAAAGAGACCAAAACGAGACGAAGGGGGGTGAAAGAGAGCGAAACGAGACGAAGGAGGGTGAAAGAGAGCGAAACGAGAAGAAGGACGGTGAAAGAGAGCGAAACGAGACGAAGGAGGGTGAAAGAGAGCGAAACGAGATGTAGGAGGGTCAAAGAGAGCTAAACGAGACGAAGGAGGGTGAAAGAGAGCAAAACGAGTTGAAGGAGGGTCAAAGAGAGCGAATCGAGACGAAGGAGGGTGAAAGAGAGCGAAACGAGACGAAGGAGGGTGAAAGAGAGCGAAACGAGAAGAAGGAGGGTGAAAGAGAGCGAAACGAGACGAAGGAGGGTGAAAGAGAGCGAAACGAGAGGAAGGAGGGTGAAAGAGCGCGAAACGAGACAAAGGAGGGTGAAAGAGAGCGAAACGAGATGAAGGAGGGTAAAAGAGAGCGAAACGAGACGAAGGAGGGTGAAAGAGAGCGAAACGAGGCCAAGAAAGTTGAAAGAGAGCGAAACGAGACGAAGGAGGGTGAAAGAGAGCAAAACGAGACGAAGGATGGTGAAAGAGAGCAAAACGAGACGAAGGAGTGTAAAACAGAGCGAAACGAGACGAAGGAGTGTGCAAGAGAGCTAAACGAGACGAAGGAGGGTTAAAGAGAGCGAAACAAGACGGTGGAGCGTGAAAGAGAGCGAAACGAGATGAAGGAGGGTGGAAGAGAGCGAAACGAGACGAAGGAGGGTGAAAGAGACAGAAACGAGATGAAGGAGGGTGAAAGAGAGCGAAACGCGACGAAGGAAAGTGAAAGAGAGTGAAACGAGACAAAGGAGGGTGAAAGGGTGCGAAACGAGATGAAGGAGGTTGAAAGAGAGCGAAACCAGATGAAGGAGTGTGAAAGAGAGCGAAACGAGACGAAGGAGGGTGAAAGAGGGCGAAACGAGACGAAGGCGGGTGGAACAGAGCGAAACAAGACGAAAGAAGAGTGAAAGAGAGCAAAACGAGATGAAGGAGGGTGAAAGAGAGCTAAACGAGACGAAGGAGGGTGAAAGAGAGCAAAACCAGTTGAAGGAGGGAAAAAGAGAGCGAATCGAGACGAAGGAGGGTGAAAGAGAGCGAAACGACACGAAGGAGGGTGAAAGAGAGCGAAACGAGAAGAAGGAGGGTGAAAGAGAGCGAAACGAGACGAAGGTGGGTGAAAGAGAGCGAAACGAGAGGAAGGAGGGTGAAAGAGCGCGAAACAAGACAAAGGAGGGTGAAAGAGAGCGAAACGAGACGAAGGAGGGTAAAAGAGAGCGAAACGAGACGAAGGAGGGTGAAAGAGAGCGAAACGAGGCGAAGAAAGTTGAAAGAGAGCGAAACGAGACGAAGGAGGGTGAAAGAGAGCGAAACGAGATGAAGGAGGGTCACAGAGAGCGAAACGAGATGAAGGAGGGTCAAAGAGAGCGAGACGAGACGGTGGAGGGTGAAAGAGAGCGAAACGAAACGATGGAGGGTGAAAGAGAGCGAAACGAGACGAAGGAGGGTGAAAGAGAGTGAAACAAGACGATGGAGGGTGAAAGAGAGCGAAACGAGAGGAAGGAGGGTGAAAGAGAGCAAAACGAGACAAAGGAGAGTGAAAGAGAGCGAAACGAGACGAAGGAGGGTGAAAGAGAGCGAAACGAGACGAAGGAGGGTGAAAGAGAGCGAAACGAGACGAAGAAAGGTGAAAGAGAGCAAAACGAGACGAAGGAGGGTGAAAGAGAGCGAAAAGAGATGAAAGAGGGTGAAAGAGAGCGAAAGGAGTCGCAGGAGGGTGAAAGAGAGTGGAACGAGACGAAGGAGGGTGAATGAGACCGAAACGAGACGAAGGAGGTTGAAAGAGAGCGAAACAAGACGATGGAGGGTGAAAGAGTGCGAAACGAGAAGAAGGAGGGTGAAAGAGAGCGAAACGAGACGAAGGAGGGTGAAAGAGAGCGAAACGAGATGAAGGAGGGTGAAAGAGAGCGAAACGAGACGAAGGAGGGTGAAAGAGAGCGAAATGTGATGAAGGAGGGTGAAAGAGAGCTAAACGAGACGAAGGAGGGTCACAGAGAGCGAAACAAGACGAAAGAGGGTAAAAGAGAGCGAAACGAGAAGGTGGAGGGTGAAAGAGAGCGAAACGAGATGATGGAGGGTGAAAGAGAGCGAAACAAGACGAAGGAGGGCGAAAGAGAGCGAAACGAGAGGAAGGAGGGTGAAAGAGAGCGAAACGAGATGAAGGAGGGTGAAAGATAGCGAAACGAGATGAAGGAGGGTGAAAGAGAGCGAAACGAGACGAAGGAGGGTGAATGAGGGTGAAACGAGACGAAGGCGGGTGGAACAGAGCGAAACAAGACGAAAGAAGAGTGAAAGAGAGCGAAACGAGATGAAGGAGGGTGAAAGAGAGCGAAAGGAGATGAAGGAGGGTGAAAGAGAGCGAAATGAGACGAAGGAGGGTGAAAGAGAGCGAAAGGAGTTGAAGGAGGGTGAAAGAGAGTGGAACGAGACGAAGGAGGGTGAAAGAGAGCGAAACGAGACGAAGGAGGGTGAAAGAGAGCGAAACGAGATGAAGGAGGGTGAAAGAGAGCGAAACGAGACGAAGGAGGCTGAAAGAGAGCGAAACGAGATGAAGGAGGGTCAAAGAGAGCGAATCGAGACGAAAGAGGGTGAAAGAGAGCGAAACGCGATGAAGGAGGGTGAAAGAGAGCTAAACGAGACAAAGGAGGGTGAAAGAGAGCTAAAGGAGTCGAAGGAGGGTGAAAGAGAGTGGAACGAGACGAAGGAGGGTGAAAGAGACCAAAACGAGACGAAGGAGGGTGAAAGAGAGCGAAACGAGACGAAGGAGGGTGAAAGAGAGCGAAACGAGAAGAAGGACGGTGAAAGAGAGCGAAACGAGACGAAGGAGGGTGAAAGAGAGCGAAACGACATGTAGGAGGGTCAAAGAGAGCGAAACGAGACGGTGGAGGGTGAAAGACAGCGAAACAAAACGGTGGAGGGTGAAAGAGAGCGAAACGAGACGAAGGAGGGTGAAAGAGAGTGACACAAGACGATGGAGGGTGAAAGAGAGCGAAACGAGAGGAAGGAGGGTGAAAGAGCGCGAAACGAGACAAAGGAGGGTGAAAGAGAGCGAAACAAGACGAAAGAGGGTAAAAGAGAGCGAAACGAGACGAAGGAGGGTGAAAGAGAGCGAAACGAGACGATGAAAGTTGAAAGAGAGCGAAATGAGACGACGGAGGGTGAAAGAGAGCGAAAGGAGATGAAGGAGGGTGAAAGAGAGCGAAATGTGTCGTGGGAGGGTGAAAGAGAGTGGAACGAGACGAAGGAGGGTGAAGGAGACCGAAACGAGACGAAGGAGGGTGAAAGAGAGTGAAACGAGACGAAGGAGGGTGAAAGAGAGCGAAACGAGAATAAGGAGGATGAAAGAGAGCGTAACGAGACGAAGGAGGGTGTACGAGAGCGAAACGAGAGGAAGGAGGGTGAAAGAGAGCAAAACGAGACAAAGGACGGTGAAAGAGAGTGAAACGAGACGAAGGAGGGTGAAAGAGAGGAAAAGGAGTCGCAGGAGTGTGAAAGAGAGTGGAACGAGACGAAGGAGGGTGAGGGAGACCGAAACGAGACAAAGGAGGTTGAAAGAGAGCGAAACAAGACGAAGGAGGGTGAAAGAGAGCGAAACGAGAAGAAGGAGTGTGAAAGAGAGCGAAACGAGACGAAGGAGGGTGAAAGAGAGCGAAACAAGACGAAGGTGGGCGAAAGAGAGCGAAACGAGAGGAAGGAGGGTGAAAGAGAGCGAAACGAGATGAAGGAGAGTGAAAGAGAGCGAAACGAGATGAAGGAGGGTGAAAGAGAGCGAAACGAGACGAAGGAGGGTGAAAGAGAGCGAAAGGAGTCGAAGGAGGTTGAATGAGAGCGGAACGAGACGAAGGAGGGTGAAAGAGAACGAAACGGGACGAAGGAGGGTGAAAGAGAGTGAAACGAGACGAAGGAGGCTGAAAGAGGGCGAAACGAGACGAAGCCAGGTGGAAGAGAGCGAAACAAGACGAAGGAGGGTGAAAGAGAGTGAAACGAGACGAAGGAGGGTGAAAGAGAGCAAAACGAGACGAAGGAGAGTAAAACAGGGCGAAACGAGATGAAGGAGGGTGCAAGAGAGCTAAACGAGACAAAGGAGGGTCAAAGAGAGCGAAACAAGACGGTGGAGGGTGAAAGAGAGCGAAACGAGACGAAGGAGGGTGAAAGAGAGTGAAACGAGACGAAGGAGGGCGAAAGATAGCGAAACGAGATGAAGGAGGGTGAAAGAGAGTGAAACGAGAAGAAGGAGGGTGAAAGAGAGCGAAACGAGACGAAGGAGGGTGAAAGAGAATGAAACGAGATGAAGGAGGGTCAAAGAGAGCGAATCGAGACGAAGGAGGGTGAAAGAGAGCGAAACGAGATGAAGGAGGGTGAAAGAGAGCTAAACGAGACGAAAGAGGGCGAAAGAGAGCGAAACGAGATGAAGGAGTGTCAAAGAGAGCGAATCGAGACGAAGGAGGGTGAAAGAGAGCGAAACGAGACGAAGGAGGGTGAAAGAGAGCGAAACGAGAAGGAGTGTGAAAGAGAGCGAAACGAGACGAAGGAGGGTGAAAGAGAGCGAAACGAGAGGAAGGAGGGTGAAAGAGCGCGAAACGAGACAAAGGAGAGTGAAAGAGAGCGAAACGAGACGAAGGAGGGTAAAAGAGAGCGAAACGAGACGAAGGAGGGTGAAAGAGAGCGAAACGAGGCGAAGAAAGTTGAAAGAGAGCGAAACGAGATGAAGGAGGGTGAAAGAGAGCGAAACGAGAAGAAGGAGGGTGAAAGAGAGCGAAACGAGACAAAGGAAGGTGAAAGAGAGCGAAACGAGATGAAGGAGGGTCAAAGAGAGCGAAACGAGACGAAGGAGGGTGAAAGAGAGCGAAACGTGATGAAGGAGGGTGAAAGAGAGCTAAACGAGACGAAGGAGGGTCACAGAGAGCGAAACAAGACGAAAGAGGGTAAAAGAGAGCGAAACGAGAAGGTGGAGGGTGAAAGAGAGCGAAACGAGATGATGGAGGGTGAAAGAGAGCGAAACAAGACGAAGGAGGGCGAAAGAGAGCGAAACGAGAGGAAGGAGGGTGAAAGAGAGCGAAACGAGATGAAGGAGGGTGAAAGATAGCGAAACGAGATGAAGGAGGGTGAAAGAGAGCGAAACGAGACGAAGGAGGGTGAATGAGGGTGAAACGAGACGAAGGCGGGTGGAACAGAGCGAAACAAGACGAAAGAAGAGTGAAAGAGAGCGAAACGAGATGAAGGAGGGTGAAAGAGAGCGAAAGGAGATGAAGGAGGGTGAAAGAGAGCGAAATGAGACGAAGGAGGGTGAAAGAGAGCGAAAGGAGTTGAAGGAGGGTGAAAGAGAGTGGAACGAGACGAAGGAGGGTGAAAGAGAGCGAAACGAGACGAAGGAGGGTGAAAGAGAGCGAAACGAGATGAAGGAGGGTGAAAGAGAGCGAAACGAGACGAAGGAGGCTGAAAGAGAGCGAAACGAGATGAAGGAGGGTAAAAGAGAGCGAAACGAGACGAAGGAGGGTGAAAGAGAGCGAAACGAGACGATGAAAGTTGAAAGAGAGCGAAATGAGACGACGGAGGGTGAAAGAGAGCGAAAGGAGATGAAGGAGGGTGAAAGAGAGCGAAATGTGTCGTGGGAGGGTGAAAGAGAGTGGAACGAGACGAAGGAGGGTGAAGGAGACCGAAACGAGACGAAGGAGGGTGAAAGAGAGTGAAACGAGACGAAGGAGGGTGAAAGAGAGCGAAACGAGAATAAGGAGGATGAAAGAGAGCGTAACGAGACGAAGGAGGGTGTACGAGAGCGAAACGAGAGGAAGGAGGGTGAAAGAGAGCAAAACGAGACAAAGGACGGTGAAAGAGAGTGAAACGAGACGAAGGAGGGTGAAAGAGAGGAAAAGGAGTCGCAGGAGTGTGAAAGAGAGTGGAACGAGACGAAGGAGGGTGAGGGAGACCGAAACGAGACAAAGGAGGTTGAAAGAGAGCGAAACAAGACGAAGGAGGGTGAAAGAGAGCGAAACAAGACGAAGGAGGGCGAAAGAGAGCGAAACGAGAGGAAGGAGGGTGAAAGAGAGCGAAACGAGATGAAGGAGGGTGAAAGATAGCGAAACGAGATGAAGGAGGGTGAAAGAGAGCGAAACGAGACGAAGGAGGGTGAATGAGGGTGAAACGAGACGAAGGCGGGTGGAACAGAGCGAAACAAGACGAAAGAAGAGTGAAAGAGAGCGAAACGAGATGAAGGAGGGTGAAAGAGAGCGAAAGGAGATGAAGGAGGGTGAAAGAGAGCGAAATGAGACGAAGGAGGGTGAAAGAGAGCGAAAGGAGTTGAAGGAGGGTGAAAGAGAGTGGAACGAGACGAAGGAGGGTGAAAGAGAGCGAAACGAGACGAAGGAGGGTGAAAGAGAGCGAAACGAGATGAAGGAGGGTGAAAGAGAGCGAAACGAGACGAAGGAGGCTGAAAGAGAGCGAAACGAGATGAAGGAGGGTCAAAGAGAGCGAATCGAGACGAAAGAGGGTGAAAGAGAGCGAAACGCGATGAAGGAGGGTGAAAGAGAGCTAAACGAGACAAAGGAGGGTGAAAGAGAGCTAAAGGAGTCGAAGGAGGGTGAAAGAGAGTGGAACGAGACGAAGGAGGGTGAAAGAGACCAAAACGAGACGAAGGAGGGTGAAAGAGAGCGAAACGAGACGAAGGAGGGTGAAAGAGAGCGAAACGAGAAGAAGGACGGTGAAAGAGAGCGAAACGAGACGAAGGAGGGTGAAAGAGAGCGAAACGACATGTAGGAGGGTCAAAGAGAGCGAAACGAGACGGTGGAGGGTGAAAGACAGCGAAACAAAACGGTGGAGGGTGAAAGAGAGCGAAACGAGACGAAGGAGGGTGAAAGAGAGTGACACAAGACGATGGAGGGTGAAAGAGAGCGAAACGAGAGGAAGGAGGGTGAAAGAGCGCGAAACGAGACAAAGGAGGGTGAAAGAGAGCGAAACAAGACGAAAGAGGGTAAAAGAGAGCGAAACGAGACGAAGGAGGGTGAAAGAGAGCGAAACGAGACGATGAAAGTTGAAAGAGAGCGAAATGAGACGACGGAGGGTGAAAGAGAGCGAAAGGAGATGAAGGAGGGTGAAAGAGAGCGAAATGTGTCGTGGGAGGGTGAAAGAGAGTGGAACGAGACGAAGGAGGGTGAAGGAGACCGAAACGAGACGAAGGAGGGTGAAAGAGAGTGAAACGAGACGAAGGAGGGTGAAAGAGAGCGAAACGAGAATAAGGAGGATGAAAGAGAGCGTAACGAGACGAAGGAGGGTGTACGAGAGCGAAACGAGAGGAAGGAGGGTGAAAGAGAGCAAAACGAGACAAAGGACGGTGAAAGAGAGTGAAACGAGACGAAGGAGGGTGAAAGAGAGGAAAAGGAGTCGCAGGAGTGTGAAAGAGAGTGGAACGAGACGAAGGAGGGTGAGGGAGACCGAAACGAGACAAAGGAGGTTGAAAGAGAGCGAAACAAGACGAAGGAGGGTGAAAGAGAGCGAAACGAGAAGAAGGAGTGTGAAAGAGAGCGAAACGAGACGAAGGAGGGTGAAAGAGAGCGAAACAAGACGAAGGTGGGCGAAAGAGAGCGAAACGAGAGGAAGGAGGGTGAAAGAGAGCGAAACGAGATGAAGGAGAGTGAAAGAGAGCGAAACGAGATGAAGGAGGGTGAAAGAGAGCGAAACGAGACGAAGGAGGGTGAAAGAGAGCGAAAGGAGTCGAAGGAGGTTGAATGAGAGCGGAACGAGACGAAGGAGGGTGAAAGAGAACGAAACGGGACGAAGGAGGGTGAAAGAGAGTGAAACGAGACGAAGGAGGCTGAAAGAGGGCGAAACGAGACGAAGCCAGGTGGAAGAGAGCGAAACAAGACGAAGGAGGGTGAAAGAGAGTGAAACGAGACGAAGGAGGGTGAAAGAGAGCAAAACGAGACGAAGGAGAGTAAAACAGGGCGAAACGAGATGAAGGAGGGTGCAAGAGAGCTAAACGAGACAAAGGAGGGTCAAAGAGAGCGAAACAAGACGGTGGAGGGTGAAAGAGAGCGAAACGAGACGAAGGAGGGTGAAAGAGAGTGAAACGAGACGAAGGAGGGCGAAAGATAGCGAAACGAGATGAAGGAGGGTGAAAGAGAGTGAAACGAGAAGAAGGAGGGTGAAAGAGAGCGAAACGAGACGAAGGAGGGTGAAAGAGAATGAAACGAGATGAAGGAGGGTCAAAGAGAGCGAATCGAGACGAAGGAGGGTGAAAGAGAGCGAAACGAGATGAAGGAGGGTGAAAGAGAGCTAAACGAGACGAAAGAGGGCGAAAGAGAGCGAAACGAGATGAAGGAGTGTCAAAGAGAGCGAATCGAGACGAAGGAGGGTGAAAGAGAGCGAAACGAGACGAAGGAGGGTGAAAGAGAGCGAAACGAGAAGAAGGAGTGTGAAAGAGAGCGAAACGAGACGAAGGAGGGTGAAAGAGAGCGAAACGAGAGGAAGGAGGGTGAAAGAGCGCGAAACGAGACAAAGGAGAGTGAAAGAGAGCGAAACGAGACGAAGGAGGGTAAAAGAGAGCGAAACGAGACGAAGGAGGGTGAAAGAGAGCGAAACGAGGCGAAGAAAGTTGAAAGAGAGCGAAACGAGATGAAGGAGGGTGAAAGAGAGCGAAACGAGAAGAAGGAGGGTGAAAGAGAGCGAAACGAGACAAAGGAAGGTGAAAGAGAGCGAAACGAGATGAAGGAGGGTCAAAGAGAGCGAAACGAGACGGTGGAGGGTGAAAGAGAGCGAAACGAAACGGTGGAGGGTGAAAGAGAGCCAAACGAGACGAAGGAGGGTGAAAGAGAGTGAAACAAGAAGATGGAGGGTGAAAGAGAGCGAAACGAGAGGAAGGAGGGTGAAAGAGAGCGAAACGAGACAAAGGAGAGTGAAAGAGAGCGAAACGAGACGAAGGAGGGTGAAAGAGAGCGAAACGAGACGAAGCTGGGTGAAAGAGAGCGAAACGAGATGAAGGAGGGTGAAAGATAGCGAAACGAGATGAAGGAGTGTCAAAGAGAGCGAAACGAGACGAAGGAGGGTGAAAGAGAGCGAAACGAGATGAAGGAGGGTGAAAGAGAGCTAAACGAGACGAAGGAGGGTCACAGAGAGCGAAACGAGACGAAAGAGGGTAAAAGAGAGCGAAACGAGAAGGTGGAGGGTGAAAGAGAGCGAAACGAGACGAAGGAGAGTGAAAGAGAGCGAAACAAGACGAAGGAGGGCGAAAGAGAGCGAAACGAGAGGAAGGAGGGTGAAAGAGAGCGAAACGAGATGAAGGAGGGTGAAAGATAGCGAAACGAGATGAAGGAGGGTGAAAGAGAGCGAAACGAGACTTAGGAGGGTGAAAGAGAGCGAAACGAGACGAAGGAGGGTGAAAGAGAGCGAATCAAGACGAAGGAGGGCGAAAGAGAGCGATACAAGAGGAAGGAGGGTGAAAGAGAGCGAAACGAGATGAAGGAGGGTGAAAGATAGCGAAACGAAATGAAGGAGGGTGAAAGAGAGTGAAACGAGACGAAGGAGGGTGAAGGAGAGCGAAAGGAGTCGAAGGAGGGTGAAAGAGAGCGGAACGAGACAAAGGAGGGTGAAAGAGAATGAAACGAGACGAAGGAGGGTGAAAGAGAGTGAAACGAGACGAAGAAGGGTGAAAGAGGGCGAAACGAGACGAAGGCGGGTGGAACAGAGCGAAACAAGACGAATGAGGGTGAAAGAGAGCAAAACGAGACGAAGGATGGTGAAAGAGTGCAAAACGAGACGAAGGAGTGTAAAACAAAGCGAAACGAGACGAAGGAGTGTGCAAGAGAGCTAAACGAGACAAAGGAGGGTCAAAGAGAGCGAAACAAGACGGTGGAGCGTGAAAGAGAGCGAAACGAGATGAAGGAGGGTGGAAGAGAGCGAAACGAGACGAAGGAGGGTGAAAGAGACAGAAACGAGATGAAGGAAGGTGAAAGAGAGCGAAACGCGACGAAGGAAAGTGAAAGAGAGTGAAACGAGACAAAGGAGGGTGAAAGGGAGCGAAACGAGATGAAGGAGGTTGAAAGAGAGCGAAACCAGATGAATGAGTGTGAAAGAGAGCGAAACGAGACGAAGGAGGGTGAAAGAGGGCGAAACGAGACGAAGGCGGGTGGAACAGAGCGAAACAAGACGAAAGAAGAGTGAAAGAGAGCAAAACGAGATGAAGGAGGGTGAAAGAGAGCTAAACGAGACGAAGGAGGGTGAAAGAGAGCAAAACGAGTTGAAGGAGGGTCAAAGAGAGCGAATCGAGACGAAGGAGGGTGAAAGAGAGCGAAACGAGACGAAGGAGGGTGAAAGAGAGCGAAACGAGAAGAAGGAGGGTGAAAGAGAGCAAAACGAGACGAAGGAGGGTGAAAGAGAGCGAAACGAGATGAATGAGGGTCAAAGAGAGCGAAACGAGACATTGGAGGGTGAAAGAGAGCGAAACGAAACGGTGGAGGGTGAAAGAGAGCGAAACGAGACGAAGGAGGGTGAAAGAGAGCAAAACGAGACAAAGGACGGTGAAAGAGAGTGAAACGAGACGAAGGAGGGTGAAAGAGAGCAAAAGGAGTCGCAGGAGTGTGAAAGAGAGTGGAACGAGACGAAGGAGGGTGAGGGAGACCGAAACGAGACAAAGGAGGTTGAAAGAGAGCGAAACAAGACGAAGGAGGGTGAAAGAGAGCGAAACGAGAAGAAGGAGTGTGAAAGAGAGCGAAACGAGACGAAGGAGGGTGAAAGAGAGCGAAACAAGACGAAGGAGGGCGAAAGAGAGCAAACGAGAGGAAGAAGGGTGAAAGAGAGCGAAACGAGATGAAGGAGGGTGAAAGAGAGCGAAACGAGATGAAGGAGGGTGAAAGAGAGCGAAACGAGACGAAGGAGGGTGAAAGAGAGCGAAAGGAGTCGAAGGAGGTTGAAAGAGAGCGGAACGAGACGAAGGAGGGTGAAAGAGAACGAAACGGGACGAAGGAGGGTGAAAGAGAGTGAAACGAGACGAAGGAGGCTGAAAGAGGGCGAAACGAGACGAAGCCGGGTGGAAGAGAGCGAAACAAGACGAAGGAGGGTGAAAGAGAGGGAAACGAGACGAAGGAGGGTGAAAGAGAGCAAAACGAGACGAAGGAGAGTAAAACAGGGCGAAACGAGATGAAGGAGGGTGCAAGAGAGCTAAACGAGACAAAGGAGGGTCAAAGAGAGCGAAACAAGACGGTGGAGGGTGAAAGAGAGCGAAACGAGACGAAGGAGGGTGAAAGAGAGCGAAACGAGGAGAAGGAGGGTGAAAGAGAGCGAAACGAGACGAAGGAGGGTGAAAGAGAGCGAAACGAGATGAAGGAGTGTCAAAGAGAGCGAAACGAGACGAAGGAGGGTGAAAGAGAGCGAAACGAGATGAAGGAGGGTGAAAGAGAGCTAAACGAGACGAAGGAGGGTCACAGAGAGCGAAACGAGACGAAAGAGGGTAAAAGAGAGCGAAACGAGAAGGTGGAGGGTGAAAGAGAGCGAAACGAGACGAAGGAGAGTGAAAGAGAGCGAAACAAGACGAAGGAGGGCGAAAGAGAGCGAAACGAGAGGAAGGAGGGTGAAAGAGAGCGAAACGAGATGAAGGAGGGTGAAAGATAGCGAAACGAGATGAAGGAGGGTGAAAGAGAGCGAAACGAGACTTAGGAGGGTGAAAGAGAGCGAAACGAGACGAAGGAGGGTGAAAGAGAGCGAATCAAGACGAAGGAGGGCGAAAGAGAGCGATACAAGAGGAAGGAGGGTGAAAGAGAGCGAAACGAGATGAAGGAGGGTGAAAGATAGCGAAACGAGATGAAGGAGGGTGAAAGAGAGTGAAACGAGACGAAGGAGGGTGAAGGAGAGCGAAAGGAGTCGAAGGAGGGTGAAAGAGAGCGGAACGAGACAAAGGAGGGTGAAAGAGAATGAAACGAGACGAAGGAGGGTGAAAGAGAGTGAAACGAGACGAAGGAGGGTGAAAGAGGGCGAAACGAGACGAAGGCGGGTGGAACAGAGCGAAACAAGACGAATGAGGGTGAAAGAGAGCAAAACGAGACGAAGGATGGTGAAAGAGTGCAAAACGAGACGAAGGAGTGTAAAACAGAGCGAAACGAGACGAAGGAGTGTGCAAGAGAGCAAAACGAGACAAAGGAGGGTCAAAGAGAGCGAAACAAGACGGTGGAGCGTGAAAGAGAGCGAAACGAGATGAAGGAGGGTGGAAGAGAGCGAAACGAGACGAAGGAGGGTGAAAGAGACAGAAACGAGATGAAGGAAGGTGAAAGAGAGCGAAACGCGACGAAGGAAAGTGAAAGAGAGTGAAACGAGACAAAGGAGGGTGAAAGGGAGCGAAACGAGATGAAGGAGGTTGAAAGAGAGCGAAACCAGATGAATGAGTGTGAAAGAGAGCGAAACGAGACGAAGGAGGGTGAAAGAGGGCGAAACGAGACGAAGGCGGGTGGAACAGAGCGAAACAAGACGAAAGAAGAGTGAAAGAGAGCAAAACGAGATGAAGGAGGGTGAAAGAGAGCTAAACGAGACGAAGGAGGGTGAAAGAGAGCAAAACGAGTTGAAGGAGGGTCAAAGAGAGCGAATCGAGACGAAGGAGGGTGAAAGAGAGCGAAACGAGACGAAGGAGGGTGAAAGAGAGCGAAACGAGAAGAAGGAGGGTGAAAGAGAGCGAAACGAGACGAAGGAGGGTGAAAGAGAGCGAAACGAGAGGAAGGAGGGTGAAAGAGCGCGAAACGAGACAAAGGAGGGTGAAAGAGAGCGAAACGAGACGAAGGAAGGTAAAAGAGAGCGAAACGAGACGAAGGAGGGTGAAAGAGAGCGAAACGAGGCGAAGAAAGTTGAAAGAGAGCGAAACGAGACGAAGGAGGGTGAAAGAGAGCGAAACGAGACGAAGGAGGGTGAAAGAGAGCGAAACGAGATGAAGGAGGGTCAAAGAGAGTGAAACGAGACGGTGGAGGGTGAAAGAGAGCGAAACGAAACGATGGAGGGTGAAAGAGAGCGAAACGAGACGAAGGAGGGTGAAAGAGAGTGAAACAAGACGATGGAGGGTGAAAGAGAGCGAAACGAGAGGAAGGAGGGTGAAAGAGAGCAAAACGAGACAAAGGAGAGTGAAAGAGAGCGAAAGGAGATGAAGGAGGGTGAAAGAGAGCGAAAGGAGTCGCAGGAGGGTGAAAGAGAGTGGAACGAGATGAAGGAGGGTGAAGGAGACCGAAACGAGACGAAGGAGGTTGAAAGAGAGCGAAACAAGACGATGGAGGGTGAAAGAGTGCGAAACGAGAAGAAGGAGGGTGAAAGAGAGCGAAACGAGACGAAGGAGGGTGAAAGAGAGCGAAACGAGATGAAGGAGGGTGAAAGAGAGCGAAACGAGACGAAGGAGGGTGAAAGAGAGCGAAACGAGATGAAGGAGGGTGAAAGAGAGCTAAACGAGACGAAGGAGGGTCACAGAGAGCGAAACGAGACGAAAGAGGGTAAAAGAGAGCGAAACGAGAAGGTGGAGGGTGAAAGAGAGCGAAACGAGATGAAGGAGGGTGAAAGAGAGTGAAACAAGACGAAGGAGGGCGAAAGAGAGCGAAACGAGAGGAAGGAGGGTGAAAGAGAGCGAAACGAGATGAAGGAGGGTGAAAGATAGCGAAACGAGATGAAGGAGGGTGAAAGAGAGCGAAACGAGACGAAGGAGGGTGAATGAGGGCGAAACGAGATGAAGGCGGGTGGAACAGAGCAAAACAAGACGAAAGAAGAGTGAAAGAGAGCAAAACGAGAGGAAGGAGGGTGAAAGAGAGCGAAACGAGATGAAGGAGGGTGAAAGAGAGCGAAAGGAGATGAAGGAGGGTGAAAGAGAGCGAAATGAGACGAAGGAGGGTGAAAGAGAGCGAAAGGAGTTGAAGGAGGGTGAAAGAGACCGGAACGAGACGAAGGAGGGTGAAAGAGAGCGAAACGAGACGAAGGAGGGTGAAAGAGAGCGAAACGAGACGAAGGAGGGTGAAAGAGAGCGAAACGAGAAGAAGGAGGGTGAAAGAGAGCGAAACGAGACGAAGGAGGCTGAAAGAGAGCGAAACGAGATGAAGGAGGGTCAAAGAGAGCGAATCGAGACGAAAGAGGGTGAAAGAGAGCGAAACGCGATGAAGGAGGGTGAAACCGAGCTAAACGAGACGAAGGAGGGTGAAAGAGAGCTAAAGGAGTCGAAGGAGGGTGAAAGTGAGTGAAACGAGACGAAGGAGGGTGAAAGAGACCAAAACGAGACGAAGGAGGGTGAAAGAGAGCGAAACGAGAAGAAGTTGGGGGAAAGAGAGCGAAACGAGAAGAAGGAGGGTGAAAGAGAGCGAAACGAGACGAAGGAGGGTGAAAGAGAGCGAAACGAGATGAAGGAGGGTGAAAGAGAGCGAAACGAGACGAAGGAAGGTGAAAGAGAGCGAAACGAGATGAAGGAGGGTGAAAGCGAGCTAAACGAGACGAAGGAGGGTGAAAGAGAGCTAAAGGAGTCGAAGGAGGGTGAAAGAGAGTGGAACGAGACGAAGGAGGGTGAAAGAGACCAAAACGAGACGAAGGAGGGTGAAAGAGAGCGAAACGAGACGAAGGTGGGTGAAAGAGAGCGAAACGAGAAGAAGGAGGGTGAAAGAGAGCGAAACGAGACGAAGGAGGGTGAAAGAGAGCGAAACGAGATGAAGGAGGGTGAAAGAGAGCGAAACGAGACGAAGGAAGGTGAAAGAGAGCGAAACGAGATGAAGGAGGGTGAAAGAGAGCGAAACGAGATGAAGGAGGGTGAAAGAGAGCGAAACGAGACGAAGGAGGGTGAATGAGGGCGAAACGAGACGAAGGCGGGTGAAACAGAGCGAAACAAGACGAAAGAAGAGTGAAAGAGAGCAAAACGAGAGGAAGGAGGGTGAAAGAGCGCGAAACGAGATGAAGGAGGGTGAAAGAGAGCGAAAGGAGATGAAGGAGGGTGAAAGAGAGCGAAATGAGACGAAGGAGGGTGAACGAGAGCGAAAGGAGTTGAAGGAGGGTGAAAGAGAGTGGAACGAGACGAAGGAGGGTGAAAGAGAGCGAAACGAGACGAAGGAGGGTGAAAGAGAGCGAAACGAGACGAAGGAGGGTGAAAGAGAGCGAAACGAGAAGAAGGAGGGTGAAAGAGAGCGAAACGAGACGAAGGAGGCTGAAAGAGAGCGAAACGAGATGAAGGAGGGTCAAAGAGAGCGAATCGAGACGAAAGAGGGTGAAAGAGAGCGAAACGCGATGAAGGAGGGTGAAAGAGAGCTAAACGAGACGAAGGAGGGTGAAAGAGAGCTAAAGGAGTCGAAGGAGGGTGAAAGAGAGTGGAACGAGACGAAGGAGGGTGAAAGAGACCAAAACGAGACGAAGGAGGGTGAAAGAGAGCGAAACGAGACGAAGGAGGGTGAAAGAGAGCGAAACGAGAAGAAGGACGGTGAAAGAGAGCGAAACGAGACGAAGGAGGGTGAAAGAGAGCGAAACGAGATGTAGGAGGGTCAAAGAGAGCGAAACGAGACGGTGGAGGGTGAAAGACAGCGAAACAAAACGGTGGAGGGTGAAAGAGAGCGAAACGAGACGAAGGAGGGTGAAAGAGAGTGAAACAAGACGATGGAGGGTGAAAGAGAACGAAACGAGAGGAAGGAGGGTGAAAGAACGCGAAACGAGACAAAGGAGGGTGAAAGAGAGCGAAACAAGATGAAAGAGGGTAAAAGAGAGCGAAACGTGACGAAGGAGGGTGAAAGAGAGCGAAACGAGACGAAGAAAGTTGAAAGAGAGCGAAACGAGACGACGGAGGGTGAAAGTGAGCGAAAGGAGATGAAGGAGGGTGAAAGAGAGCGAAATGAGTCGAGGGAGGGTGAAAGAGAGTGGAACGAGACGAAGGAGGGTGAAGGAGACCGAAACGAGACGAACGAGGGTGAAAGAGAGTGAAACGAGACGAAGGAGGGTGAAAGAGAGCAAAACGAGAATAAGGAGGATGAAAGAGAGCGTAACGAGACGAAGGAGGGTGTACGAGAGCGAAACGAGATGAAGGAGGGTCACAGAGAGCGAAACGAGACGAAGGAGGGTGAAAGAGAGCGAAACAAGATGAAGGAGGGTGAAATAGAGCTAAACGAGAAGGTGGAGGTTGAAAGAGAGCGAAACGAGACGAAGGAGGGTGAAAGAGAGCGAAACAAGACGAAGGAGGGCGAAAGAGAGCGAAACGAGAGGAAGGAGGGTGAAAGAGAGCGAAACGAGATGAAGGAGGGTGAAAGAGAGCGAAACGAGATGAAGGAGGGTGAAAGAGAGCGAAACGAGACGAAGCAGGCTGAAAGAGAGTGAAAGGAGTCGAAGGAGGGTGAAAGAGAGCGGAACGAGACGAAGGAGGGTGAAAGAGAGCGAAATGAGACGAAGGAGGGTGAAATAGAGCGAAACGAGATGAAGGAGGGTGAAAGAGAGCTAAACGAGACGGTGGAGGGTGAAAGAGAGCGAAACGAGACGAAGGAGCGTGAAAGAGAGTGAAACAAGACGAAGGAGGGCGAAAGAGAGCGAAACGAGAGGAAGGAGGGTGAAAGAGAGCGAAACGAGATGAAGGAGCATGAAAGAGAGCGAAACGAGATGAAGGAGGGTGAAAGAGAGCGGAACGAGATGAAGGAGGGTCAAAGAGAGCGAATCGAGACGAAGGAGGGTGAAAGAGAGCGAAACGAGATGAAGGAGGGTGAAAGAGAGCTAAACGAGACGAAGGAGGGTGAAAGAGAGCGAAAGGAGTCGAAGGAGGGTGAAAGAGAGCGGAACGAGACGAAGGAGGGTGAAAGAGAGCGAAACGAGAAGAAGGAGGGTGAAAGAGAGCGAAACGAGACGAAGGAGGTTGAAACAGAACGAAACGAAAGGAAGGAGGGTGAAAGAGCGCGAAACGAGACAAAGGAGGGTGAAAGAGAGCGAAACGAGACGAAGGATGGTGAAAGAGAGCGAAACAAGACGAAGGAGGGGGAAAGAGAGCGAAACGAGATGAAGGAGGGTGAAAGAGAGCGAAACGAGACGAAGGAGGGCGAAAGAGAGCGAAACGAGATGAAGGAGGGTGAAAGAGAGCGAAACGAGATGTAGGAGGGTCAAAGAGAGCGAAACGAGACGGTGGAGGCTGAAAGACAGCGAAACAAAACGGTGGAGGGTGAAAGAGAGCGAAACGAGACGAAGGAGGGTGAAAGAGAGTGAAACAAGACAATGGAGGGTGAAAGAGAGCGAAACGAGAGGAAGGAGGGTGAAAGAGCGCGAAACGAGACAAAGGAGGGTGAAAGAGAGCGAAACAAGACGAAAGAGGGTAAAAGAGAGCGAAACGAGACGAAGGAGGGTGAAAGAGAGCGAAACGAGACGAAGAAAGTTGAAAGAGAGCGAAACGAGAATAAGGAGGATGAAAGAGAGCGTAACGAGACGAAGGAGGGTGTACGAGAGCGAAACGAGATGAAGGAGGGTCACAGAGAGCGAAACGAGACGAAGGAGGGTGAAAGAGAGCGAAACGAGACGAAGGAGGGTGAATGAGGGCGAAACGAGACGAAGGCGGGTGGAACAGAGCGAAACAAGACGAAAGAAGAGTGAAAGAGAGCAAAACGAGAGGAAGGAGGGTGAAAGAGCGCGAAACGAGATGAAGGAGGGTGAAAGAGAGCGAAAGGAGATGAAGGAGGGTGAAAGAGAGCGAAATGAGACGAAGGAGGGTGAACGAGAGCGAAAGGAGTTGAAGGAGGGTGAAAGAGAGTGGAACGAGACGAAGGAGGGTGAAAGAGAGCGAAACGAGACGAAGGAGGGTGAAAGAGAGCGAAACGAGACGAAGGAGGGTGAAAGAGAGCGAAACGAGAAGAAGGAGGGTGAAAGAGAGCGAAACGAGACGAAGGAAGCTGAAAGAGAGCGAAACGAGATGAAGGAGGGTCAAAGAGAGCGAATCGAGACGAAAGAGGGTGAAAGAGAGCGAAACGCGATGAAGGAGGGTGAAAGAGAGCTAAACGAGACGAAGGAGGGTGAAAGAGAGCTAAAGGAGTCGAAGGAGGGTGAAAGAGAGTGGAACAAGACGAAGGAGGGTGAAAGAGACCAAAACGAGACGAAGGAGGGTGAAAGAGAGCGAAACGAGAAGAAGGACGGTGAAACAGAGCGAAACGAGACGAAGGAGGGTGAAAGAGAGTGAAACGAGATGTAGGAGGGTCAAAGAGAGCGAAACGAGACGGTGGAGGGTGAAAGACAGCGAAACAAAACGGTGGAGGGTGAAAGAGAGCGAAACGAGACGAAGGAGGGTGAAAGAGAGTGAAACAAGACGATGGAGGGTGAAAGAGAACGAAACGAGAGGAAGGAGGGTGAAAGAGCGCGAAACGAGACAAAGGAGGGTGAAAGAGAGCGAAACAAGATGAAAGAGGGTAAAAGAGAGCGAAACGAGACGAAGGAGGGTGAAAGAGAGCGAAACGAGACGAAGAAAGTTGAAAGAGCGCGAAACGAGACGACGGAGGGTGAAAGTGAGCGAAAGGAGATGAAGGAGGGTGAAAGAGAGCGAAATGAGTCGAGGGAGGGTGAAAGAGAGTGGAACGAGACGAAGGAGGGTGAAGGAGACCGAAACGAGACGAACGAGGGTGAAAGAGAGTGAAACGAGACGAAGGAGGGTGAAAGAGAGCAAAACGAGAATAAGGAGGATGAAAGAGAGCGTAACGAGACGAAGGAGGGTGTACGAGAGCGAAACGAGATGAAGGAGGGTCACAGAGAGCGAAACGAGACGAAGGAGGGTGAAAGAGAGCGAAACAAGATGAAGGAGGGTGAAATAGAGCTAAACGAGAAGGTGGAGGTTGAAAGAGAGCGAAACGAGACGAAGGAGGGTGAAAGAGAGCGAAACAAGACGAAGGAGGGCGAAAGAGAGCGAAACGAGAGGAAGGAGGGTGAAAGAGAGCGAAACGAGATGAAGGAGGGTGAAAGAGAGCGAAACGAGATGAAGGAGGGTGAAAGAGAGCGAAACGAGACGAAGCAGGCTGAAAGAGAGCGAAAGGAGTCGAAGGAGGGTGAAAGAGAGCGGAACGAGTCGAAGGAGGGTGAAAGAGAGCGAAATGAGACGAAGGAGGGTGAAAGAGAGCGAAACGAGATGAAGGAGGGTGAAAGAGAGCTAAACGAGACGGTGGAGGGTGAAAGAGAGCGAAACGAGACGAAGGAGCGTGAAAGAGAGTGAAACAAGACGAAGGAGGGCGAAAGAGAGCGAAACGAGAGGAAGGAGGGTGAAAGAGAGCGAAACGAGATGAAGGAGCATGAAAGAGAGCGAAACGAGATGAAGGAGGGTGAAAGAGAGCGGAACGAGATGAAGGAGGGTCAAAGAGAGCGAATCGAGACGAAGGAGGGTGAAAGAGAGCGAAACGAGATGAAGGAGGGTGAAAGAGAGCTAAACGAGACGAAGGAGGGTGAAAGAGAGCGAAAGGAGTCGAAGGAGGGTGAAAGAGAGCGGAACGAGACGAAGGAGGGTGAAAGAGAGCGAAACGAGAAGAAGGAGGGTGAAAGAGAGCGAAACGAGACGAAGGAGGGTGAAAGAGAACGAAACGAAAGGAAGGAGGGTGAAAGAGCGCGAAACGAGACAAAGGAGGGTGAAAGAGAGCGAAACGAGACGAAGGATGGTGAAAGAGAGCGAAACAAGACGAAGGAGGGGGAAAGAGAGCGAAACGAGGTGAAGGAGGGTGAAAGAGAGCGAAACGAGACGAAGGAGGGCGAAAGAGAGCGAAACGAGACGAAGGAGGGTGAAAGAGAGCGAAACGAGAAGAAGGACGGTGAAAGAGAGCGAAAAGAGACGAAGGAGGGTGAAAGAGAGCGAAACGAGATGTAGGAGGGTCAAAGAGAGCGAAACGAGACGGTGGAGGGTGAAAGACAGCGAAACAAAACGGTGGAGGGTGAAAGAGAGCGAAACGAGACGAAGGAGGGTGAAAGAGAGTGAAACAAGACAATGGAGGGTGAAAGAGAGCGAAACGAGAGGAAGGAGGGTGAAAGAGCGCGAAACGAGACAAAGGAGGGTGAAAGAGAGCGAAACAAGACGAAAGAGGGTAGAAGAGAGCGAAACGAGACGAAGGAGGGTGAAAGAGAGCGAAACGAGACGAAGAAAGTTGAAAGAGAGCGAAACGAGAATAAGGAGGATGAAAGAGAGCGTAACGAGACGAAGGAGGGTGTACGAGAGCGAAACGAGATGAAGGAGGGTCACAGAGAGCGAAACGAGACGAAGGAGGGTGAAAGAGAGCGAAACGAGACGAAGGAGGGTGAATGAGGGCGAAACGAGACGAAGGCGGGTGGAACAGAGCGAAACAAGACGAAAGAAGAGTGAAAGAGAGCAAAACGAGAGGAAGGAGGGTGAAAGAGCGCGAAACGAGATGAAGGAGGGTGAAAGAGAGCGAAAGGAGATGAAGGAGGGTGAAAGAGAGCGAAATGAGACGAAGGAGGGTGAACGAGAGCGAAAGGAGTTGAAGGAGGGTGAAAGAGAGTGGAACGAGACGAAGGAGGGTGAAAGAGAGCGAAACGAGACGAAGGAGGGTGAAAGAGAGCGAAACGAGACGAAGGAGGGTGAAAGAGAGCGAAACGAGAAGAAGGAGGGTGAAAGAGAGCGAAACGAGACGAAGGAGGCTGAAAGAGAGCGAAACGAGATGAAGGAGGGTCAAAGAGAGCGAATCGAGACGAAAGAGGGTGAAAGAGAGCGAAACGCGATGAAGGAGGGTGAAAGAGAGCTAAACGAGACGAAGGAGGGTGAAAGAGAGCTAAAGGAGTCGAAGGAGGGTGAAAGAGAGTGGAACGAGACGAAGGAGGGTGAAAGAGACCAAAACGAGACGAAGGAGGGTGAAAGAGAGCGAAACGAGACGAAGGAGGGTGAAAGAGAGCGAAACGAGAAGAAGGACGGTGAAAGAGAGCGAAACGAGACGAAGGAGGGTGAAAGAGAGCGAAACGAGATGTAGGAGGGTCAAAGAGAGCGAAACGAGACGGTGGAGGGTGAAAGACAGCGAAACAAAACGGTGGAGGGTGAAAGAGAGCGAAACGAGACGAAGGAGGGTGAAAGAGAGTGAAACAAGACGATGGAGGGTGAAAGAGAACGAAACGAGAGGAAGGAGGGTGAAAGAGCGCGAAACGAGACAAAGGAGGGTGAAAGAGAGCGAAACAAGATGAAAGAGGGTAAAAGAGAGCGAAACGAGACGAAGGAGGGTGAAAGAGAGCGAAACGAGACGAAGAAAGTTGAAAGAGAGCGAAACGAGACGACGGAGGGTGAAAGTGAGCGAAAGGAGATGAAGGAGGGTGAAAGAGAGCGAAATGAGTCGAGCGAGGGTGAAAGAGAGTGGAACGAGACGAAGGAGGGTGAAGGAGACCGAAACGAGACGAACGAGGGTGAAAGAGAGTGAAACGAGACGAAGGAGGGTGAAAGAGAGCAAAACGAGAATAAGGAGGATGAAAGAGAGCGTAACGAGACGAAGGAGGGTGTACGAGAGCGAAACGAGATGAAGGAGGGTCACAGAGAGCGAAACGAGACGAAGGAGGGTGAAAGAGAGCGAAACAAGATGAAGGAGGGTGAAATAGAGCTAAACGAGAAGGTGGAGGTTGAAAGAGAGTGAAACAGGACGAAGGAGGGTGAAAGAGAGCGAAACAAGCCGAAGGAGGGCGAAAGAGAGCGAAACGAGAGGAAGGAGGGTGAAAGAGAACGAAACGAGATGAAGGAGGGTGAAAGAGAGCGAAACGAGATGAAGGAGGGTGAAAGAGAGCGAAACGAGACGAAGCAGGCTGAAAGAGAGCGAAAGGAGTCGAAGGAGGGTGAAAGAGAGCGGAACGAGACGAAGGAGGGTGAAAGAGAGCGAAATGCGACGAAGGAGGGTGAAAGAGAGCGAAACGAGATGAAGGAGGGTGAAAGAGAGCTAAACGAGACGGTGGAGGGTGAAAGAGAGCGAAACGAGACGAAGGAGCGTGAAAGAGAGTGAAACAAGACGAAGGAGGGCGAAAGAGAGCGAAACGAGAGGAAGGAGGGTGAAAGAGAGCGAAACGAGATGAAGGAGCATGAAAGAGAGCGAAACGAGATGAAAGAGGGTGAAAGAGAGCGGAACGAGATGAAGGAGGGTCAAAGAGAGCGAATCGAGACGAAGGAGGCTGAAAGAGAGCGAAACGAGATGAAGGAGGGTGAAAGAGAGCTAAACGAGACGAAGGAGGGTGAAAGAGAGCGAAAGGAGTCGAAGGAGGGTGAAAGAGAGCGGAACGAGATGAAGGAGGGTGAAAGAGAGCGAAACGAGAAGAAGGAGGGTGAAAGAGAGCGAAACGAGACGAAGGAGGGTGAAAGAGAACGAAACGAGAGGAAGGAGGGTGAAAGAGCGCGAAACGAGACAAAGGAGGGTGAAAGAGAGCGAAACGAGACGAAGGATGGTGAAAGAGAGCGAAACAAGACGAAGGAGGGGGAAAGAGAGCGAAACGAGATGAAGGAGGGTGAAAGAGAGCGAAACGAGACGAAGGAGGGCGAAAGAGAGCGAAACGAGACGAAGGAGGGTGAAAGAGAGCGAAACGAGAAGAAGGACGGTGAAAGAGAGCGAAACGAGACGAAGGAGGGTGAAAGAGAGCGAAACGAGATGTAGGAGGGTCAAAGAGAGCGAAACGAGACGGTGGAGGGTGAAAGACAGCGAAACAAAACGGTGGAGGGTGAAAGAGAGCGAAACGAGACGAAGGAGGGTGAAAGAGAGTGAAACAAGACAATGGAGGGTGAAAGAGAGCGAAACGAGAGGAAGGAGGGTGAAAGAGCGCGAAACGAGACAAAGGAGGGTGAAAGAGAGCGAAACAAGACGAAAGAGGGTAAAAGAGAGCGAAACGAGACGAAGGAGGGTGAAAGAGAGCGAAACGAGACGAAGAAAGTTGAAAGAGAGCGAAACGAGAATAAGGAGGTTGAAAGAGAGCGTAACGAGACGAAGGAGGGTGTACCAGAGCGAAACGAGATGAAGGAGGGTCACAGAGAGCGAAACGAGACGAAGGATGGTGAAAGAGAGCGAAACAAGACGAAAGAGGGCGAAAGAGAGCGAAACGAGAGGAAGGAGGGTGAAAGAGAGCGAAACGAGATGAAGGAGGGTGAAAGAGAGCGAAACGAGATGAAGGAGGGCGAAAGAGAGCGAAACGAGACGAAGCAGGCTGAAACAGAGCGAAAGGAGTCGAAGGAGGGTGAAAGAGAGCGGAACGAGACGAAGGAGGGTGAAAGAGAGCGAAATGAGACGAAGGAGGGTGAAAGAGAGTGAAACGAGATGAAGGAGGGTGAAAGAGAGCTAAACGAGACGGTGGAGGGTGAAAGAGAGCGAAACGAGACGAAGGAGCGTGAAAGAGAGCGAAACAAGACGAAGGAGGGCGAAAGAGAGCGAAACTAGAGGAAGGAGGGTGAAAGAGAGCGAAACGAGATGAAGGAGGGTGAAAGAGAGCAAAACGAGATGAAGGAGGATGAAAGAGAGCGGAACGAGATGAAGGAGGGTCAAAGAGAGCGAATCAAGACGAAGGAGGGTGAAAGAGAGCTAAACGAGACGAAGGAGGGTGAAAGAGAGCGAAAGGAGTCGAAGGAGGGTGAAAGAGAGCGGAACGAGACGAAGGAGGGTGAAAGAGAGCGAAACGAGAAGAAGGAGGGTGAAAGAGAGCGAAACGAGACGAAGGAGGGTGAAAGAGAACGAAACGAGAGGAAGGAGGGTGAAAGAGCGCGAAACGAGACAAAGGAGGGTGAAAGAGAGCGAAACGAGACGAAGGAGGGTGAAAAAGAGCGAAACAAGACGAAGGAGGGTGAAATAGATCTAAACGAGACGGTGGAGGTTGAAAGAGAGCGAAACGAGACGAAGGAGGGTGAAAGAGAGCGAAACAAGACGAAGGAGGGCGAAAGAGAGCGAAACGAGAGGAAGGAGGGTGAAAGAGAGCGAAACGAGATGAAGGAGGGTGAAAGAGAGCGAAACGAGATGAAGGAGGGTGAAAGATAGCGAAACGAGACGAAGCAGGCAGAAAGAGAGCGAAACGAGACGAAGGAAGGTAAAAGAGAGCGAAACGAGATGAAGGAGGGTGAAAGAGAGCGAAACGAGATGAAGGAGGGTGAAAGATAGCGAAACGAGATGAAGGAGGGTGAAAGAGAGCGAAACGAGACGAAGGAGGGTGAATGAGGGCGAAACGAGACGAAGGCGGGTGGAACAGAGCGAAACAAGACGAAAGAAGAGTGAAAGAGAGCAAAACGAGAGGAAGGAGGGTGAAAGAGCGCGAAACGAGATGAAGGAGGGTGAAAGAGAGCGAAATGAGACGAAGGAGGGTGAAAGAGAGCGAAAGGAGTTGAAGGAGGGTGAAAGAGAGTGGAACGAGACGAAGGAGGGTGAAAGAGAGCGAAACGAGACGAAGGAGGGTGAAAGAGAGCGAAACGAGACGAAGGAGGGTGAAAGAGAGCGAAACGAGAAGAAGGAGGGTGAAAGAGAGCGAAACGAGACGAAGGAGGCTGAAAGAGAGCGAAACGAGATGAAGGAGGGTCAAAGAGAGCGAATCGAGACGAAAGAGGGTGAAAGAGAGCGAAACGCGATGAAGGAGGGTGAAAGAGAGCTAAACGAGACGAAGGAGGGTGAAAGAGAGCTAAAGGAGTCGAAGGAGGGTGAAAGAGAGTGGAACGAGACGAAGGAGGGTGAAAGAGACCAAAACGAGACGAAGGAGGGTGAAAGAGAGCGAAACGAGACGAAGGAGGGTGAAAGAGAGCGAAACGAGAAGAAGGACGGTGAAAGAGAGCGAAACGAGACGAAGGAGGGTGAAAGAGAGCGAAACGAGATGTAGGAGGGTCAAAGAGAGCGAAACGAGACGGTGGAGGGTGAAAGACAGCGAAACAAAACGGTGGAGGGTGAAAGAGAGCGAAACGAGACGAAGGAGGGTGAAAGAGAACGAAACGAGAGGAAGGAGGGTGAAAGAGCGCGACACGAGACAAAGGAGGGTGAAAGAGAGCGAAACAAGATGAAAGAGGGTAAAAGAGAGCGAAACGAGACGAAGGAGGGTGAAAGAGAGCGAAACGAGACGAAGAAAGTTGAAAGAGAGCGAAACGAGACGACGGAGGGTGAAAGTGAGCGAAAGGAGATGAAGGAGGGTGAAAGAGAGCGAAATGAGTCGAGGGAGGGTGAAAGAGAGTGGAACGAGACGAAGGAGGGTGAAGGAGACCGAAACGAGACGAACGAGGGTGAAAGAGAGTGAAACGAGATGAAGGAGGGTGAAAGAGAGCGAAACGAGAATAAGGAGGATGAAAGAGAGCGTAACGAGATGAAGGAGGGTGTACGAGAGCGAAACGAGATGAAGGAGGGTCACAGAGAGCGAAACGAGACGAAGGAGGGTGAAAGAGAGCGAAACAAGGTGAAGGAGGGTGAAATAGAGCTAAACGAGACGGTGGAGGTTGAAAGAGAGCGAAACGAGACGAAGGAGGGTGAAAGAGAGCGAAACAAGACGAAAGAGGGCGAAAGAGAGCGAAACGAGAGGAAGGAGGGTGAAAGAGAGCGAAACGAGATGAAGGAGGGTGAAAGAGAGCGAAACGAGATGAAGGAGGGCGAAAGAGAGCGAAACGAGACGAAGCAGGCTGAAACAGAGCGAAAGGAGTCGAAGGAGGGTGAAAGAGAGCGGAACGAGACGAAGGAGGGTGAAAGAGAGCGAAATGAGACGAAGGAGGGTGAAAGAGAGTGAAACGAGCTGAAGGAGGGTGAAAGAGAGCTAAACGAGACGGTGGAGGGTGAAAGAGAGCGAAACGAGACGAAGGAGCGTGAAAGAGAGCGAAACAAGACGAAGGAGGGCGAAAGAGAGCGAAACTAGAGGAAGGAGGGTGAAAGTGAGCGAAACGAGATGAAGGAGGGTGAAAGAGAGCAAAACGAGATGAAGGAGGATGAAAGAGAGCGGAACGAGATGAAGGAGGGTCAAAGAGAGCGAATCAAGACGAAGGAGGGTGAAAGAGAGCGAAACGAGATGAAGGAGGGTGAAAGAGAGCTAAACGAGACGAAGGAGGGTGAAAGAGAGCGAAAGGAGTCGAAGGAGGGTGAAAGAGAGCGGAACGAGATGAAGGAGGGTGAAAGAGAGCGAAACGAGAAGAAGGAGGGTGAAAGAGAGCGAAACGAGACGAAGGAGGGTGAAAGAGAACGAAACGAGAGGAAGGAGGGTGAAAGAGCGCGAAACGAGACAAAGGAGGGTGAAAGAGAGCGAAACGAGACGAAGGAGGGTGAAAGAGAGCGGAACGAGACGAAGGAGGGTGAAAGAGAGCGAAATGAGACGAAGGAGGGTGAAAGAGAGCGAAACGAGATGAAGGAGGGTGAAAGAGAGCTAAACGAGACGGTGGAGGGTGAAAGAGAGCGAAACGAGACGAAGGAGCGTGAAAGAGAGCGAAACAAGAGGAAGGAGGGCGAAAGAGAGCGAAACGAGAGGAAGGAGGGTGAAAGAGAGCGAAACGAGATGAAGGAGGGTGAAAGAGAGCGAAACAAGACGAAGGAGGGTGAAATAGAGCTAAACGAGACGGTGGAGTTTGAAAGAGAGCGAAACGAGACGAAGGAGGGTGAAAGAGAGCGAAACAAGACGAAGGAGGGCGAAAGAGAGCGAAACGAGAGGAAGGAGGGTGAAAGAGAGCGAAACGAGATGAAGGAGGGTGAAAGAGAGCGAAACGAGATGAAGGAGGGTGAAAGATAGCGAAACGAGACGAAGCAGGCTGAAAGAGAGCGAAAGGAGTCGAAGGAGGGTGAAAGAGAGCGGAACGAGACGAAGGAGGGTGAAAGAGAGCGAAATGAGACGAAGGAGGGTGAAAGAGAGCGAAACGAGATGAAGGAGGGTGAAAGAGAGCTAAACGAGACGGTGGAGGGTGAAAGAGAGCGAAACGAGACGAAGGAGCGTGAAAGAGAGCGAAACAAGACGAAGGAGGGCGAAAGAGAGCGAAACGAGAGGAAGGAGGGTGAAAGAGAGCGAAACGAGATGAAGGAGGGTGAAAGAGAGCGAAACGAGATGAAGGAGGATGAAAGAGAGCGGAACGAGATGAAGGAGGGTCAAAGAGAGCTAAACGAGACGGTGGAGGGTGAAAGAGAGCGAAACAAGACGAAGGAGGGCGAAAGAGAGCGAAACGAGAGGAAGGAGGGTGAAAGAGAGCGAAACGAGATGAAGGAGGGTGAAAGAGAGCGAAACGAGATGAAGGAGGGTGAAAGAGAGCGAAACGAGATGAAGGAGGGTGAAAGAGAGCTAAACGAGACGAAGGAGGGTGAAAGAGAGCTAAACGAGACGGTGGAGGGTGAAAGAGAGCGAAACGAGACGAAGGAGCGTGAAAGAGAGCGAAACAAGAGGAAGGAGGGCGAAAGAGAGCGAAACGAGAGGAAGGAGGGTGAAAGAGAGCGAAACGAGATGAAGGAGGGTGAAAGAGAGCGAAACAAGACGAAGGAGGGTGAAATAGAGCTAAACGAGACGGTGGAGTTTGAAAGAGAGCGAAACGAGACGAAGGAGGGTGGAAGAGAGCGAAACAAGACGAAGGAGGGCGAAAGAGAGCGAAACGAGAGGAAGGAGGGTGAAAGAGAGCGAAACGAGATGAAGGAGGGTGAAAGAGAGCGAAACGAGATGAAGGAGGGTGAAAGATAGCGAAACGAGACGAAGCAGGCTGAAAGAGAGCGAAAGGAGTCGAAGGAGGGTGAAAGAGAGCGGAACGAGACGAAGGAGGGTGAAAGAGAGCGAAATGAGACGAAGGAGGGTGAAAGAGAGCGAAACGAGATGAAGGAGGGTGAAAGCGAGCTAAACGAGACGGTGGAGGGTGAAAGAGAGCGAAACGAGACGAAGGAGCGTGAAAGAGATAGAAACAAGACGAAGGAGGGCGAAAGAGAGCGAAACGAGAGGAAGGAGGGTGAAAGAGAGCGAAACGAGATGAAGGAGGGTGAAAGAGAGCGAAACGAGATGAAGGAGGATGAAAGAGAGCGGAACGAGATGAAGGAGGGTCAAAGAGAGCGAATCAAGACGAAGGAGGGTGAAAGAGAGCGAAACGAGATGAAGGAGGGTGAAAGAGAGCTAAACGAGACGAAGGAGGGTGAAAGAGAGCGAAAGGAGTCGAAGGAGGGTGAAAGAGAGCGGAACGAGACGAAGGAGGGTGAAAGAGAGCGAAACGAGAAGAAGGAGGGTGAAAGAGAGCGAAACGAGACGAAGGAGGGTGAAAGAGAACGAAACGAGAGGAAGGAGGGTGAAAGAGCGCGAAACGAGACAAAGGAGGGTGAAAGAGAGCGAAACGAGACGAAGGAGGGTAAAAGAGAGCGAAACGAGACGAAGGAGGGTGAACGAGAGCGAAACGAGATGAAGAAAGTTGAAAGAGAGCGAAACGAGACGAAGGAGGGTGAAAGAGAGCGAAAGGAGATGAAGGAGGGTGAAAGAGAGCGAAAGGAGTCGAGGGAGGGTGAAAGAGAGTGGAACGAGACGGTGGAGGGTGAAAGAGAGCGAAACGAGACGAATGAGGGTGAAAGAGAGCGAAACAAGACGAAGGAGGGCGAAAGAGAGCGATACGAGAGGAAGGAGGGTGAAAGAGAGCGAAACGAGATGAAGGAGGTTGAAAGATTGCGAAACGAGATGAAGGAGGGTGAAAGAGTGTGAAACGAGACGAAGGAGCGTGAAGGAGAGCGAAAGGAGTCGAAGGAGGGTGAAAGAGAGCGGAACGAGACAAAGGAGGGTGAAAGAGAATGAAACGAGACGAAGGAGGGTGAAAGAGAGTGAAACGAGACGAAGGAGGGTGAAAAAGGGCGAAACGAGACGAAGGCGGGTGGAACAGAGCGAAACAAGACGAATGAGGGTGAAAGACTGCAAAACGAGACGAAGGATGGTGAAAGAGAGCAAAACGAGACGAAGGAGTGTAAAACAGAGCGAAAGGAGACGAAGGAGTGTGCAAGAGAGCTAAACGAGACGAAGGAGGGTCAAAGAGAGTGAAACAAGACGAAGGAGGGTGAAATAGAGCGAAACGAGACGGTGGAGGTTGAAAGAGAGCGAAACGAGACGAAGGAGGGTGAAAGAGAGCGAAACAAGACGAAGGAGGGCGAAAGAGAGCGAAACGAGAGGAAGGAGGGTGAAAGAGAGCGAAACGAGATGAAGGAGGGTGAAAGAGAGCGAAACGAGATGAAGGAGGGTGAAAGATAGCGAAACGAGACGAAGCAGGCTGAAAGAGAGCGAAAGGAGTCGAAGGAGGGTGAAAGAGAGCGGAACGAGACGAAGGAGGGTGAAAGAGAGCGAAATGAGACGAAGGAGGGTGAAAGAGAGCGAAACGAGATGAAGGAGGGTGAAAGAGAGCTAAACGAGACGGTGGAGGGTGAAAGAGAGCGGAACGAGACGAAGGAGGGTGAAAGAGAGCGAAATGAGACGAAGGAGGGTGAAAGAGAGCGAAACGAGATGAAGGAGGGTGAAATAGAGCTAAACGAGACGGTGGAGGGTGAAAGAGAGCGAAACGAGACGAAGGAGCGTGAAAGAGAGCGAAACAAGAGGAAGGAGGGCGAAAGAGAGCGAAACGAGAGGAAGGAGGGTGAAAGAGAGCGAAACGAGATGAAGGAGGGTGAAAGAGAGCGAAACAAGACGAAGGAGGGTGAAATAGAGCTAAACGAGACGGTGGAGGTTGAAAGAGAGCGAAACGAGACGAAGGAGGGTGAAAGAGAGCGAAACAAGACGAAGGAGGGCGAAAGAGAGCGAAACGAGAGGAAGGAGGGTGAAAGAGAGCGAAACGAGATGAAGGAGGGTGAAAGAGAGCGAAACGAGATGAAGGAGGGTGAAAGATAGCGAAACGAGACGAAGCAGGCTGAAAGAGAGCGAAAGGAGTCGAAGGAGGGTGAAAGAGAGCGGAACGAGACGAAGGAGGGTGAAAGAGAGCGAAATGAGACGAAGGAGGGTGAAAGAGAGCGAAACGAGATGAAGGAGGGTGAAAGCGAGCTAAACGAGACGGTGGAGGGTGAAAGAGAGCGAAACGAGACGAAGGAGCGTGAAAGAGAGCGAAACAAGACGAAGGAGGGCGAAAGAGAGCGAAACGAGAGGAAGGAGGGTGAAAGAGAGCGAAACGAGATGAAGGAGGGTGAAAGAGAGCGAAACGAGATGAAGGAGGATGAAAGAGAGCGGAACGAGATGAAGGAGGGTCAAAGAGAGCGAATCAAGACGAAGGAGGGTGAAAGAGAGCGAAACGAGATGAAGGAGGGTGAAAGAGAGCTAAACGAGACGAAGGAGGGTGAAAGAGAGCGAAAGGAGTCGAAGGAGGGTGAAAGAGAGCGGAACGAGACGAAGGAGGGTGAAAGAGAGCGAAACGAGAAGAAGGAGGGTGAAAGAGAGCGAAACGAGACGAAGGAGGGTGAAAGAGAACGAAACGAGAGGAAGGAGGGTGAAAGAGCGCGAAACGAGACAAAGGAGGGTGAAAGAGAGCGAAACGAGACGAAGGAGGGTAAAAGAGAGCGAAACGAGACGAAGGAGGGTGAACGAGAGCGAAACGAGATGAAGAAGGTTGAAAGAGAGCGAAACGAGACGAAGGAGGGTGAAAGAGAGCGAAAGGAGATGAAGGAGGGTGAAAGAGAGCGAAAGGAGTCGAGGGAGGGTGAAAGAGAGTGGAACGAGACGGTGGAGGGTGAAAGAGAGCGAAACGAGACGAATGAGGGTGAAAGAGAGCGAAACAAGACGAAGGAGGGCGAAAGAGAGCGATACGAGAGGAAGGAGGGTGAAAGAGAGCGAAACGAGATGAAGGAGGTTGAAAGATTGCGAAACGAGATGAAGGAGGGTGAAAGAGAGTGAAACGAGACGAAGGAGCGTGAAGGAGAGCGAAAGGAGTCGAAGGAGGGTGAAAGAGAGCGGAACGAGACAAAGGAGGGTGAAAGAGAATGAAACGAGACGAAGGAGGGTGAAAGAGAGTGAAACGAGACGAAGGAGGGTGAAAAAGGGCGAAACGAGACGAAGGCGGGTGGAACAGAGCGAAACAAGACGAATGAGGGTGAAAGACTGCAAAACGAGACGAAGGATGGTGAAAGAGAGCAAAACGAGACGAAGGAGTGTAAAACAGAGCGAAAGGAGACGAAGGAGTGTGCAAGAGAGCTAAACGAGACGAAGGAGGGTCAAAGAGAGCGAAACAAGACGAAGGAGGGTGAAATAGAGCTAAACGAGACGGTGGAGGTTGAAAGAGAGCGAAACGAGACGAAGGAGGGTGAAATAGAGCGAAACAAGACGAAGGAGGGCGAAAGAGAGCGAAACGAGAGGAAGGAGGGTGAAAGAGAGCGAAACGAGATGAAGGAGGGTGAAAGAGAGCGAAACGAGATGAAGGAGGGTGAAAGATAGCGAAACGAGACGAAGCAGGCTGAAAGAGAGCGAAAGGAGTCGAAGGAGGGTGAAAGAGAGCGGAACGAGACGAAGGAGGGTGAAAGAGAGCGAAATGAGACGAAGGAGGGTGAAAGAGAGCGAAACGAGATGAAGGAGGGTGAAAGAGAGCTAAACGAGACGGTGGAGGGTGAAAGAGAGCGAAACGAGACGAAGGAGCGTGAAAGAGAGCGAAACAAGACGAAGGAGGGCGAAAGAGAGCGAAACGAGAGGAAGGAGGGTGAAAGAGAGCGAAACGAGATGCAGGAGGGTGAAAGAGAGCGAAACGAGATGAAGGAGGATGAAAGAGAGCGGAACGAGATGAAGGAGGGTCAAAGAGAGCGAATCAAGACGAAGGAGGGTGAAAGAGAGCGAAACGAGATGAAGGAGGGTGAAAGAGAGCTAAACGAGACGAAGGAGGGTGAAAGAGAGCGAAAGGAGTCGAAGGAGGGTGAAATAGAGCGGAACGAGACGAAGGAGGGTGAAAGAGAGCGAAACGAGAAGAAGGAGGGTGAAATAGAGCGAAACGAGACGAAGGAGGGTGAAAGAGAACGAAACGAGACGAAGGAGGGTGAAAGAGAGCGAAAGGAGATGAAGGAGGGTGAAAGAGAGCGAAAGGAGTCGAGGGAGGGTGAAAGAGAGTGGAACGAGACGGTGGAGGGTGAAAGAGAGCGAAACGAGACGAATGAGGGTGAAAGAGAGCGAAACAAGACGAAGGAGGGCGAAAGAGAGCGATACGAGAGGAAGGAGGGTGAAAGAGAGCGAAACGAGATGAAGGAGGTTGAAAGATTGCGAAACGAGATGAAGGAGGGTGAAAGAGAGTGAAACGAGACGAAGGAGCGTGAAGGAGAGCGAAAGGAGTCGAAGGAGGGAGAAAGAGAGCGGAACGAGACAAAGGAGGGTGAAAGAGAATGAAACGAGACGAAGGAGGGTGAAAGAGAGTGAAACGAGACGAAGGAGGGTGAAAAAGGGCGAAACGAGACGAAGGCGGGTGGAACAGAGCGAAACAAGACGAATGAGGGTGAAAGACTGCAAAACGAGACGAAGGATGGTGAAAGAGAGCAAAACGAGACGAAGGAGTGTAAAACAGAGCGAAAGGAGACGAAGGAGTGTGCAAGAGAGCTAAACGAGACGAAGGAGGGTCAAAGAGAGCGAAACAAGACGGTGGAGCGTGAAAGAGAGCGAAACGAGGCGAAGGAGGGTGAAAGAGAGCGAAACGAGTCGATGGAGGGTGAAAGAGAGCGAAACGAGAGGAAGGAGGGTGAAAGAGAGCGAAACGAGACGAAGGAGGGTGAAAGAGACAGAAACGAGATGAAGGAAGGTGAAAGAGAGCGATACGCGACGAAGGAAGGTGAAAGAGAGTGAAACGAGACAAAGGAGGGTTAAAGGGAGCGAAACGAGATGAAGGAGGTTGAAAGAGAGCGAAACCAGATGAAGGAGTGTGAAAGAGACCGAAACGAGACGAAGGAGGGTGAAAGAGGGCGAAACGAGACGAAGGCGGGTGGAACAGAGCGAAACAAGATGAAAGAAGAGTGAAAGAGAGCAAAACGAGAGGAAGGAGGGTGAAAGAGAGCGAAACGAGATGAAGGAGAGTGAAAGAGAGCGAAAGGAGATGAAGGAGGGTGAAAGAGAGTGAAATGAGACGAAGGAGGGTGAAAGAGAGCGAAAGGAGTTGAAGTAGGGTGAAGGAGAGTGGAACGAGACGAAGGAGGGTGAAAGAGACCGAAACGAGACGAAGGAGGGTGAAAGAGAGCGAAACGAGACGAAGGAGGGTGCAAGAGAATGAAACGAGAAGAAGGAGGGTGAAAGAGAGCGAAACGAGACGAAGGAGGCTGAAAGAGAGCGAAACGAGATGAAGGAGGGTCAAAGAGAGCGAGTCGAGACGAAGGAGGGTGAAAGAGAGCTAAACGAGACGAAGGAGGGTGAAAGAGAGCTAAAGGAGTCGAAGGAGGGTGAAAGAGAGTGGAACGAGACGAAGGAGGGTGAAAGAGACCAAAACGAGACGAAGGAGGGTGAAAGAGAGCGAAACGAGACGAAGGAGGGTGAAAGAGAGCGAAACGAGACGAAGGAGGGTGAAAGAGAGCGAAACGAGAAGAAGGACGGTGAAAGAGAGCGAAATGAATCGAAGGAGGGTGAAAGAGAGCGAAACGAGATGTAGGAGGGTCAAAGAGAGCGAAACGAGACGGTGGAGGGTGAAAGAGAGTGAAACAAAACGGTGGAGGGTGAAAGAGAGCGAAACGAGACGAAGGAGGGTGTAAGAGAGTGAAACAAGACGATGGAGGGTGAAAGAGAGCGAAACGAGAGGAAGGAGGGTGAAAGAGCGCGAAACGAGACAAAGGAGGGTGAAAGAGAGCGAAACAAGACGAACGAGGGTAAAAGAGAGCGAAACGAGACGAAGGAGGGTTAAAGAGAGCGAAACGAGACGAAGAAAGTTGAAAGAGAGCGAAACGAGACGACGGAGGGTGAAAGAGAGCGAAAGGAGATGAAGGAGGGTGAAAGAGAGCGAAAGGAGTCGAGGGAGGGTGAAAGAAAGTGGAACGAGACGAAGGAGGGTGAAGGAGACCGAAACGAGACGAAGGAGGGTGAAAGAGAGCGAAACGAGAATAAGGAGGATGAAAGAGAGCGAAACGAGACGAAGGAGGGTGAAAGTGAGCGAAACGAGATGAAGGAGGGTCACAGAGAGCGAAACGAGACGAAGGAGGGTGAAAGAGAGCGAAACAAGATGAAGGAGGGTGAAAGAGAGCTAAACGAGACGGTGGAGGGTGAAAGAGGACGAAACGAGACGAAGGAGGGTGAAAGAGAGCGAAACAAGACGAAGGAGGGCGAAAGAGAACGAAACGAGAGGAAGGAGGGTGAAAGAGAGCGAATCGAGATGAAGGAGGGTGAAAGAGAGCGAAACGAGATGAAGGAGGGTGAAAGAGAGTGAAACGAGACGAAGCAGGCTGAAAGAGAGCGAAAGGAGTCGAAGGAGGGTGAAAGAGAGCGGAACGAGACGAAGGAGGGTGAAAGAGAGCGAAACGAGATGAAGGAGGGTGAAAGAGAGCGAAACGAGACGAAGGAGGGTGAAAGAGAGCAAAACGAGACGAAGGAGGGTGAAAGAGAGCAAAACGAGACGAAGGAGTGTAAAATAGAGCGAAACGAGACGAAGGAGAGTGCAAGAGAGCAAAACGAGACGAAGGATGGTGAAAGAGAGCAAAACGAGACGAAGCAGTGTAAAACAGAGCGAAACGAGATGAAGGAGTGTGCAAGAGAGCTAAACGAGACAAAGGAGGGTCAAAGAGAGCGAAACAAGACGGTGGAGCGTCAAAGAGAGCGAAACGAGGCGAAGGAGGGTGAAAGAGAGCGAAACGAGTCGATGGAGGGTGAAAGAGAGCGAAACGAGAGGAAGGAGGGTGAAAGAGAGCGAAACGAGACGAAGGAGGGTGAAAGAGAGCGAAAGGAGTCGAAGGAGGGTGAAAGAGAGTGGAACGAGACGAAGGAGTGTGAAGGAGACCGAAACGAGAGGAAGGAGGGTGAAAGAGAGCGAAACGAGACGAAGTAGGGTGAAAGAGAGCGAAACGAGATGTAGGAGGGTCAAAGAGAGCGAAACGAGACGGTGGAGGGTGAAAGAGAGTGAAACAAAATGGTGGAGGGTGAAAGAGAGCGAAACGAGACGAAGGAGGGTGTAAGAGAGTGAAACAAGACGATGGAGGGTGAAAGAGAGCGAAACGAGAGGAAGGAGGGTGAAAGAGCGCGAAACGAGACAAAGGAGGGTGAAAGAGAGCGAAACAAGACGAAAGAGGGTAAAAGAGAGCGAAACGAGACGAAGGAGGGTTAAAGAGAGCGAAACGAGACGAAGAAAGTTGAAAGAGAGCGAAACGAGACGACGGAGGGTGAAAGAGAGCGAAAGGAGATGAAGGAGGGTGAAAGAGAGCGAAAGGAGTCGAGGGAGGGTGAAAGAGAGTGGAACGAGACGAAGGAGGGTGAAGGAGACCGAAACGAGACGAAGGAGGGTGAAAGAGAGTGAAACGAGACGAAGGAGGGTGAAAGAGAGCGAAACGAGAATAAGGAGGATGAAAGAGAGCGAAACGAGACGAAGGAGGGTGAAAGAGAGCGAAACGAGATGAAGGAGGGTCACAGAGAGCGAAACGAGACGAAGGAGGGTGAAAGAGAGCTAAACGAGACGGTGGAGGGTGAAAGAGAGCGAAACGAGACGAAGGAGCGTGAAAAAGAGCGAAACAAGAGGAAGGAGGGCGAAAGAGAGCGAAACAAGAGGAAGGAGGGTGAAAGAGAGCGAAACGAGATGAAGGAGGGTGAAAGAGAGCGAAACAAGACGAAGGAGGGTGAAATAGAGCTAAACGAGACGGTGGAGGTTGAAAGAGAGCGAAACGAGACGAAGGAGGGTGAAAGAGAGCGAAACAAGACGAAGGAGGGCGAAAGAGAGCGAAACGAGAGGAAGGAGGGTGAAAGGGAGCGAAACGAGATGAAGGAGGGTGAAAGAGAGCGAAACGAGATGAAGGAGGGTGAAAGATAGCGAAACGAGACGAAGCAGGCTGAAAGAGAGCGAAAGGAGTCGAAGGAGGGTGAAAGAGAGCGGAACGAGACGAAGGAGGGTGAAAGAGAGCGAAATGAGACGAAGGAGGGTGAAACAGAGCGAAACGAGATGAAGGAGGGTGAAAGAGAGCTAAACGAGACGGTGGAGGGTGAAAGGGAGCGAAACGAGACGAAGGAGCGTGAAAGAGAGCGAAACAAGACGAAGGAGGGCGAAAGAGAGCGAAACGAGAGGAAGGAGGGTGAAAGAGAGCGAAACGAGATGAAGGAGGGTGAAAGAGAGCGAAACGAGATGAAGGAGGATGAAAGAGAGCGGAACGTGATGAAGGAGGGTCAAAGAGAGCGAATCAAGACGAAGGAGGGTGAAAGAGAGCGAAACGAGATGAAGGAGGGTGAAAGAGAGCTAAACGAGACGAAGGAGGGTGAAAGAGAGCGAAAGGAGTCGAAGGAGGGTGAAAGAGAGCGGAACGAGACGAAGGAGGGTGAAAGAGAGCGAAACGAGAAGAAGGAGGGTGAAAGAGAGCGAAACGAGACGAAGGAGGGTGAAAGAGAACGAAACGAGAGGAAGGAGGGTGAAAGAGCGCGAAACGAGGCAAAGGAGGGTGAAAGAGAGCGAAACGAGACGAAGGAGGGTAAAAGAGAGCGAAATGAGACGAAGGAGGGTGAACGAGAGCGAAACGAGATGAAGAAAGTTGAAAGAGAGCGAAACGAGACGAAGGAGGGTGAAAGAGAGCGAAAGGAGATGAAGGAGGGTGAAAGAGAGCGAAAGGAGTCGAGGGAGGGTGAAAGAGAGTGGAACGAGACGGTGGAGGGTGAAAGAGAGCGAAACGAGACGAATGAGGGTGAAAGAGAGCGAAACAAGACGAAGGAGGGCGAAAGAGAGCGATACGAGAGGAAGGAGGGTGAAAGAGAGCGAAACGAGATGAAGGAGGTTGAAAGATTGCGAAACGAGATGAAGGAGGGTGAAAGAGAGTGAAACGAGACGAAGGAGCGTGAAGGAGAGCGGAACGAGATGAAGGAGGGTCAAAGAGAGCGAATCAAGACGAAGGAGGGTGAAAGAGAGCGGAACGAGACAAAGGAGGGTGAAAGAGAATGAAACGAGACGAAGGAGGGTGAAAGAGAGTGAAACGAGACGAAGGAGGGTGAAAAAGGGCGATACGAGACGAAGGCGGGTGGAACAGAGCGAAACAAGACGAATGAGGGTGAAAGACTGCAAAACGAGACGAAGGATGGTGAAAGAGAGCAAAACGAGACGAAGGAGTGTAAAACAGAGCGAAAGGAGACGAAGGAGTGTGCAAGAGAGCTAAACGAGACGAAGGAGGGTCAAAGAGAGCGAAACAAGACGGTGGAGCGTGAAAGAGAGCGAAACGAGGCGAAGGAGGGTGAAAGAGAGCGAAACGAGTCGATGGAGGGTGAAAGAGAGCGAAACGAGAGGAAGGAGGGTGAAAGAGAGCGAAACGAGACGAAGGAGGGTGAAAGAGACAGAAACGAGATGAAGGAAGGTGAAAGAGAGCGAAACGCGACGAAGTAAGGTGAAAGAGAGTGAAACGAGACAAAGGAGGGTGAAAGGGAGCGAAACGAGATGAAGGATGGTGAAAGAGGGCGAAACGAGACGAAGGCGGGTGGAACAGAGCGAAAAAAGATGAAAGAAGAGTGAAAGAGAGCAAAACGAGAGGAAGGAGGGTGAAAGAGAGCGAAACGAGATGAAGGAGGGTGAAAGAGAGCGAAAGGAGATGAAGGAGGGTGAAAGAGAGTGAAATGAGACGAAGGAGGGTGAAAGAGAGCGAAAGGAGTTGAAGTAGGGTGAAGGAGAGTGGAACGAGACGAAGGAGGGTGAAAGAGACCGAAACGAGACGAAGGAGGGTGAAGGAGAGCGAAACGAGACGAAGGAGGGTGCAAGAGAGCGAAACGAGAAGAAGGAGGGTGAAAGAGAGCGAAACGAGACGAAGGAGGCTGAAAGAGAGCGAAACGAGATGAAGGAGGGTCAAAGAGAGCGAGTCGAGACGAAGGAGGGTGAAAGAGAGCTAAACGAGACGAAGGAGGGTGAAAGAGAGCTAAAGGAGTCGAAGGAGGGTGAAAGAGAGTGGAACGAGACGAAGGAGGGTGAAAGAGACCAAAACGAGACGAAGGAGGGTGAAAGAGAGCGAAACGAGACGAAGGAGGGTGAAAGAGAGCGAAACGAGACGAAGGAGGGTGAAAGAGAGCGAAACGAGAAGAAGGACGGTGAAAGAGAGCGAAATGAGACGAAGGAGGGTGAAAGAGAGCGAAACGAGATGTAGGAGGGTCAAAGAGAGCGAAACGAGACGGTGGAGGGTGAAAGAGAGTGAAACAAAACGGTGGAGGGTGAAAGAGAGCGAAACGAGACGAAGGAGGGTGTAAGAGAGTGAAACAAGACGATGGAGTGTGAAAGAGAGCGAAACGAGAGGAAGGAGGGTGAAAGAGCGCGAAACGAGACAAAGGAGGGTGAAAGAGAGCGAAACAAGACGAAAGAGGGTAAAAGAGAGCGAAACGAGACGAAGGAGGGTTAAAGAGAGCGAAACGAGACGAAGAAAGTTGAAAGAGAGCGAAACGAGACGACGGAGGGTGAAAGAGAGCGAAAGGAGATGAAGGAGGGTGAAAGAGAGCGAAAGGAGTCGAGGGAGGGTGAAAGAAAGTGGAACGAGACGAAGGAGGGTGAAGGAGACCGAAACGAGACGAAGGAGGGTGAAAGAGAGCGAAACGAGAATAAGGAGGATGAAAGAGAGCGAAACGAGACGAAGGAGGGTGAAAGAGAGCGAAACGAGATGAAGGAGGGTCACAGAGAGCGAAACGAGACGAAGGAGGGTGAAAGAGAGCGAAACAAGATGAAGGAGGGTGAAAGAGAGCTAAACGAGACGGTGGAGGCGGAAAGAGGACGAAACGAGACGAAGGAGGGTGAAAGAGAGCGAAACAAGACGAAGGAGGGCGAAAGAGAACGAAACGAGAGGAAGGAGGGTGAAAGAGAGCGAATCGAGATGAAGGAGGGTGAAAGAGAGCGAAACGAGATGAAGGAGGGTGAAAGAGAGTGAAACGAGACGAAGCAGGCTGAAAGAGAGCGAAAGGAGTCGAAGGAGGGTGAAAGAGAGCGGAACGAGACGAAGGAGGGTGAAAGAGAGCGAAACGAGATGAAGGAGGGTGAAAGAGAGCGAAACGAGACGAAGGAGGGTGAAAGAGAGCAAAACGAGACGAAGGAGGGTGAAAGAGAGCAAAACGAGACGAAGGAGTGTAAAATAGAGCGAAACGAGACGAAGGAGGGTGCAAGAGAGCAAAACGAGACGAAGGATGGTGAAAGAGAGCAAAATGAGACGAAGCAGTGTAAAACAGAGCGAAACGAGATGAAGGAGTGTGCAAGAGAGCTAAACGAGACAAAGGAGGGTCAAAGAGAGCGAAACAAGACGGTGGAGCGTCAAAGAGAGCGAAACGAGGCGAAGGAGGGTGAAAGAGAGCGAAACGAGTCGATGGAGGGTGAAAGAGAGCGAAACGAGAGGAAGGAGGGTGAAAGAGAGCGAAACGAGACGAAGGAGGGTGAAAGAGAGCGAAAGGAGTCGAAGGAGGGTGAAAGAGAGTGGAACGAGACGAAGGAGTGTGAAGGAGACCGAAACGAGACGAAGGAGGGTGAAAGAGAGCGAAACGAGACGAAGGAGGGTGAAAGAGAGCGAAACGAGAGGAAGGAGGGTGAAAGAGAGCGAAACGAGACGAAGGAGGGTGAAAGAGAGCGAAACGAGATGTAGGAGGGTCAAAGAGAGCGAAACGAGACGGTGGAGGGTGAAAGAGAGTGAAACAAAACGGTGGAGGGTGAAAGAGAGCGAAACGAGACGAAGGAGGGTGTAAGAGAGTGAAACAAGACGATGGAGGGTGAAAGAGAGCGAAACGAGAGGAAGGAGGGTGAAAGAGCGCGAAACGAGACAAAGGAGGGTGAAAGAGAGCGAAACAAGACGAAAGAGGGTAAAAGAGAGCGAAACGAGACGAAGGAGGGTTAAAGAGAGCGAAACGAGACGAAGAAAGTTGAAAGAGAGCGAAACGAGACGACGGAGGGTGAAAGAGAGCGAAAGGAGATGAAGGAGGGTGAAAGAGAGCGAAAGGAGTCGAGGGAGGGTGAAAGAGAGTGGAACGAGACGAAGGAGGGTGAAGGAGACCGAAACGAGACGAATGAGGGTGAAAGAGAGTGAAACGAGACGAAGGAGGGTGAAAGAGAGCGAAACGAGAATAAGGAGGATGAAAGAGAGCGAAACGAGACGAAGGAGGGTGAAAGAGAGCGAAACGAGATGAAGGAGGGTCACAGAGAGCGAAACGAGACGAAGGAGGGTGAGAGAGAGCGAAACAAGATGAAGGAGGGTGAAAGAGAGCTAAACGAGACAGTGGAGGGTGAAAGAGGACGAAACGAGACGAAGGAGGATGAAAGAGAGCGTAACAAGACGAAGGAGGGCGAAAGAGAGCGAAACGAGAGGAAGGAGGCTGAAAGAGAGCGAAACGAGATGAAGGAGGGTGAAAGAGAGCGAAACGAGATGAAGGAGGGTGAAAGAGAGCGAAACGAGACGCAGCAGGCTGAAAGAGAGCGAAAGGAGTCGAAGGATGGTGAAAGAGAGCGGAACGAGACGAAGGAGGGTGAAAGAGAGCGAAACGAGATGAAGGAGGGTGAAAGAGAGCGAAACGAGACGAAGGAGGGTGAAAGAGAGCAAAACGAGACGAAGGAGGGTGAAAGAGAGCAAAACGAGACGAAGGAGTGTAAAACAGAGCGAAAGGAGACGAAGGAGGGTGCAAGAGAGCTAAACGAGACGAAGGAGGGTCAAAGAGAGCGAAACAAGACGGTGGAGGCTGAAAGAGAGCGAAACGAAACGAAGAAGGGTAAAAGAGAGCGAAACGAGATGATGGAGTGTGAAAGAGAGCGAAACGAGAGGAAGGAGGGTGAAAGAGAGTGAAACGAGAAGAAGGAGGGGGAAAGAGAGCGAAACGAGATGAAGGAGGGTGGAAGAGAGCGAAACGATACGAAGGAGGGTGAAAGAGAGAGAAACGAGAAGAAGGAAGGTGAAAGAGAGCGAAACGAGACGAGGGAAGGTGAAAGAGAGTGAAACGAGACAAAGGAGGGTGAAAGGGAGAGAAACGAGATGAAGGAGGGTGAAAGAGAGCTAAACGAGATGGTGGAGGGTGAAAGAGAGCGAAACGAGACGAAGGAGCGTGAAAGAGAGCGAAACAAGACGAAGGAGGGCGAAAGAGAGCGAAACGAGAGGAAGGAGGGTGAAAGAGAGCGAAACGAGATGAAGGAGGGTGAAAGAGAGCGAAACGAGATGAAGGAGGATGAAAGAGAGTGGAACGAGATGAAGGAGGGTCAAAGAGAGCGAATCAAGACGAAGGAGGGTGAAAGAGAGCGAAACGAGATGAAGGAGGGTGAAATAGAGCGAAACGAGATGAAGGAGGGTGAAAGAGAGCGGAACGAGACGAAGGAGGGTGAAAGAGAGCGAAACGAGAAGAAGGAGGGTGAAAGAGAGCGAAACGAGACGAAGGAGGGTGAAAGAGAACGAAACGAGAGGAAGGAGGGTGAAAGAGCGCGAAACGAGACAAAGAAGGATGAAAGAGAGCGAAACGACACGAAGGAGGGTAAAAGAGAGCGAAACGAGACGAAGGAGGGTGAACGAGAGCGAAACGAGATGAAGAAAGTTGAAAGAGAGCGAAACGAGACGAAGGAGGGTGAAAGAGAGCGAAAGGAGATGAAGGAGGGTGAAAGAGAGCGAAAGGAGTCGAGGGAGGGTGAAAGAGAGTGGAACGAGATGGTGGAGGGTGAAAGAGAGTGAAACGAGACGAATGAGGGTGAAAGAGAGCGAAACAAGACGAAGGAGGGCGAAAGAGAGCGATACGAGAGGAAGGAGGGTGAAAGAGAGCGAAACGAGATGAAGGAGGTTGAAAGATTGCGAAACGAGATGAAGGAGGGTGAAAGAGAGTGAAACGAGACGAAGGAGCGTGAAGGAGAGCGAAAGGAGTCGAAGGAGGGCGAAAGAGAGCGGAACGAGACAAAGGAGGGTGAAAGAGAATGAAACGAGACGAAGGAGGGTGAAAGAGAGTGAAACGAGACGAAGGAGGGTGAAAAAGGGCGAAACGAGACGAAGGCGAGTGGAACAGAGCGAAACAAGACGAATGAGGGTGAAAGAGAGCAAAACGAGACGAAGGATGGTGAAAGAGAGCAAAACGAGACGAAGGAGTGTAAAACAGAGCGAAACGAGACGAAGGATTGTGCAAGAGAGCTAAACGAGACGAAGGAGGGTAAAGAGAGCGAAACAAGACGGTGGAGCATGAAAGAGAGCGAAACGAGGCGAAGGAGGGTGAAAGAGAGCGAAACGAGTCGATGGAGGGTGAAGGAGAGCGAAACGAGAGGAAGGAGGGTGAAAGAGAGCGAAACGAGACGAAGGAGGGTGAAAGAGACAGAAACGAGATGAAGGAAGGTGAAAGAGAGCGAAACGCGACGAAGGAAGGTGAAAGAGAGTGAAACGAGACAAAGGAGGGTGAAAGGGAGCGAAACGAGATGAAGGAGGTTGAAAGAGAGCGAAACCAGATGAAGGAGTGTGAAAGAGACCGAAACGAGACGAAGGAGGGTGAAAGAGGGCGAAACGAGACGAAGGCGGGTGGAACAGAGCGAAACAAGATGAAAGAAGAGTGAAAGAGAGCAAAACGAGAGGAAGGAGGGTGAAAGAGAGTGAAACGAGATGAAGGAGGGTGAAAGAGAGCGAAAGGAGATGAAGGAGGGTGAAAGAGAGTGAAATGAGACGAAGGAGGGTGAAAGAGAGAGAAAGGAGTTGAAGTAGGGTGAAGGAGATTGGAACGAGACGAAGGAGGGTGAAAGAGACGGAAACGAGACGAAGGAGGGTGAAAGAGAGCGAAACGAGACGAAGGAGGGTGAAAGAGAGCGAAACGAGAAGAAGGAGGGTGAAAGAGAGCGAAACGAGACGAAGGAGGCTGAAAGAGAGCGAAACGAGATGAAGGAGGGTCAAAGAGAGCGAATCGAGACAAGGAGGGTGAAAGAGAGCTAAACGAGACGAAGGAGGGTGAAAGAGAGCTAAAGGAGTCGAAGGAGGGTGAAAGAGAGTGGAACGAGACGAAGGAGGGTGAAAGAGACCAAAACGAGACGAAGGAGGGTGAAAGAGAGCGAAACGAGACGAAGGAGGGTGAAAGAGAGCGAAACGAGACGAAGGAGGGTGAAAGAGAGCGAAACGAGATGTAGGAGGGTCAAAGAGAGCGAAACGAGACGGTGGAGGGTGAAAGAGAGTGAAACAAAACGGTGGAGGGTGAAAGAGAGCGAAACGAGACGAAGGAGGTTGAAAGAGAGTGAAACAAGACGATGGAGGGTGAAAGAGAGCGAAACGAGAGGAAGGAGGGTGAAAGAGCGCGAAACGAGACAAAGGAGGGTGAAAGAGAGCGAAACAAGACGAAAGAGGGTAAAAGAGAGCGAAACGAGACGAAGGAGGGTTAAAGAGAGCGAAACGAGACGAAGAAAGATGAAAGAGAGCGAAACGAGACGACGGAGGGTGAAAGAGAGCGAAAGGAGATGAAGGAGGGTGAAAGAGAGCGAAAGGAGTCGAGGGAGGGTGAAAGAAAGTGGAACGAGACGAAGGAGGGTGAAGGAGAGCGAAACGAGACGAAGGAGGGTGAAAGAGAGTGAAACAAGACGAAGGAGGGTGAAAGAGAGCGAAACGAGAATAAGGAGGATGAAAGAGAGCGAAACGAGACGAAGGAGGGTGAAAGAGAGCGAAACGAGACGGTGGAGGGTGAAAGAGGACGAAACGAGACGAAGGAGGGTGAAAGAGAGCGAAACAAGACGAAGGAGGGCGAAAGAGAGCGAAACGAGAGGAAGGAGGGTGAAAGAGAGCGAATCGAGATGAAGGAGGGGAAAGAGAGCGAAACGAGACGAAGCAGGCTGAAAGAGAGCGAAAGGAGTCGAAGGAGGGTGAAAGAGAGCGGAACGAGACGAAGGAGGGTGAACGAGAGCGAAACAAGATGAAGGAGGGTGAAAGAGAGCGAAACGAGACGAAGGAGGGTGAAAGAGAGCAAAACGAGACGAAGGAGGGTGAAAGAGAGCAAAACGAGACGAAGGAGTGTAAAATAGAGCGAAACGAGACGAAGGAGGGTGCAAGAGAGCAAAACGAGACGAAGGATGGTGAAAGAGAGCAAAACGAGACGAAGCAGTGTAAAACAGAGCGAAACGAGACGAAGGAGTGTGCAAGAGAGCTAAACGAGACGAAGGAGGGTCAAAGAGAGCGAAACAAGACGGTGGAGCGTGAAAGAGAGCGAACCGAGGCGAAGGAGGGTGGGAGAGAGCGAAACGAGATGAAGGAGGGTGAAAGAGACAGAAACGAGATGAAGGAAGGTGAAAGAGAGCGAAACGCGACGAAGGAAGGTGAAAGAGAGTGAAACGAGACAAAGGAGGGTGAAAGGGAGCGAAACGAGATGAAGGAGGTTGAAAGAGAGCGAAACCAGATGAAGGAGTGTGAAAGAGACCGAATCGAGACGAAGGAGGGTGAAAGAGGGCGAAACGAGACGAAGGCGGGTGGAACAGAGCGAAACAAGATGAAAGAAGAGTGAAAGAGAGCAAAACGAAAGGAAGGAGGGTGAAAGAGAGCGAAACGAGATGAAGGAGCGTGATAGAGAGCGAAAGGAGATGAAGGAGGGTGAAAGAGAGCGAAATGAGACGAAGGAGGGTGAAAGAGAGCGAAAGGAGTTGAAGTAGGGTGAAAGAGAGTGGAACGAGACGAAGGAGGGTGAAAGAGACCGAAACGAGACGAAGGAGGGTGAAAGAGAGCGAAACGAGACGAAGGAGGGTGAAAGAGAGCGAAACGAGAAGAAGGAGGGTGAAAGAGAGCGAAACGAGACGAAGGAGGCTGAAAGAGAGCGAAACGAGATGAAGGAGGGTCAAAGAGAGCGAATCGAGACGAAGGAGGGTGAAAGAGAGCGAAACGAGAAGAAGGACGGTGAAAGAGAGCGAAATGAGACGAAGGAGGGTGAAAGAGAGCGAAACGAGATGTAGGAGGGTCAAAGAGAGCGAAACGAGACGGTGGAGGGTGAAAGAGAGTGAAACAAAACGGTGGAGGGTGAAAGAGAGCGAAACGAGACGAAGGAGGGTGTAAGAGAGTGAAACAAGACGATGGAGTGTGAAAGAGAGCGAAACGAGAGGAAGGAGGGTGAAAGAGCGCGAAACGAGACAAAGGAGGGTGAAAGAGAGCGAAACAAGACGAAAGAGGGTAAAAGAGAGCGAAACGAGACGAAGGAGGGTTAAAGAGAGCGAAACGAGACGAAGAAAGTTGAAAGAGAGCGAAACGAGACGACGGAGGGTGAAAGAGAGCGAAAGGAGATGAAGGAGGGTGAAAGAGAGCGAAAGGAGTCGAGGGAGGGTGAAAGAAAGTGGAACGAGACGAAGGAGGGTGAAGGAGACCGAAACGAGACGAAGGAGGGTGAAAGAGAGCGAAACGAGAATAAGGAGGATGAAAGAGAGCGAAACGAGACGAAGGAGGGTGAAAGAGAGCGAAACGAGATGAAGGAGGGTCACAGAGAGCGAAACGAGACGAAGGAGGGTGAAAGAGAGCGAAACAAGATGAAGGAGGGTGAAAGAGAGCTAAACGAGACGGTGGAGGCGGAAAGAGGACGAAACGAGACGAAGGAGGGTGAAAGAGAGCGAAACAAGACGAAGGAGGGCGAAAGAGAACGAAACGAGAGGAAGGAGGGTGAAAGAGAGCGAATCGAGATGAAGGAGGGTGAAAGAGAGCGAAACGAGATGAAGGAGGGTGAAAGAGAGTGAAACGAGACGAAGCAGGCTGAAAGAGAGCGAAAGGAGTCGAAGGAGGGTGAAAGAGAGCGGAACGAGACGAAGGAGGGTGAAAGAGAGCGAAACGAGATGAAGGAGGGTGAAAGAGAGCGAAACGAGACGAAGGAGGGTGAAAGAGAGCAAAACGAGACGAAGGAGGGTGAAAGAGAGCAAAACGAGACGAAGGAGTGTAAAATAGAGCGAAACGAGACGAAGGAGGGTGCAAGAGAGCAAAACGAGACGAAGGATGGTGAAAGAGAGCAAAATGAGACGAAGCAGTGTAAAACAGAGCGAAACGAGATGAAGGAGTGTGCAAGAGAGCTAAACGAGACAAAGGAGGGTCAAAGAGAGCGAAACAAGACGGTGGAGCGTCAAAGAGAGCGAAACGAGGCGAAGGAGGGTGAAAGAGAGCGAAACGAGTCGATGGAGGGTGAAAGAGAGCGAAACGAGAGGAAGGAGGGTGAAAGAGAGCGAAACGAGACGAAGGAGGGTGAAAGAGAGCGAAAGGAGTCGAAGGAGGGTGAAAGAGAGTGGAACGAGACGAAGGAGTGTGAAGGAGACCGAAACGAGACGAAGGAGGGTGAAAGAGAGCGAAACGAGACGAAGGAGGGTGAAAGAGAGCGAAACGAGAGGAAGGAGGGTGAAAGAGAGCGAAACGAGACGAAGGAGGGTGAAAGAGAGCGAAACGAGATGTAGGAGGGTCAAAGAGAGCGAAACGAGACGGTGGAGGGTGAAAGAGAGTGAAACAAAACGGTGGAGGGTGAAAGAGAGCGAAACGAGACGAAGGAGGGTGTAAGAGAGTGAAACAAGACGATGGAGGGTGAAAGAGAGCGAAACGAGAGGAAGGAGGGTGAAAGAGCGCGAAACGAGACAAAGGAGGGTGAAAGAGAGCGAAACAAGACGAAAGAGGGTAAAAGAGAGCGAAACGAGACGAAGGAGGGTTAAAGAGAGCGAAACGAGACGAAGAAAGTTGAAAGAGAGCGAAACGAGACGACGGAGGGTGAAAGAGAGCGAAAGGAGATGAAGGAGGGTGAAAGAGAGCGAAAGGAGTCGAGGGAGGGTGAAAGAGAGTGGAACGAGACGAAGGAGGGTGAAGGAGACCGAAACGAGACGAATGAGGGTGAAAGAGAGTGAAACGAGACGAAGGAGGGTGAAAGAGAGCGAAACGAGAATAAGGAGGATGAAAGAGAGCGAAACGAGACGAAGGAGGGTGAAAGAGAGCGAAACGAGATGAAGGAGGGTCACAGAGAGCGAAACGAGACGAAGGAGGGTGAGAGAGAGCGAAACAAGATGAAGGAGGGTGAAAGAGAGCTAAACGAGACAGTGGAGGGTGAAAGAGGACGAAACGAGACGAAGGAGGATGAAAGAGAGCGTAACAAGACGAAGGAGGGCGAAAGAGAGCGAAACGAGAGGAAGGAGGCTGAAAGAGAGCGAAACGAGATGAAGGAGGGTGAAAGAGAGCGAAACGAGATGAAGGAGGGTGAAAGAGAGCGAAACGAGACGCAGCAGGCTGAAAGAGAGCGAAAGGAGTCGAAGGATGGTGAAAGAGAGCGGAACGAGACGAAGGAGGGTGAAAGAGAGCGAAACGAGATGAAGGAGGGTGAAAGAGAGCGAAACGAGACGAAGGAGGGTGAAAGAGAGCAAAACGAGACGAAGGAGGGTGAAAGAGAGCAAAACGAGACGAAGGAGTGTAAAACAGAGCGAAAGGAGACGAAGGAGGGTGCAAGAGAGCTAAACGAGACGAAGGAGGGTCAAAGAGAGCGAAACAAGACGGTGGAGGCTGAAAGAGAGCGAAACGAAACGAAGAAGGGTAAAAGAGAGCGAAACGAGATGATGGAGTGTGAAAGAGAGCGAAACGAGAGGAAGGAGGGTGAAAGAGAGTGAAACGAGAAGAAGGAGGGGGAAAGAGAGCGAAACGAGATGAAGGAGGGTGGAAGAGAGCGAAACGATACGAAGGAGGGTGAAAGAGAGAGAAACGAGAAGAAGGAAGGTGAAAGAGAGCGAAACGAGACGAGGGAAGGTGAAAGAGAGTGAAACGAGACAAAGGAGGGTGAAAGGGAGAGAAACGAGATGAAGGAGGGTGAAAGAGAGCTAAACGAGATGGTGGAGGGTGAAAGAGAGCGAAACGAGACGAAGGAGCGTGAAAGAGAGCGAAACAAGACGAAGGAGGGCGAAAGAGAGCGAAACGAGAGGAAGGAGGGTGAAAGAGAGCGAAACGAGATGAAGGAGGGTGAAAGAGAGCGAAACGAGATGAAGGAGGATGAAAGAGAGTGGAACGAGATGAAGGAGGGTCAAAGAGAGCGAATCAAGACGAAGGAGGGTGAAAGAGAGCGAAACGAGATGAAGGAGGGTGAAATAGAGCGAAACGAGATGAAGGAGGGTGAAAGAGAGCGGAACGAGACGAAGGAGGGTGAAAGAGAGCGAAACGAGAAGAAGGAGGGTGAAAGAGAGCGAAACGAGACGAAGGAGGGTGAAAGAGAACGAAACGAGAGGAAGGAGGGTGAAAGAGCGCGAAACGAGACAAAGAAGGATGAAAGAGAGCGAAACGACATGAAGGAGGGTAAAAGAGAGCGAAACGAGACGAAGGAGGGTGAACGAGAGCGAAACGAGATGAAGAAAGTTGAAAGAGAGCGAAACGAGACGAAGGAGGGTGAAAGAGAGCGAAAGGAGATGAAGGAGGGTGAAAGAGAGCGAAAGGAGTCGAGGGAGGGTGAAAGAGAGTGGAACGAGATGGTGGAGGGTGAAAGAGAGTGAAACGAGACGAATGAGGGTGAAAGAGAGCGAAACAAGACGAAGGAGGGCGAAAGAGAGCGATACGAGAGGAAGGAGGGTGAAAGAGAGCGAAACGAGATGAAGGAGGTTGAAAGATTGCGAAACGAGATGAAGGAGGGTGAAAGAGAGTGAAACGAGACGAAGGAGCGTGAAGGAGAGCGAAAGGAGTCGAAGGAGGGCGAAAGAGAGCGGAACGAGACAAAGGAGGGTGAAAGAGAATGAAACGAGACGAAGGAGGGTGAAAGAGAGTGAAACGAGACGAAGGAGGGTGAAAAAGGGCGAAACGAGACGAAGGCGAGTGGAACAGAGCGAAACAAGACGAATGAGGGTGAAAGAGAGCAAAACGAGACGAAGGATGGTGAAAGAGAGCAAAACGAGACGAAGGAGTGTAAAACAGAGCGAAACGAGACGAAGGATTGTGCAAGAGAGCTAAACGAGACGAAGGAGGGTAAAGAGAGCGAAACAAGACGGTGGAGCATGAAAGAGAGCGAAACGAGGCGAAGGAGGGTGAAAGAGAGCGAAACGAGTCGATGGAGGGTGAAGGAGAGCGAAACGAGAGGAAGGAGGGTGAAAGAGAGCGAAACGAGACGAAGGAGGGTGAAAGAGACAGAAACGAGATGAAGGAAGGTGAAAGAGAGCGAAACGCGACGAAGGAAGGTGAAAGAGAGTGAAACGAGACAAAGGAGGGTGAAAGGGAGCGAAACGAGATGAAGGAGGTTGAAAGAGAGCGAAACCAGATGAAGGAGTGTGAAAGAGACCGAAACGAGACGAAGGAGGGTGAAAGAGGGCGAAACGAGACGAAGGCGGGTGGAACAGAGCGAAACAAGATGAAAGAAGAGTGAAAGAGAGCAAAACGAGAGGAAGGAGGGTGAAAGAGAGTGAAACGAGATGAAGGAGGGTGAAAGAGAGCGAAAGGAGATGAAGGAGGGTGAAAGAGAGTGAAATGAGACGAAGGAGGGTGAAAGAGAGAGAAAGGAGTTGAAGTAGGGTGAAGGAGATTGGAACGAGACGAAGGAGGGTGAAAGAGACGGAAACGAGACGAAGGAGGGTGAAAGAGAGCGAAACGAGACGAAGGAGGGTGAAAGAGAGCGAAACGAGAAGAAGGAGGGTGAAAGAGAGCGAAACGAGACGAAGGAGGCTGAAAGAGAGCGAAACGAGATGAAGGAGGGTCAAAGAGAGCGAATCGAGACAAGGAGGGTGAAAGAGAGCTAAACGAGACGAAGGAGGGTGAAAGAGAGCTAAAGGAGTCGAAGGAGGGTGAAAGAGAGTGGAACGAGACGAAGGAGGGTGAAAGAGACCAAAACGAGACGAAGGAGGGTGAAAGAGAGCGAAACGAGACGAAGGAGGGTGAAAGAGAGCGAAACGAGACGAAGGAGGGTGAAAGAGAGCGAAACGAGATGTAGGAGGGTCAAAGAGAGCGAAACGAGACGGTGGAGGGTGAAAGAGAGTGAAACAAAACGGTGGAGGGTGAAAGAGAGCGAAACGAGACGAAGGAGGTTGAAAGAGAGTGAAACAAGACGATGGAGGGTGAAAGAGAGCGAAACGAGAGGAAGGAGGGTGAAAGAGCGCGAAACGAGACAAAGGAGGGTGAAAGAGAGCGAAACAAGACGAAAGAGGGTAAAAGAGAGCGAAACGAGACGAAGGAGGGTTAAAGAGAGCGAAACGAGACGAAGAAAGATGAAAGAGAGCGAAACGAGACGACGGAGGGTGAAAGAGAGCGAAAGGAGATGAAGGAGGGTGAAAGAGAGCGAAAGGAGTCGAGGGAGGGTGAAAGAAAGTGGAACGAGACGAAGGAGGGTGAAGGAGAGCGAAACGAGACGAAGGAGGGTGAAAGAGAGTGAAACAAGACGAAGGAGGGTGAAAGAGAGCGAAACGAGAATAAGGAGGATGAAAGAGAGCGAAACGAGACGAAGGAGGGTGAAAGAGAGCGAAACGAGACGGTGGAGGGTGAAAGAGGACGAAACGAGACGAAGGAGGGTGAAAGAGAGCGAAACAAGACGAAGGAGGGCGAAAGAGAGCGAAACGAGAGGAAGGAGGGTGAAAGAGAGCGAATCGAGATGAAGGAGGGGAAAGAGAGCGAAACGAGACGAAGCAGGCTGAAAGAGAGCGAAAGGAGTCGAAGGAGGGTGAAAGAGAGCGGAACGAGACGAAGGAGGGTGAACGAGAGCGAAACAAGATGAAGGCGGGTGAAAGAGAGCGAAACGAGACGAAGGAGGGTGAAAGAGAGCAAAACGAGACGAAGGAGGGTGAAAGAGAGCAAAACGAGACGAAGGAGTGTAAAATAGAGCGAAACGAGACGAAGGAGGGTGCAAGAGAGCAAAACGAGACGAAGGATGGTGAAAGAGAGCAAAACGAGACGAAGCAGTGTAAAACAGAGCGAAACGAGACGAAGGAGTGTGCAAGAGAGCTAAACGAGACGAAGGAGGGTCAAAGAGAGCGAAACAAGACGGTGGAGCGTGAAAGAGAGCGAACCGAGGCGAAGGAGGGTGGGAGAGAGCGAAACGAGATGAAGGAGGGTGAAAGAGACAGAAACGAGATGAAGGAAGGTGAAAGAGAGCGAAACGCGACGAAGGAAGGTGAAAGAGAGTGAAACGAGACAAAGGAGGGTGAAAGGGAGCGAAACGAGATGAAGGAGGTTGAAAGAGAGCGAAACCAGATGAAGGAGTGTGAAAGAGACCGAATCGAGACGAAGGAGGGTGAAAGAGGGCGAAACGAGACGAAGGCGGGTGGAACAGAGCGAAACAAGATGAAAGAAGAGTGAAAGAGAGCAAAACGAAAGGAAGGAGGGTGAAAGAGAGCGAAACGAGATGAAGGAGCGTGATAGAGAGCGAAAGGAGATGAAGGAGGGTGAAAGAGAGCGAAATGAGACGAAGGAGGGTGAAAGAGAGCGAAAGGAGTTGAAGTAGGGTGAAAGAGAGTGGAACGAGACGAAGGAGGGTGAAAGAGACCGAAACGAGACGAAGGAGGGTGAAAGAGAGCGAAACGAGACGAAGGAGGGTGAAAGAGAGCGAAACGAGAAGAAGGAGGGTGAAAGAGAGCGAAACGAGACGAAGGAGGCTGAAAGAGAGCGAAACGAGATGAAGGAGGGTCAAAGAGAGCGAATCGAGACGAAGGAGGGTGAAAGAGAGCTAAACGAGATGAAGGAGGGTGAAAGAGAGCTAAAGGAGTCGAAGGAGGGTGAAAGAGAGTGGAACGAGACGAAGGAGGGTGAAAGAGACCAAAACGAGACGAAGGATGGTGAAAGAGAGCGAAACGAGACGAAGGAGGGTGAAAGAGAGCGAAACGAGATGTAGGAGGGTCAAAGAGAGCGAAACGAGACGGTGGAGGGTGAAAGAGAGTGAAACAAAACGGTGGAGGGTGAAAGAGAGCGAAACGAGACGAAGGAGGGTGAAAGAGAGTGAAACAAGACGATGGAGGGTGAAAGAGAGTGAAACGAGAGGAAGGAGGGTGAAAGAGCGCGAAACGAGACAAAGCAGGGTGAAAGAGAGCGAAACAAGACGAAAGAGGGTAAAAGAGAGCGAAACGAGACGAAGGAGGGTTAAAGAGAACGAAACGAGACGAAGAAAGTTGAAAGAGAGCGAAACGAGACGACGGAGGGTGAAAGAGAGCGAAAGGAGATGAAGGAGGGTGAAAGAGAGCGAAAGGAGTTGAGGGAGGGTGAAAGAGAGTGGAACGAGACGAAGGAGGGTGAAGGAGACCGAAACGAGACGAAGGAGGGTGAAAGAGAGTGAAACGAGACGAAGGAGGGTGAAAGAGAGCGAAACGAGAATAAGGAGGATGAAAGAGAGCGAAACGAGACGAAGGAGGGTGAAAGAGAGGGAAACGAGATGAAGGAGGGTCACAGAGAGCGAAACGAGACGAAGGAGGGTGAAAGAGAGCGAAACAAGATGAAGGAGGGTGAAAGAGAGCTAAACGAGACGGTGGAGTGTGAAAGAGAGCGAAACGAGACGAAGGAGGGTGAAAGAGAGCGAAACAAGACGAAGCAGGGCGAAAGAGAGCGAAACGAGAGGAAGGAGGGTGAAAGAGAGCGAAACGAGATGAAGGAGGGTGAAAGAGAGCGAAACGAGATGAAGGACGGTGAAAGAGAGCGAAACGAGACGAAGCAGGCTGAAAGAGAGCGAAAAGAGTCGAAGGAGGGTGAAAGAGAGCGGAACGAGACGAAGGAGGGTGAAAGAGAGCGAAACGAGATGAAGGAGGGTGAAAGAGAGCGAAACGAGACGAAGGAGGGTGAAAGAGAGCAAAAGGAGACGAAGGAGGGTGAAAGAGAGCAAAACGAGACGAAGGAGTGTAAAACAGAGCGAAAGGAGACGAAGGAGGCTGCAAGAGAGCTAAACGAGACGAAGGAGGGTCAAAGAGAGCGAAACAAGACGGTGGAGGCTGAAAGAGAGCGAAACGAAACGAAGGAGGGTGAAAGAGAGCGAAACGAGATGATGGAGTGTGAAAGAGAGCGAAACGAGAGGAAGGAGGGTGAAAGAGAGCGAAACGAGAAGAAGGAGGGTGAAAGAGAGCGAAACGAGATGAAGGAGGGTGGAAGAGAGCGAAACGATACGAAGGAGGGTGAAAGAGAGAGAAACGAGACGAAGGAAGGTGAAAGAGAGCGAAACGAGACGAGGGAAGGTGAAAGAGAGTGAAACGAGACAAAGGAGGGTGAAAGGGAGAGAAACGAGATGAAGGAGGGTGAAAGAGAGCGAAACGAGATGAAGGAATGTGAAAGAGAGCGAAACGAGATGAAGGAGGGTGAAAGATTGCGAAACGAGATGAAGGAGGGTGAAAGAGAGTGAAACGAGATGAAGGAGGGTGAAGGAGAGTGAAACGAGACGAAGGAGGGTGAAAAAGGGCGAAACGAGACGAAGGCGGGTGGAACAGAGCGAAACAAGACGAATGAGGGTGGAAGAGAGCGAAACGAGACGAAGGAGGGTGAAAGAGACAGAAACGAGTCAATGGAGGGTGAAAGAGAGCGAAACGAGATGAAGGAGGGTGGAAGAGAGCGAAACGAGACGAAGGAGGGTGAAAGAGACAGAAACGAGATGAAGGAAGGTGAAAGAGAACGAAACGCGACAAACGAAGGTGAAAGAGAGTGAAACGAGACAAAGGAGGGTGAAAGGGAGCGAAACGAGATGAAGGAGGGTGAAAGAGAGCGAAACAAGATGAAGGAGGGTGAAAGAGAGCTAAACGAGACGGTGGAGTGTGAAAGAGAGCGAAACGAGACGAAGGAGGGTGAAAGAGAGCGAAACAAGACGAAGCAGGGCGAAAGAGAGCGAAACGAGAGGAAGGAGGGTGAAAGAGAGCGAAACGAGATGAAGGAGGGTGAAAGAGAGCGAAACGAGATGAAGGAGGGTGAAAGAGAGCGAAACGAGACGAAGCAGGCTGAAAGAGAGCGAAAAGAGTCGAAGGAGGGTGAAGGAGAGCGGAACGAGACGAAGGAGGGTGAAAGAGAGCGAAACGAGATGAAGGAGGGTGAAAGAGAGCGAAACGAGACGAAGGAGGGTGAAAGAGAGCAAAACGAGACGAAGGAGGGTGAAAGAGAGCAAAACGAGACGAAGGAGTGTAAAACAGAGCGAAAGGAGACGAAGGAGGGTGCAAGAGAGCTAAACGAGACGAAGGAGGGTCAAAGAGAGCGAAACAAGACGGTGGAGGCTGAAAGAGAGCGAAACGAAACGAAGGAGGGTGAAAGAGAGCGAAACGAGATGATGGAGTGTGAAAGAGAGCGAAACGAGAGGAAGGAGGGTGAAAGAGAGCGAAACGAGAAGAAGGAGGGTGAAAGAGAGCGAAACGAGATGAAGGAGGGTGGAAGAGAGCGAAACGATACGAAGGAGGGTGAAAGAGAGAGAAACGGGACGAAGGAAGGTGAAAGAGAGCGAAACGAGACGAGGGAAGGTGAAAGAGAGTGAAACGAGACAAAGGAGGGTGAAAGGGAGAGAAACGAGATAAAGGAGGGTGAAAGAGAGCGAAACGAGATGAAGGAATGTGAAAGAGAGCGAAACGAGATGAAGGAGGGTGAAAGAGAGTGAAACGAGACGAAGGAGGGTGAAGGAGAGCGAAAGGAGTCGAAGGAGGGTGAAAGAGAGTGAAACGAGACGAAGGAGGGTGAAAAAGGGCGAAACGAGACGAAGGCGGGTGGAACAGAGCGAAACAAGACGAATGAGGGTGGAAGAGAGCGAAACGAGACGAAGGAGGGTGAAAGAGACAGAAACGAGTCAATGGAGGGTGAAAGAGAGCGAAACGAGATGAAGGAGGGTGTAAGAGAGCGAAACGAGACGAAGGAGGGTGAAAGAGACAGAAACGAGATGAAGGAAGGTGAAAGAGAACGAAACGCGACAAAGGAAGGTGAAAGAGAGTGAAACGAGACAAAGGAGGGTGAAAGGGAGCGAAACGAGATGAAGGAGGTTGAAAGAGAGCGAAACCAGATGAAGGAGTGTGAAAGAGACCGAAACGAGACGAAGGAGGGTGAAAGAGGGCGAAACGAGACGAAGGCGGGTGGAACAGAGCGAAACAAGATGAAAGAAGAGTGAAAGAGAGCAAAACGAGAGGAAGGAGGGTGAAAGAGAGCGAAACGAGATGAAGGAGGGTGAAAGAGAGCGAAAGGAGATGAAGGAGGGTGAAAGAGAGCGAAATGAGACGAAGGAGGGTGAAAGAGAGCGAAAGGAGTTGAAGTAGGGTGAAAGAGAGTGGAACGAGACGAAGGAGGGTGAAAGAGACCGAAACGAGACGAAGGAGGGTGAAAGAGAGTGAAACGAGACGAAGGAGGGTGAAAGAGAGCGAAACAAGAAGAAGGAGTGTGAAAGAGAGCGAAACGAGACGAAGGAGGTTGAAAGAGAGCGAAACGAGATGAAGGAGGGTCAAAGAGAGCGAATCGAGACGAAGGAGGGTGAAAGAGAGCGAAACGCGATGAAGGAGGGTGAAAGGGAGCTAAACGAGACGAAGGAGGGTGAAAGAGAGCTAAAGGATTCGAAGGAGGGTGAAAGAGAGTGGAACGAGACGAAGGAGGGTGAAAGAGACCAAAACGAGACGAAGGAGGGTGAAAGAGAGCGAAACGAGCCGAAGGAGGGTGAAAGAGAGCGAAACGAGAAGAAGGACGGTGAAAGAGAGCGAAACGAGACGAAGGAGGGTGAAAGAGAGTGAAACAAAACGGTGGAGAGTGAAAGAGAGCGAAACGAGACGAAGGAGGGTGAAAGAGAGTGAAACAAGACGATGGAGGGTGAAAGAGAGCGAAACGAGACGAAGGAGGGTGAAAGAGAGTGAAACAAGACGATGGAGGGTGAAAGAGAGCGAAAAGAGAGGAAGGAGGGTGAAAGAGCGCGAAACGAGACAAAGGAGGGTGAAAGAGTGCGAAACAAGACGAAAGAGGGTAAAAGAGAGCGAAACGAGACGAAGGAGGGTGAAAGAGAGCGAAACGAGATGAAGAAAGTTGAAAGAGAGCGAAACGAGACAACGGAGGGTGAAAGAGAGCGAAAGGAGATGAAGAAGGCTGAAAGAGAGCGAAAGGAGTCGAGGGAGGGTGAAAGAGAGTGGAACGAGACGAAGGAGGGTGAAGGAGACCAAAACGAGACGAAGGAGGGTGAAAGAGAGTGAAACGAGACGAAGGAGGGTGAAAGAGAGCGAAACGAGAATAAGGAGGATGAAAGAGAGCGAAACGAGACGAAGGAGGGTGAAAGAGAGCGAAACGAGATGAAGGAGGGTCACAGAGAGCGAAATGAGACGAAGGAGGGTGAAAGAGAGCGAAACAAGACGAAGGAGGGCGAAAGAGAGCGAAACGAGAGGAAGGAGGGTGAAAGAGAGCGAAACTAGATGAAGGAGGGTGAAAGAGAGCGAAACGAGATGAAGGAGGGTGAAAGAGAGCGAAACGAGACGAAGCAGGCTGAAAGAGAGCGAAAGGAGTCGAAGGAGGGTGAAAGAGAGCGGAACGAGACGAAGGAGGGTGAAAGAGAGCGAAACGAAATGAAGGAGGGTGAAAGAGAGCGAAACGAGACGAAGGAGGGTGAAAGAGAGCAAAACGAGACGAAGGAGGGTGAAAGAGAGCAAAACGAGACGAAGGAGTGTAAAACTGAGCGAAACGAGACGAAGGAGGGTGCAAGAGAGCTAAACGAGACGAAGGAGGGTCAAAGAGAGGGAAACAAGACGGTGGAGGCTGAAAGAGAGCGAAACGAAACGAAGGACTGTGAAAGAGAGCGAAACGAGATGATGCAGTGTGAAATAGAGCGAAACGAGAGGAAGGAGGGTGAAAGAGAGCGAAACGAGAAGAAGGAGGGTGAAAGAGAGCGAAACGAGATGAAGGAGGGTGGAAGAGAGCGAAACGATACGAAGGAGGGTGAAAGAGAGCGAAAAGAGACGAGGGAAGGTGAAAGAGAGTGAAACGAGACAAAGGAGGGTGAAAGGGAGAGAAACGAGATGAAGGAGGGTGAAAGAGAGCGAAACGAGATGAAGGAAGGTGAAAGAGAGCGAAACGAGACAAAGGAGGGTGAAAGAGGGCGAAACGAGATGAAGGCGGGTGGAACAGAGCGAAACAAGATGAAAGAAGAGTGAAAGAGAGCAAAACGAGACGAAGGAGGGTGAAAGACAGCGAAACGAGATGAAGAAAGGTGAAAGAGAGCGAAAGGAGATGAAGGAGGGTGAAAGAGAGCGAATGGTGTCGAAGGTGGGTGAAAGAGAGTGGAACGAGACGAAGGAGGGTGAAGGAGACCGAAACGAGATGAAGTAGGGTGAAAGAGAGCAAATCGAGACGAAGGAGGGTGAAAAGAGCGAAACGAGAAGAAGGAGGCTGAAAGAGAGCGAAACAAGACGAAGGAGGGTGAAAGAGAGCGAAACGAGATGAAGGAGGGTCAAAGAGAGCGAAACGAGGCGAAGGAGGGTGAAAGAGAGCGAAACGAGATGAAGGAGCGTGAAAGAGAGCTAAACGAGACGAAGGAGGGTCACAGAGAGCAAAACAAGACGAAAGAGGGTAAAAGAGAGAGAAACGAGACGGTGGAGGGTGAAAGAGCGCGAAACGAGACGAAGGAGGGTCAAATAGAGCGAAACAATACGAAGGAGGGCGAAAGAGAGCGAAACGAGAGGAAGGAGGCTGAAAGAGAGCGAAATGAGATGAAGGAGGGTCAAAGAGAGCGAATCGAGACGAAGGAGGGTGAAAGAGAGCGAAACGAGATGAAGGAGGGTGAAAGAGAGCTAAACGAGACGAAGGAGGGTGAAAGAAAACAAAAGGAGTCGAAGGAGGGTGAAAGAGAGTGGAACGAGACGAAGGAGGGTGAAAGAGACCAAAACGATACGAAGGAGGGTGAAAGAGAGCGAAACGAGACGAAGGAGGGTGAAAGAGAGCGAAACGAGAAGAAGGAGGGTGAAAGAGAGAGAAACGAGACGAAGGAGGGTGAAAGAGAGCGAAACGAGAAGTAGGAGGGTCAAAGAGAGCGAAACGAGACGGTGGAGGGTGAAAGAGAGCGAAACAAAATGGTGGAGGGTGAAAGAGAGCGAAACGAGACGAAGGAGGGTGAAAGAGAGTGAAACAAGACGATGGAGGGTGAAAGAGAGCGAAACGAGAGGAAGGATGGTGAAAGAGCGCGAAACGAGACAAAGGAGGGTGAAAGAGAGCGAAACGAGATGAAAGAGGGTAAAAGAGAGCGAAACGAGAGGAAGGAGGGTGAAAGAGCGCGAAATGAGACAAAGGAGGGTGAAAGAGAGCGAAACGAGATGAAAGAGGGTAAAAGAGAGCGAAACGAGACGAAGGAGGGTGAAAGAGAGGGAAACGAGACGAAAAAAGTTGAAAGAGAGCGAAACGAGACGAAGGAGGGTGAAAGAGAGCGAAAGGAGATGAAGGAGGGTGAAAGAGAGCGAAATGAGTCGAGGGAGGGTGAAAGAGAGTGGAACGAGACGAAGGAGGGTGAAGGAGACCGAAACGAGACGAATGAGGGTGAAAGAGAGCGAAACGAGACGAAGGAGGGTAAAAGAGAGCGAAACGAGACGAAGGAGGGTGAAAGAGAGCAAAACGAGGCGAAGAAAGTTGAAAGAGAGCGAAACGAGACGAAGGAGGGCGAAAGAGAGCGAAACGAGAAGAAGGAGGGTGAAAGAGAGCGAAACGAGACGATGAAGGGTGGAAGGGAGCTAAACGAGATGGTGGAGGGTGAAAGAGAGCGAAACGAGACGAAGGAGGGTGAAAGAGAGCGAAACAAGACGAAGGAGGGCGAAAGAGAGCGAACCAAGAGGAAGGAGGGTGAAAGAGAGCGAAACGAGATGAAGGAGGGTGAAAGAGAGCGAAACGAGACGAAGCAGGCTGAAAGAGAGCGAAAGGAGTCGAAGGAGGGTGAAAGAGAGCGGAACGAGACGAAGGAGGGTGAAAGAGAGCGAAACGAGACGAAGGAGGGTGAAAGAGATCGAAACGAGATGAAGGAGGGTGAAAGAGAGCTAAACGAGACATTGGAGAGTGAAAGAGAGCGAAACTAGACGAAGGAGGGTGAAAGAGAGCGAAACAAGACGAAGGAGGGCGAAAGAGAGCGAAACGAGAGGAAGGAGGGTGAAAGAGAGCAAAACGAGACGAAGGAGGGTGAAAGAGAGCAAAACGAGACGAAGGAGTGTAAAACTGAGCGAAACGAGACGAAGGAGGGTGCAAGAGAGCTAAACGAGACGAAGGAGGGTCAAAGAGAGGGAAACAAGACGGTGGAGGCTGAAAGAGAGCGAAACGAAACGAAGGACTGTGAAAGAGAGCGAAACGAGATGATGGAGTGTGAAATAGAGCGAAACGAGAGGAAGGAGGGTGAAAGAGAGCGAAACGAGAAGAAGGAGGGTGAAAGAGAGCGAAACGAGATGAAGGAGGGTGGAAGAGAGCGAAACGATACGAAGGAGGGTGAAAGAGAGCGAAAAGAGACGAGGGAAGGTGAAAGAGAGTGAAACGAGACAAAGGAGGGTGAAAGGGAGAGAAACGAGATGAAGGAGGGTGAAAGAGAGCGAAACGAGATGAAGGAAGGTGAAAGAGAGCGAAACGAGACAAAGGAGGGTGAAAGAGGGCGAAACGAGATGAAGGCGGGTGGAACAGAGCGAAACAAGATGAAAGAAGAGTGAAAGAGAGCAAAACGAGACGAAGGAGGGTGAAAGACAGCGAAACGAGATGAAGAAAGGTGAAAGAGAGCGAAAGGAGATGAAGGAGGGTGAAAGAGAGCGAATGGTGTCGAAGGAGGGTGAAAGAGAGTGGAACGAGACGAAGGAGGGTGAAGGAGACCGAAACGAGATGAAGTAGGGTGAAAGAGAGCAAATCGAGACGAAGGAGGGTGAAAGAGAGCGAAACGAGAAGAAGGAGGCTGAAAGAGAGCGAAACAAGACGAAGGAGGGTGAAAGAGAGCGAAACGAGATGAAGGAGGGTCAAAGAGAGCGAAACGAGGCGAAGGAGGGTGAAAGAGAGCGAAACGAGATGAAGGAGCGTGAAAGAGAGCTAAACGAGACGAAGGAGGGTCACAGAGAGCAAAACAAGACGAAAGAGGGTAAAAGAGAGAGAAACGAGACGGTGGAGGGTGAAAGAGCGCGAAACGAGACGAAGGAGGGTCAAATAGAGCGAAACAATACGAAGGAGGGCGAAAGAGAGCGAAACGAGAGGAAGGAGGCTGAAAGAGAGCGAAATGAGATGAAGGAGGGTCAAAGAGAGCGAATCGAGACGAAGGAGGGTGAAAGAGAGCGAAACGAGATGAAGGAGGGTGAAAGAGAGCTAAACGAGACGAAGGAGGGTGAAAGAAAACAAAAGGAGTCGAAGGAGGGTGAAAGAGAGTGGAACGAGACGAAGGAGGGTGAAAGAGACCAAAACGATACGAAGGAGGGTGAAAGAGAGCGAAACGAGACGAAGGAGGGTGAAAGAGAGCGAAACGAGAAGAAGGAGGGTGAAAGAGAGAGAAACGAGACGAAGGAGGGTGAAAGAGAGCGAAACGAGAAGTAGGAGGGTCAAAGAGAGCGAAAAGAGACGGTGGAGGGTGAAAGAGAGCGAAACAAAATGGTGGAGGGTGAAAGAGAGCGAAACGAGACGAAGGAGGGTGAAAGAGAGTGAAACAAGACGATGGAGGGTGAAAGAGAGCGAAACGAGAGGAAGGATGGTGAAAGAGCGCGAAACGAGACAAAGGAGGGTGAAAGAGAGCGAAACGAGATGAAAGAGGGTAAAAGAGAGCGAAACGAGAGGAAGGAGGGTGAAAGAGCGCGAAATGAGACAAAGGAGGGTGAAAGAGAGCGAAACGAGATGAAAGAGGGTAAAAGAGAGCGAAACGAGACGAAGGAGGGTGAAAGAGAGGGAAACGAGACGAAAAAAGTTGAAAGAGAGCGAAACGAGACGAAGGAGGGTGAAAGAGAGCGAAAGGAGATGAAGGAGGGTGAAAGAGAGCGAAATGAGTCGAGGGAGGGTGAAAGAGAGTGGAACGAGACGAAGGAGGGTGAAGGAGACCGAAACGAGACGAATGAGGGTGAAAGAGAGCGAAACGAGACGAAGGAGGGTAAAAGAGAGCGAAACGAGACGAAGGAGGGTGAAAGAGAGCAAAACGAGGCGAAGGAGGGCGAAAGAGAGCGAAACGAGAAGAAGGAGGGTGAAAGAGAGCGAAACGAGACGATGGAGGGTGGAAGGGAGCTAAACGAGATGGTGGAGGGTGAAAGAGAGCGAAACGAGACGAAGGAGGGTGAAATAGAGCGAAACAAGACGAAGGAGGGCGAAAGAGAGCGAAACAAGAGGAAGGAGGGTGAAAGAGAGCGAAACGAGATGAAGGAGGGTGAAAGAGAGCGAAACGAGACGAAGCAGGCTGAAAGAGAGCGAAAGGAGTCGAAGGAGGGTGAAAGAGAGCGGAACGAGACGAAGGAGGGTGAAAGAGAGCGAAACGAGACGAAGGAGGGTGAAAGAGATCGAAACGAGATGAAGGAGGGTGAAAGAGAGCTAAAAGATACATTGGAGAGTGAAAGAGAGCGAAACTAGACGAAGGAGGGTGAAAGAGAGCGAAACAAGACGAAGGAGGGCGAAAGAGAGCGAAACGAGAGGAAGGAGGGTGAAAGAGAGCGAAACGAGATGAAGGAGGGTGAAAGAGAGCAAAACGAAATGAAGGAGGGTGAAAGAGAGCGAAACGAGACGAAGGAGGGTGAAAGAGAGCAAAACGAGACGAAGGAGGGTGAAAGAGAGCAAAACGAGACGAAGGAGTGTAAAACACAGCGAAACGAGACGAAGGAGGGTGCAAGAGAGCTAAACGAGACGAAGGAGGGTCAAAGAGAGCGAAACAAGAAGGTGGAGGCTGAAAGAGCGAAACAAGACGAAGGAGGTTGATAGAGAGCGAAACAAGATGATGGAGTGTGAAAGAGAGCGAAACGAGAGGAAGGAGGGTGAAAGAGAGCGAAACGAGAAGAAGGAGGGTGAAAGAGAGCGAAACGAGATGAAGGAGGGTGGAAGAGAGCGAAACGAGACGAAGGAGGGTGAAAGAGAGAGAAATGAGACGAAGGAAGGTGAAAGAGAGCGAAACGAGATGAGGGAAGGTGGAAGAGAGCGAAACGAGACAAAGGAGGGTGAAATGGAGAGAAACGAGATGAAGGAGGGTGAAAGAGAGCGAAACGAGATGAAGGAAGGTGAAAGGGAGCGAAACAAGACGAAGGAGGGTGAAAGAGGGCGAAACGAGATGAAGGCGGGGGAACAGAGCGAAACAAGATGAAAGAAGGGTGAAAGAGAGCAAAACGAGATGAAGGAGGGTGAAAGACAGCGAAACGAGACGAAGGAAGGTGAAAGAGAGCGAAACGAGACGAAGGAGGGTGAAAGAGAGCGAAAGGAGATGAAGGAGGGTGAAAGAGAGCGAAAGGTGTCGAAGGAGGGTGAAAGAGAGTGGAACGAGACGAAGGAGGGTGAAGGAGGCCGAAACGAGATGAAGTAGGGTGAAAGAGAGCGAAACGAGGCGAAGGAGGGTGAAAGAGAGGGAAACGAGAAGAAGGAGGGTGAAAGAGTGCGAAACGAGGCAAAGGAGGGTGAAAGAGAGCGAAACGAGATGAAGGAGGGTCAAAGAGAGCAAAACGAGACGAAGGAGGGTGAAAGAGAGCGAAACGAGATGAAGGAGGGTGAAAGAGAGCTAAACGAGACGAAGGAGGGTCACAGAGAGCAAAACGAGATGAAGGAGGGTGAAAGAGAGTGAAACGAGATGAAGGAGGGTGAAAGAGAGTGAAACGAGACGAAGGAGGGTGAAAGAGAGCGAAAGGAGTCGAAGGAGGACGAAAGAGAGCGGAACGAGATGAAGGAGGGTGAAAGAGAGCGAAACGAGATGAAGGAGGGTGAAAGAGAGCGAAACGAGACGAAGCAGACTGAAAGAGAGCGAAAGGAGTCGAAGGAGGGTGAAAGAGAGCGGAACGAGACGAAGGAGGGTGAAAGAGAGCGAAACGAGACGAAGGAGGGTGAAAGAGATCGAAACGAGATGAAGGAGGGTGAAAGAGAGCTAAACGAGACATTGGAGAGTGAAAGAGAGCGAAACTAGACGAAGGAGGGTGAAAGAGAGCGAAACAAGACGAAGGAGGGCGAAAGAGAGCGAAACGAGAGGAAGGAGGGTGAAAGAGAGCGAAACGAGATGAAGGAGGGTGAAAGAGAGCGAAACGAAATGAAGGAGGGTGAAAGAGAGCGAAACGAGACGAAGGAGGGTGAAAGAGAGCAAAACGAGACGAAGGAGGTTGAAAGAGAGCAAAACGAGACGAAGGAGTGTAAAACACAGCGAAACGAGACGAAGGAGGGTGCAAGAGAGCTAAACGAGACGAAGGAGGGTCAAAGAGAGCGAAACAAGAAGGTGGAGGCTGAAAGAGCGAAACGAGACGAAGGAGGTTGATAGAGAGCGAAACAAGATGATGGAGTGTGAAAGAGAGCGAAACGAGAGGAAGGAGGGTGAAAGAGAGCGAAACGAGAAGAAGGAGGGTGAAAGAGAGCGAAACGAGATGAAGGAGGGTGGAAGAGAGCGAAACGAGACGAAGGAGGGTGAAAGAGAGAGAAACGAGACGAAGGAAGGTGAAAGAGAGCGAAACGAGATGAGGGAAGGTGGAAGAGAGCGAAACGAGACAAAGGAGGGTGAAAGGGAGAGAAACGAGATGAAGGAGGGTGAAAGAGAGCGAAACAAGACGAAGGAGGGCGAAAGAGAGCGAAACGAGAGGAAGGAGGGTGAAAGAGAGCGAAACGAGATGAAGGAGGGTGAAAGAGAGTGAAACGAGATGAAGGAGGGTGAAAGAGAGTGAAACGAGACGAAGGAGGGTGAAAGAGAGCGAAAGGAGTCGAAGGAGGACGAAAGAGAGCGGAACGAGATGAAGGAGGGTGAAAGAGAGCGAAACGAGATGAAGGAGGGTGAAAGAGAGCGAAACGAGACGAAGCAGACTGAAAGAGAGCGAAAGGAGTCGAAGGAGGGTGAAAGAGAGCGGAACGAGACGAAGGAGGGTGAAAGAGAGCGAAACGAGACGAAGGAGGGTGAAAGAGATCGAAACGAGATGAAGGAGGGTGAAAGAGAGCTAAACGAGACATTGGAGAGTGAAAGAGAGCGAAACTAGACGAAGGAGGGTGAAAGAGAGCAAAACGAGACGAAGGAGGTTGAAAGAGAGCAAAACGAGACGAAGGAGTGTAAAACACAGCGAAACGAGACGAAGGAGGGTGCAAGAGAGCTAAACGAGACGAAGGAGGGTCAAAGAGAGCGAAACAAGAAGGTGGAGGCTGAAAGAGCGAAACGAGACGAAGGAGGTTGATAGAGAGCGAAACAAGATGATGGAGTGTGAAAGAGAGCGAAACGAGACAAAGGAGGGTGAAAGGGAGAGAAACGAGATGAAGGAGGGTGAAAGAGAGCGAAACGAGATGAAGGAAGGTGAAAGGGAGCGAAACAAGACGAAGGAGGGTGAAAGAGGGCGAAACGAGATGAAGGCGGGGGAACAGAGCGAAACAAGATGAAAGAAGGGTGAAAGAGAGCAAAACGAGATGAAGGAGGGTGAAAGACAGCGAAACGAGATGAAGGAAGGTGAAAGAGAGCGAAACGAGACGAAGGAGGGTGAAAGAGAGCGAAACGAGAGGAAGGAGGGTGAAAGAGAGCGAAACGAGATGAAGGAGGGTGAAAGAGAGTGAAACGAGATGAAGGAGGGTGAAAGAGAGTGAAACGAGACGAAGGAGGGTGAAAGAGAGCGAAAGGAGTCGAAGGAGGATGAAAGAGAGCGGAACGAGATCAAGGAGGGTGAAAGAGAGCGAAACGAGATGAAGGAGGGTGAAAGAGAGCGAAACGAGACGAAGCAGGCTGAAAGAGAGCGAAAGGAGTCGAAGGAGGGTGAAAGAGAGCGGAACGAGACGAAGGAGGGTGAAAGAGAGCGAAACGAGACGAAGGAGGGTGAAAGAGATCGAAACGAGATGAAGGAGGGTGAAAGAGAGCTAAACGAGACATTGGAGAGTGAAAGAGAGCGAAACTAGACGAAGGAGGGTGAAAGAGAGCGAAACAAGACGAAGGAGGGCGAAAGAGAGCGAAACGAGAGGAAGGAGGGTGAAAGAGAGCGAAACGAGATGAAGGAGGGTGAAAGAGAGCGAAACAAAATGAAGGAGGGTGAAAGAGAGCGAAACGAGACGAAGGAGGGTGAAAGAGAGCAAAACGAGACGAAGGAGGGTGAAAGAGAGCAACACGAGACGAAGGAGTGTAAAACACAGCGAAACGAGACGAAGGAGGGTGCAAGAGAGCTAAACGAGACGAAGGAGGGTCAAAGAGAGCGAAACAAGAAGGTGGAGGCTGAAAGAGCGAAACGAGACGAAGGAGGTTGATAGAGAGCGAAACAAGATGATGGAGTGTGAAAGAGAGCGAAACGAGAAGAAGGAGGGTGAAAGAGAGCGAAACGAGATGAAGGAGGGTGGAAGAGAGCGAAACGAGACGAGGGAGGGTGAAAGAGAGAGAAACGAGACGAAGGAAGGTGAAAGAGAGCGAAACGAGATGAGGGAAGGTGGAAGAGAGCGAAACGAGACAAAGGAGGGTGAAAGGGAGAGAAACGAGATGAAGGAGGGTGAAAGAGAGCGAAATGAGATGAAGGAAGGTGAAAGGGAGCGAAACAAGACGAAGGAGGGTGAAAGAGGGCGAAACGAGATGAAGGCGGGGGAACAGAGCGAAACAAGATGAAAGAAGGGTGAAAGAGAGCAAAACGAGATGAAGGAGGGTGAAAGACAGCGAAACGAGACGAAGGAAGGTGAAAGAGAGAAAAACGAGACGAAGGAGGGTGAAAGAGAGCGAAAGGAGATGAAGGAGGGTGAAAGAGAGCGAAAGGTGTCGAAGGAGGGTGAAAGAGAGTGGAACGAGACGAAGGAGGGTGAAGGAGGCCGAAACGAGATGAAGTAGGGTGAAAGAGAGCGAAACGAGGCGAAGGAGGGTGAAAGAGAGGGAAACGAGAAGAAGGAGGGTGAAAGAGTGCGAAACGAGGCAAAGGAGGGTGAAAGAGAGCGAAACGAGATGAAGGAGGGTCAAAGAGAGCAAAACGAGACGAAGGAGGGTGAAAGAGAGCGAAACGAGATGAAGGAGGGTGAAAGAGAGCTAAACGAGACGAAGGAGGGTCACAGAGAGCAAAACGAGACGAAAGAGGGTAAAAGAGAGCGAAACGAGACGGTGGAGGGTGAAAGAGAGCGAAACGAGACGAAGGAGGGTGAAAGAGAGCGAAACAAGACGAAGGAGGGCGAAAGAGAGCGAAACGAGAGGAAGGAGGGTGAAAGAGAGCGAAACGAGATGAAGGAGGGTGAAAGAGAGTGAAACGAGATGAAGGAGGGTGAAAGAGAGTGAAACGAGACGAAGGAGGGTGAAAGAGAGCGAAAGGAGTCGAAGGAGGATGAAAGAGAGCGGAACGAGATGAAGGAGGGCGAAAGAGAACGAAACGAGACGAAGGAGGTTGAAAGAGAGTGAAACAGACGAAGGAGGGTGAAAGAGGGCAAAACGAGACGAAGGCGGATGGAACAGAGCGAAACAAGATGAAGGAGGGTGAAAGAGAGCGAAACGAGACGAAGGAGTGTGAAAGAGAGCAAAACGAGTTGAGGAGTGTAAAACAGAGCGAAACGAGATGAAGGAGGGTGCAAGAGAGCTAAACGAGACGAAGGAGGGTCAAAGAGAGCGAAACAAGACGGTGGAGCGTGAAAGAGAGCGAAACGTGACGAAGGAGAATGAAAGAGAGCAAAACGAGACGATGGAGGGTGAAAGAGAGCGAAACGAGAGGAAGAAGGGTGAAAGAGAGCGAAACGAGACGAAGGAGGGTGAAAGAGAGCGAAACGAGATGAAGGAGGATGGAAGAGAGCGAAACGAGACGAAGGAGGGTGAAAGGAGAGAAACGAGACGAAGGAAGATGAAAGAGAGCGAAACGAGACGAAGGAAGGTGAAAGAGAGTGAAACGAGACAAAGGAGGGTGAAAGGGAGAGAAACGAGATGAAGGAGGGTGAAGGAGAGCGAAACGAGACGAAGGAGGGTAAAAGAGAGCGAAACGAGACGAAGGAGGGTGAAAGAGAGCGAAACGAGGCGAAGAAAGTTGAAAGAGAGCGAAACGAGACGAAGGAGGGCGAAAGAGAGCGAAACGAGAAGAAGGAGGGTGAAAGAGAGCGAAACGAGACGAAGGAGGGTGGAAGGGAGCTAAACGAGACGGTGGAGGGTGAAAGAGAGCGAAACGAGACGAAGGAGGGTGAAAGAGAGCGAAACAAGACGAAGGAGGGCAAAAGAGAGCGAAACAAGAGGAAGGAGGGTGAAAGAGAGCGAAACGAGATGAAGGAGGGTGAAAGAGAGCGAAACGAGACGAAGCAGGCTGAAAGAGAGCGAAAGGAGTCGAAGGAGGGTGAAAGAGAGCGGAACGAGACGAAGGAGGGTGAAGGAGACCGAAACGAGATGAAGTAGGGTGAAAGAGAGCGAAACGAGGCGAAGGAGGGTGAAAGAGAGGGAAACGAGAAGAAGGAGGGTGAAAGAGTGCGAAACGAGGCAAAGGAGGGTGAAAGAGAGCGAAACGAGATGAAGGAGGGTCAAAGAGAGCAAAACGAGACGAAGGAGGGTGAAAGAGAGCGAAACGAGATGAAGGAGGGTGAAAGAGAGCTAAACGAGACGAAGGAGGGTCACAGAGAGCAAAACGAGACGAGAGAGGGTAAAAGAGAGCGAAATGAGACGGTGGAGGGTGAAAGAGAGCGAAACGAGACGAAGGAGGGTGAAAGAGAGCGAAACAAGACGAAGGAGGGCGAAAGAGAGCGAAATGAGAGGAAGGAGGGTGAAAGAGAGCGAAACGAGATGAAGGAGGGTGAAAGAGAGTGAAACGAGATGAAGGAGGGTGAAAGAGAGTGAAACGAGTTGAGGAGTGTAAAACAGAGCGAAACGAGATGAAGGAGGGTGCAAGAGAGCTAAACGAGACGAAGGAGGGTCAAAGAGAGCGAAACAAGACGGTGGAGCGTGAAAGAGAGCGAAACGAGACGAAGGAGAATGAAAGAGAGCAAAACGAGACGATGGAGGGTGAAAGAGAGCAAAGCGAGTTGAGGAGTGTTAAACAGAGCGAAACGAGATGAAGGAGGGTGCAAGAGAGCGAAACGAGATGAAGGAGGATGGAAGAGAGCGAAACGAGACGAAGGAGGGTGAAAGGAGAGAAACGAGACGAAGGAAGATGAAAGAGAGCGAAACGAGACGAAGGAAGGTGAAAGAGAGTGAAACGAGACAAAGGAGGGTGAAAGGGAGAGAAACGAGATGAAGGAGGGTGAAGGAGAGCGAAACGAGACGAAGGAGGGTAAAAGAGAGCGAAACGAGACGAAGGAGGGTGAAAGAGAGCGAAACGAGGCGAAGAAAGTTGAAAGAGAGCGAAACGAGACGAAGGAGGGCGAAAGAGAGCGAAACGAGAAGAAGGAGGGTGAAAGAGAGCGAAACGAGACGAAGGAGGGTGGAAGGGAGCTAAACGAGACGGTGGAGGGTGAAAGAGAGCGAAACGAGACGAAGGAGGGTGAAAGAGAGCGAAACAAGACGAAGGAGGGCAAAAGAGAGCGAAACAAGAGGAAGGAGGGTGAAAGAGAGCGAAACGAGATGAAGGAGGGTGAAAGAGAGCGAAACGAGACGAAGCAGGCTGAAAGAGAGCGAAAGGAGTCGAAGGAGGGTGAAAGAGAGCGGAACGAGACGAAGGAGGGTGAAAGAGAGAGAAACGAGACGAAGGAAGGTGAAAGAGAGCGAAACGAGATGAGGGAAGGTGGAAGAGAGCGAAACGAGACAAAGGAGGGTGAAAGGGAGAGAAACGAGATGAAGGAGGGTGAAAGAGAGCGAAACGAGATGAAGGAAGGTGAAAGGGAGCGAAACAAGACGAAGGAGGGTGAAAGAGGGCGAAACGAGATGAAGGCGGGGGAACAGAGCGAAACAAGATGAAAGAAGGGTGAAAGAGAGCAAAACGAGATGAAGGAGGGTGAAAGACAGCGAAACGAGACGAAGGAAGGTGAAAGAGAGCGAAACGAGACGAAGGAGGGTGAAAGAGAGCGAAACGAGAGGAAGGAGGGTGAAAGAGAGCGAAACGAGATGAAGGAGGGTGAAAGAGAGTGAAACGAGATGAAGGAGGGTGAAAGAGAGTGAAACGAGACGAAGGAGGGTGAAAGAGAGCGAAAGGAGTCGAAGGAGGATGAAAGAGAGCGGAACGAGATCAAGGAGGGTGAAAGAGAGCGAAACGAGATGAAGGAGGGTGAAAGAGAGCGAAACGAGACGAAGCAGGCTGAAAGAGAGCGAAAGGAGTCGAAGGAGGGTGAAAGAGAGCGGAACGAGACGAAGGAGGGTGAAAGAGAGCGAAACGAGACGAAGGAGGGTGAAAGAGATCGAAACGAGATGAAGGAGGGTGAAAGAGAGCTAAACGAGACATTGGAGAGTGAAAGAGAGCGAAACTAGACGAAGGAGGGTGAAAGAGAGCGAAACAAGACGAAGGAGGGCGAAAGAGAGCGAAACGAGAGGAAGGAGGGTGAAAGAGAGCGAAACGAGATGAAGGAGGGTGAAAGAGAGCGAAACGAAATGAAGGAGGGTGAAAGAGAGCGAAACGAGACGAAGGAGGGTGAAAGAGAGCAAAACGAGACGAAGGAGGGTGAAAGAGAGCAACACGAGACGAAGGAGTGTAAAACACAGCGAAACGAGACGAAGGAGGGTGCAAGAGAGCTAAACGAGACGAAGGAGGGTCAAAGAGAGCGAAACAAGAAGGTGGAGGCTGAAAGAGCGAAACGAGACGAAGGAGGTTGATAGAGAGCGAAACAAGATGATGGAGTGTGAAAGAGAGCGAAACGAGAGGAAGGAGGGTGAAAGAGAGCGAAACGAGAAGAAGGAGGGTGAAAGAGAGCGAAACGAGATGAAGGAGGGTGGAAGAGAGCGAAACGAGACGAGGGAGGGTGAAAGAGAGAGAAACGAGACGAAGGAAGGTGAAAGAGAGCGAAACGAGATGAGGGAAGGTGGAAGAGAGCGAAACGAGACAAAGGAGGGTGAAAGGGAGAGAAACGAGATGAAGGAGGGTGAAAGAGAGCGAAACGAGATGAAGGAAGGTGAAAGGGAGCGAAACAAGACGAAGGAGGGTGAAAGAGGGCGAAACGAGATGAAGGCGGGGGAACAGAGCGAAACAAGATGAAAGAAGGGTGAAAGAGAGCAAAACGAGATGAAGGAGGGTGAAAGACAGCGAAACGAGACGAAGGAAGGTGAAAGAGAGAAAAACGAGACGAAGGAGGGTGAAAGAGAGCGAAAGGAGATGAAGGAGGGTGAAAGAGAGTGAAAGGTGTCGAAGGAGGGTGAAAGAGAGTGGAACGAGACGAAGGAGGGTGAAGGAGGCCGAAACGAGATGAAGTAGGGTGAAAGAGAGCGAAACGAGGCGAAGGAGGGTGAAAGAGAGGGAAACGAGAAGAAGGAGGGTGAAAGAGTGCGAAACGAGGCAAAGGAGGGTGAAAGAGAGCGAAACGAGATGAAGGAGGGTCAAAGAGAGCAAAACGAGACGAAGGAGGGTGAAAGAGAGCGAAACGAGATGAAGGAGGGTGAAAGAGAGCTAAACGAGACGAAGGAGGGTCACAGAGAGCAAAACGAGACGAAAGAGGGTAAAAGAGAGCGAAACGAGACGGTGGAGGGTGAAAGAGAGCGAAACGAGACGAAGGAGGGTGAAAGAGAGCGAAACAAGACGAAGGAGGGCGAAAGAGAGCGAAACGAGAGGAAGGAGGGTGAAAGAGAGCGAAACGAGATGAAGGAGGGTGAAAGAGAGTGAAACGAGATGAAGGAGGGTGAAAGAGAGTGAAACGAGACGAAGGAGGGTGAAAGAGAGCGAAAGGAGTCGAAGGAGGATGAAAGAGAGCGGAACGAGATGAAGGAGGGCGAAAGAGAACGAAACGAGACGAAGGAGGTTGAAAGAGAGTGAAACAGACGAAGGAGGGTGAAAGAGGGCAAAACGAGACGAAGGCGGATGGAACAGAGCGAAACAAGATGAAGGAGGGTGAAAGAGAGCGAAACGAGACGAAGGAGTGTGAAAGAGAGCAAAACGAGTTGAGGAGTGTAAAACAGAGCGAAACGAGATGAAGGAGGGTGCAAGAGAGCTAAACGAGACGAAGGAGGGTCAAAGAGAGCGAAACAAGACGGTGGAGCGTGAAAGAGAGCGAAACGTGACGAAGGAGAATGAAAGAGAGCAAAACGAGACGATGGAGGGTGAAAGAGAGCGAAACGAGAGGAAGAAGGGTGAAAGAGAGCGAAACGAGACGAAGGAGGGTGAAAGAGAGCGAAACGAGATGAAGGAGGATGGAAGAGAGCGAAACGAGACGAAGGAGGGTGAAAGGAGAGAAACGAGACGAAGGAAGATGAAAGAGAGCGAAACGAGACGAAGGAAGGTGAAAGAGAGTGAAACGAGACAAAGGAGGGTGAAAGGGAGAGAAACGAGATGAAGGAGGGTGAAGGAGAGCGAAACGAGACGAAGGAGGGTAAAAGAGAGCGAAAAGAGACGAAGGAGGGTGAAAGAGAGCGAAACGAGGCGAAGAAAGTTGAAAGAGAGCGAAACGAGACGAAGGAGGGCGAAAGAGAGCGAAACGAGAAGAAGGAGGGTGAAAGAGAGCGAAACGAGACGAAGGAGGGTGGAAGGGAGCTAAACGAGACGGTGGAGGGTGAAAGAGAGCGAAACGAGACGAAGGAGGGTGAAAGAGAGCGAAACAAGACGAAGGAGGGCAAAAGAGAGCGAAACAAGAGGAAGGAGGGTGAAAGAGAGCGAAACGAGATGAAGGAGGGTGAAAGAGAGCGAAACGAGACGAAGCAGGCTGAAAGAGAGCGAAAGGAGTCGAAGGAGGGTGAAAGAGAGCGGAACGAGACGAAGGAGGGTGAAGGAGACCGAAACGAGATGAAGTAGGGTGAAAGAGAGCGAAACGAGGCGAAGGAGGGTGAAAGAGAGGGAAACGAGAAGAAGGAGGGTGAAAGAGTGCGAAACGAGGCAAAGGAGGGTGAAAGAGAGCGAAACGAGATGAAGGAGGGTCAAAGAGAGCAAAACGAGACGAAGGAGAGTGAAAGAGAGCGAAACGAGATGAAGGAGGGTGAAAGAGAGCTAAACGAGACGAAGGAGGGTCACAGAGAGCAAAACGAGACGAAAGAGGGTAAAAGAGAGCGAAATGAGACGGTGGAGGGTGAAAGAGAGCGAAACGAGACGAAGGAGGGTGAAAGAGAGCGAAACAAGACGAAGGAGGGCGAAAGAGAGCGAAACGAGAGGAAGGAGGGTGAAAGAGAGCGAAACGAGATGAAGGAGGGTGAAAGAGAGTGAAACGAGATGAAGGAGGGTGAAAGAGAGTGAAACGAGTTGAGGAGTGTAAAACAGAGCGAAACGAGATGAAGGAGGGTGCAAGAGAGCTAAACGAGACGAAGGAGGGTCAAAGAGAGCGAAACAAGACGGTGGAGCGTGAAAGAGAGCGAAACGAGACGAAGGAGAATGAAAGAGAGCAAAACGAGACGATGGAGGGTGAAAGAGAGCAAAGCGAGTTGAGGAGTGTTAAACAGAGCGAAACGAGATGAAGGAGGGTGCAAGAGAGCGAAACGAGATGAAGGAGGATGGAAGAGAGCGAAACGAGACGAAGGAGGGTGAAAGGAGAGAAACGAGACGAAGGAAGATGAAAGAGAGCGAAACGAGACGAAGGAAGGTGAAAGAGAGTGAAACGAGACAAAGGAGGGTGAAAGGGAGAGAAACGAGATGAAGGAGGGTGAAGGAGAGCGAAACGAGACGAAGGAGGGTAAAAGAGAGCGAAACGAGACGAAGGAGGGTGAAAGAGAGCGAAACGAGGCGAAGAAAGTTGAAAGAGAGCGAAACGAGACGAAGGAGGGCGAAAGAGAGCGAAACGAGAAGAAGGAGGGTGAAAGAGAGCGAAACGAGACGAAGGAGGGTGGAAGGGAGCTAAACGAGACGGTGGAGGGTGAAAGAGAGCGAAACGAGACGAAGGAGGGTGAAAGAGAGCGAAACAAGACGAAGGAGGGCAAAAGAGAGCGAAACAAGAGGAAGGAGGGTGAAAGAGAGCGAAACGAGATGAAGGAGGGTGAAAGAGAGCGAAACGAGACGAAGCAGGCTGAAAGAGAGCGAAAGGAGTCGAAGGAGGGTGAAAGAGAGCGGAACGAGACGAAGGAGGGTGAAAGAGAGCGAAACGAGACGAAGGAAGGTGAAAGAGAGCGAAACGAGACGAAGGAGGGTGAAAGAGAGCGAAAGGAGATGAAGGAGGGTGAAAGAGAGCGAAAGGTGTCGAAGGAGGGTGAAAGAGAGTGGAACGAGACGAAGGAGGGTGAAGGAGACCGAAACGAGATGAAGTAGGGTGAAAGAGAGCGAAACGAGGCGAAGGAGGGTGAAAGAGAGGGAAACGAGAAGAAGGAGGGTGAAAGAGTGCGAAACGAGGCAAAGGAGGGTGAAAGAGAGCGAAACGAGATGAAGGAGGGTCAAAGAGAGCAAAACGAGACGAAGGAGGGTGAAAGAGAGCGAAACGAGATGAAGGAGGGTGAAAGAGAGCTAAACGAGACGAAGGAGGGTCACAGAGAGCAAAACGAGACGAAAGAGGGTAAAAGAGAGCGAAACGAGACGGTGGAGGGTGAAAGAGAGCGAAACGAGACGAAGGAGGGTGAAAGAGAGCGAAACAAGACGAAGGAGGGCGAAAGAGAGCGAAACGAGAGGAAGGAGGGTGAAAGAGAGCGAAACGAGATGAAGGAGGGTGAAAGAGAGTGAAACGAGATGAAGGAGTGTAAAACACAGCGAAACGAGACGAAGGAGGGTGCAAGAGAGCTAAACGAGACGAAGGAGGGTCAAAGAGAGCGAAACAAGAAGGTGGAGGCTGAAAGAGCGAAACGAGACGAAGGAGGTTGATAGAGAGCGAAACAAGATGATGGAGTGTGAAAGAGAGCGAAACGAGAGGAAGGAGGGTGAAAGAGAGCGAAACGAGAAGAAGGAGGGTGAAAGAGAGCGAAACGAGATGAAGGAGGGTGGAAGAGAGCGAAACGAGACGAAGGAGGGTGAAAGAGAGAGAAACGAGACGAAGGAAGGTGAAAGAGAGCGAAACGAGATGAGGGAAGGTGGAAGAGAGCGAAACGAGACAAAGGAGGGTGAAATGGAGAGAAACGAGATGAAGGAGGGTGAAAGAGAGCGAAACGAGATGAAGGAAGGTGAAAGGGAGCGAAACAAGACGAAGGAGGGTGAAAGAGGGCGAAACGAGATGAAGGCGGGGGAACAGAGCGAAACAAGATGAAAGAAGGGTGAAAGAGAGCAAAACGAGATGAAGGAGGGTGAAAGACAGCGAAACGAGACGAAGGAAGGTGAAAGAGAGCGAAACGAGACGAAGGAGGGTGAAAGAGAGCGAAAGGAGATGAAGGAGGGTGAAAGAGAGCGAAAGGTGTCGAAGGAGGGTGAAAGAGAGTGGAACGAGACGAAGGAGGGTGAAGGAGGCCGAAACGAGATGAAGTAGGGTGAAAGAGAGCGAAACAAGGCGAAGGAGGGTGAAAGAGAGGGAAACGAGAAGAAGGAGGGTGAAAGAGTGCGAAACGAGGCAAAGGAGGGTGAAAGAGAGCGAAACGAGATGAAGGAGGGTCAAAGAGAGCAAAACGAGACGAAGGAGGGTGAAAGAGAGCGAAACGAGATGAAGGAGGGTGAAAGAGAGCTAAACGAGACGAAGGAGGGTCACAGAGAGCAAAACGAGACGAAAGAGGGTAAAAGAGAGCGAAACGAGACGGTGGAGGGTGAAAGAGAGCGAAACGAGACGAAGGAGGGTGAAAGAGAGCGAAACAAGACGAAGGAGGGCGAAAGAGAGCGAAACGAGAGGAAGGAGGGTGAAAGAGAGCGAAACGAGATGAAGGAGGGTGAAAGAGAGTGAAACGAGATGAAGGAGGGTGAAAGAGAGTGAAACGAGACGAAGGAGGGTGAAAGAGAGCGAAAGGAGTCGAAGGAGGACGAAAGAGAGCGGAACGAGATGAAGGAGGGTGAAAGAGAGCGAAACGAGATGAAGGAGGGTGAAAGAGAGCGAAACGAGACGAAGCAGACTGAAAGAGAGCGAAAGGAGTCGAAGGAGGGTGAAAGAGAGCGGAACGAGACGAAGGAGGGTGAAAGAGAGCGAAACGAGACGAAGGAGGGTGAAAGAGATCGAAACGAGATGAAGGAGGGTGAAAGAGAGCTAAACGAGACATTGGAGAGTGAAAGAGAGCGAAACTAGACGAAGGAGGGTGAAAGAGAGCGAAACAAGACGAAGGAGGGCGAAAGAGAGCGAAACGAGAGGAAGGAGGGTGAAAGAGAGCGAAACGAGATGAAGGAGGGTGAAAGAGAGCGAAACGAAATGAAGGAGGGTGAAAGAGAGCGAAACGAGACGAAGGAGGGTGAAAGAGAGCAAAACGAGACGAAGGAGGTTGAAAGAGAGCAAAACGAGACGAAGGAGTGTAAAACACAGCGAAACGAGACGAAGGAGGGTGCAAGAGAGCTAAACGAGACGAAGGAGGGTCAAAGAGAGCGAAACAAGAAGGTGGAGGCTGAAAGAGCGAAACGAGACGAAGGAGGTTGATAGAGAGCGAAACAAGATGATGGAGTGTGAAAGAGAGCGAAACGAGAGGAAGGAGGGTGAAAGAGAGCGAAACGAGAAGAAGGAGGGTGAAAGAGAGCGAAACGAGATGAAGGAGGGTGGAAGAGAGCGAAACGAGACGAAGGAGGGTGAAAGAGAGAGAAACGAGACGAAGGAAGGTGAAAGAGAGCGAAACGAGATGAGGGAAGGTGGAAGAGAGCGAAACGAGACAAAGGAGGGTGAAAGGGAGAGAAACGAGATGAAGGAGGGTGAAAGAGAGCGAAACGAGATGAAGGAAGGTGAAAGGGAGCGAAACAAGACGAAGGAGGGTGAAAGAGGGCGAAACGAGATGAAGGCGGGGGAACAGAGCGAAACAAGATGAAAGAAGGGTGAAAGAGAGCAAAACGAGATGAAGGAGGGTGAAAGACAGCGAAACGAGACGAAGGAAGGTGAAAGAGAGCGAAACGAGACGAAGGAGGGTGAAAGAGAGCGAAACGAGAGGAAGGAGGGTGAAAGAGAGCGAAACGAGATGAAGGAGGGTGAAAGAGAGTGAAACGAGATGAAGGAGGGTGAAAGAGAGTGAAACGAGACGAAGGAGGGTGAAAGAGAGCGAAAGGAGTCGAAGGAGGATGAAAGAGAGCGGAACGAGATCAAGGAGGGTGAAAGAGAGCGAAACGAGATGAAGGAGGGTGAAAGAGAGCGAAACGAGACGAAGCAGGCTGAAAGAGAGCGAAAGGAGTCGAAGGAGGGTGAAAGAGAGCGGAACGAGACGAAGGAGGGTGAAAGAGAGCGAAACGAGACGAAGGAGGGTGAAAGAGATCGAAACGAGATGAAGGAGGGTGAAAGAGAGCTAAACGAGACATTGGAGAGTGAAAGAGAGCGAAACTAGACGAAGGAGGGTGAAAGAGAGCGAAACAAGACGAAGGAGGGCGAAAGAGAGCGAAACGAGAGGAAGGAGGGTGAAAGAGAGCGAAACGAGATGAAGGAGGGTGAAAGAGAGCGAAACAAAATGAAGGAGGGTGAAAGAGAGCGAAACGAGACGAAGGAGGGTGAAAGAGAGCAAAACGAGACGAAGGAGGGTGAAAGAGAGCAACACGAGACGAAGGAGTGTAAAACACAGCGAAACGAGACGAAGGAGGGTGCAAGAGAGCTAAACGAGACGAAGGAGGGTCAAAGAGAGCGAAACAAGAAGGTGGAGGCTGAAAGAGCGAAACGAGACGAAGGAGGTTGATAGAGAGCGAAACAAGATGATGGAGTGTGAAAGAGAGCGAAACGAGAGGAAGGAGGGTGAAAGAGAGCGAAACGAGAAGAAGGAGGGTGAAAGAGAGCGAAACGAGATGAAGGAGGGTGGAAGAGAGCGAAACGAGACGAGGGAGGGTGAAAGAGAGAGAAACGAGACGAAGGAAGGTGAAAGAGAGCGAAACGAGATGAGGGAAGGTGGAAGAGAGCGAAACGAGACAAAGGAGGGTGAAAGGGAGAGAAACGAGATGAAGGAGGGTGAAAGAGAGCGAAATGAGATGAAGGAAGGTGAAAGGGAGCGAAACAAGACGAAGGAGGGTGAAAGAGGGCGAAACGAGATGAAGGCGGGGGAACAGAGCGAAACAAGATGAAAGAAGGGTGAAAGAGAGCAAAACGAGATGAAGGAGGGTGAAAGACAGCGAAACGAGACGAAGGAAGGTGAAAGAGAGAAAAACGAGACGAAGGAGGGTGAAAGAGAGCGAAAGGAGATGAAGGAGGGTGAAAGAGAGCGAAAGGTGTCGAAGGAGGGTGAAAGAGAGTGGAACGAGACGAAGGAGGGTGAAGGAGGCCGAAACGAGATGAAGTAGGGTGAAAGAGAGCGAAACGAGGCGAAGGAGGGTGAAAGAGAGGGAAACGAGAAGAAGGAGGGTGAAAGAGTGCGAAACGAGGCAAAGGAGGGTGAAAGAGAGCGAAACGAGATGAAGGAGGGTCAAAGAGAGCAAAACGAGACGAAGGAGGGTGAAAGAGAGCGAAACGAGATGAAGGAGGGTGAAAGAGAGCTAAACGAGACGAAGGAGGGTCACAGAGAGCAAAACGAGACGAAAGAGGGTAAAAGAGAGCGAAACGAGACGGTGGAGGGTGAAAGAGAGCGAAACGAGACGAAGGAGGGTGAAAGAGAGCGAAACAAGACGAAGGAGGGCGAAAGAGAGCGAAACGAGAGGAAGGAGGGTGAAAGAGAGCGAAACGAGATGAAGGAGGGTGAAAGAGAGTGAAACGAGATGAAGGAGGGTGAAAGAGAGTGAAACGAGACGAAGGAGGGTGAAAGAGAGCGAAAGGAGTCGAAGGAGGATGAAAGAGAGCGGAACGAGATGAAGGAGGGCGAAAGAGAACGAAACGAGACGAAGGAGGTTGAAAGAGAGTGAAACAGACGAAGGAGGGTGAAAGAGGGCAAAACGAGACGAAGGCGGATGGAACAGAGCGAAACAAGATGAAGGAGGGTGAAAGAGAGCGAAACGAGACGAAGGAGTGTGAAAGAGAGCAAAACGAGTTGAGGAGTGTAAAACAGAGCGAAACGAGATGAAGGAGGGTGCAAGAGAGCTAAACGAGACGAAGGAGGGTCAAAGAGAGCGAAACAAGACGGTGGAGCGTGAAAGAGAGCGAAACGTGACGAAGGAGAATGAAAGAGAGCAAAACGAGACGATGGAGGGTGAAAGAGAGCGAAACGAGAGGAAGAAGGGTGAAAGAGAGCGAAACGAGACGAAGGAGGGTGAAAGAGAGCGAAACGAGATGAAGGAGGATGGAAGAGAGCGAAACGAGACGAAGGAGGGTGAAAGGAGAGAAACGAGACGAAGGAAGATGAAAGAGAGCGAAACGAGACGAAGGAAGGTGAAAGAGAGTGAAACGAGACAAAGGAGGGTGAAAGGGAGAGAAACGAGATGAAGGAGGGTGAAGGAGAGCGAAACGAGACGAAGGAGGGTAAAAGAGAGCGAAACGAGACGAAGGAGGGTGAAAGAGAGCGAAACGAGGCGAAGAAAGTTGAAAGAGAGCGAAACGAGACGAAGGAGGGCGAAAGAGAGCGAAACGAGAAGAAGGAGGGTGAAAGAGAGCGAAACGAGACGAAGGAGGGTGGAAGGGAGCTAAACGAGACGGTGGAGGGTGAAAGAGAGCGAAACGAGACGAAGGAGGGTGAAAGAGAGCGAAACAAGACGAAGGAGGGCAAAAGAGAGCGAAACAAGAGGAAGGAGGGTGAAAGAGAGCGAAACGAGATGAAGGAGGGTGAAAGAGAGCGAAACGAGACGAAGCAGGCTGAAAGAGAGCGAAAGGAGTCGAAGGAGGGTGAAAGAGAGCGGAACGAGACGAAGGAGGGTGAAGGAGACCGAAACGAGATGAAGTAGGGTGAAAGAGAGCGAAACGAGGCGAAGGAGGGTGAAAGAGAGGGAAACGAGAAGAAGGAGGGTGAAAGAGTGCGAAACGAGGCAAAGGAGGGTGAAAGAGAGCGAAACGAGATGAAGGAGGGTCAAAGAGAGCAAAACGAGACGAAGGAGGGTGAAAGAGAGCGAAACGAGATGAAGGAGGGTGAAAGAGAGCTAAACGAGACGAAGGAGGGTCACAGAGAGCAAAACGAGACGAGAGAGGGTAAAAGAGAGCGAAATGAGACGGTGGAGGGTGAAAGAGAGCGAAACGAGACGAAGGAGGGTGAAAGAGAGCGAAACAAGACGAAGGAGGGCGAAAGAGAGCGAAATGAGAGGAAGGAGGGTGAAAGAGAGCGAAACGAGATGAAGGAGGGTGAAAGAGAGTGAAACGAGATGAAGGAGGGTGAAAGAGAGTGAAACGAGTTGAGGAGTGTAAAACAGAGCGAAACGAGATGAAGGAGGGTGCAAGAGAGCTAAACGAGACGAAGGAGGGTCAAAGAGAGCGAAACAAGACGGTGGAGCGTGAAAGAGAGCGAAACGAGACGAAGGAGAATGAAAGAGAGCAAAACGAGACGATGGAGGGTGAAAGAGAGCAAAGCGAGTTGAGGAGTGTTAAACAGAGCGAAACGAGATGAAGGAGGGTGCAAGAGAGCGAAACGAGATGAAGGAGGATGGAAGAGAGCGAAACGAGACGAAGGAGGGTGAAAGGAGAGAAACGAGACGAAGGAAGATGAAAGAGAGCGAAACGAGACGAAGGAAGGTGAAAGAGAGTGAAACGAGACAAAGGAGGGTGAAAGGGAGAGAAACGAGATGAAGGAGGGTGAAGGAGAGCGAAACGAGACGAAGGAGGGTAAAAGAGAGCGAAACGAGACGAAGGAGGGTGAAAGAGAGCGAAACGAGGCGAAGAAAGTTGAAAGAGAGCGAAACGAGACGAAGGAGGGCGAAAGAGAGCGAAACGAGAAGAAGGAGGGTGAAAGAGAGCGAAACGAGACGAAGGAGGGTGGAAGGGAGCTAAACGAGACGGTGGAGGGTGAAAGAGAGCGAAACGAGACGAAGGAGGGTGAAAGAGAGCGAAACAAGACGAAGGAGGGCAAAAGAGAGCGAAACAAGAGGAAGGAGGGTGAAAGAGAGCGAAACGAGATGAAGGAGGGTGAAAGAGAGCGAAACGAGACGAAGCAGGCTGAAAGAGAGCGAAAGGAGTCGAAGGAGGGTGAAAGAGAGCGGAACGAGACGAAGGAGGGTGAAAGAGAGAGAAACGAGACGAAGGAAGGTGAAAGAGAGCGAAACGAGATGAGGGAAGGTGGAAGAGAGCGAAACGAGACAAAGGAGGGTGAAAGGGAGAGAAACGAGATGAAGGAGGGTGAAAGAGAGCGAAACGAGATGAAGGAAGGTGAAAGGGAGCGAAACAAGACGAAGGAGGGTGAAAGAGGGCGAAACGAGATGAAGGCGGGGGAACAGAGCGAAACAAGATGAAAGAAGGGTGAAAGAGAGCAAAACGAGATGAAGGAGGGTGAAAGACAGCGAAACGAGACGAAGGAAGGTGAAAGAGAGCGAAACGAGACGAAGGAGGGTGAAAGAGAGCGAAACGAGAGGAAGGAGGGTGAAAGAGAGCGAAACGAGATGAAGGAGGGTGAAAGAGAGTGAAACGAGATGAAGGAGGGTGAAAGAGAGTGAAACGAGACGAAGGAGGGTGAAAGAGAGCGAAAGGAGTCGAAGGAGGATGAAAGAGAGCGGAACGAGATCAAGGAGGGTGAAAGAGAGCGAAACGAGATGAAGGAGGGTGAAAGAGAGCGAAACGAGACGAAGCAGGCTGAAAGAGAGCGAAAGGAGTCGAAGGAGGGTGAAAGAGAGCGGAACGAGACGAAGGAGGGTGAAAGAGAGCGAAACGAGACGAAGGAGGGTGAAAGAGATCGAAACGAGATGAAGGAGGGTGAAAGAGAGCTAAACGAGACATTGGAGAGTGAAAGAGAGCGAAACTAGACGAAGGAGGGTGAAAGAGAGCGAAACAAGACGAAGGAGGGCGAAAGAGAGCGAAACGAGAGGAAGGAGGGTGAAAGAGAGCGAAACGAGATGAAGGAGGGTGAAAGAGAGCGAAACGAAATGAAGGAGGGTGAAAGAGAGCGAAACGAGACGAAGGAGGGTGAAAGAGAGCAAAACGAGACGAAGGAGGGTGAAAGAGAGCAACACGAGACGAAGGAGTGTAAAACACAGCGAAACGAGACGAAGGAGGGTGCAAGAGAGCTAAACGAGACGAAGGAGGGTCAAAGAGAGCGAAACAAGAAGGTGGAGGCTGAAAGAGCGAAACGAGACGAAGGAGGTTGATAGAGAGCGAAACAAGATGATGGAGTGTGAAAGAGAGCGAAACGAGAGGAAGGAGGGTGAAAGAGAGCGAAACGAGAAGAAGGAGGGTGAAAGAGAGCGAAACGAGATGAAGGAGGGTGGAAGAGAGCGAAACGAGACGAGGGAGGGTGAAAGAGAGAGAAACGAGACGAAGGAAGGTGAAAGAGAGCGAAACGAGATGAGGGAAGGTGGAAGAGAGCGAAACGAGACAAAGGAGGGTGAAAGGGAGAGAAACGAGATGAAGGAGGGTGAAAGAGAGCGAAACGAGATGAAGGAAGGTGAAAGGGAGCGAAACAAGACGAAGGAGGGTGAAAGAGGGCGAAACGAGATGAAGGCGGGGGAACAGAGCGAAACAAGATGAAAGAAGGGTGAAAGAGAGCAAAACGAGATGAAGGAGGGTGAAAGACAGCGAAACGAGACGAAGGAAGGTGAAAGAGAGAAAAACGAGACGAAGGAGGGTGAAAGAGAGCGAAAGGAGATGAAGGAGGGTGAAAGAGAGTGAAAGGTGTCGAAGGAGGGTGAAAGAGAGTGGAACGAGACGAAGGAGGGTGAAGGAGGCCGAAACGAGATGAAGTAGGGTGAAAGAGAGCGAAACGAGGCGAAGGAGGGTGAAAGAGAGGGAAACGAGAAGAAGGAGGGTGAAAGAGTGCGAAACGAGGCAAAGGAGGGTGAAAGAGAGCGAAACGAGATGAAGGAGGGTCAAAGAGAGCAAAACGAGACGAAGGAGGGTGAAAGAGAGCGAAACGAGATGAAGGAGGGTGAAAGAGAGCTAAACGAGACGAAGGAGGGTCACAGAGAGCAAAACGAGACGAAAGAGGGTAAAAGAGAGCGAAACGAGACGGTGGAGGGTGAAAGAGAGCGAAACGAGACGAAGGAGGGTGAAAGAGAGCGAAACAAGACGAAGGAGGGCGAAAGAGAGCGAAACGAGAGGAAGGAGGGTGAAAGAGAGCGAAACGAGATGAAGGAGGGTGAAAGAGAGTGAAACGAGATGAAGGAGGGTGAAAGAGAGTGAAACGAGACGAAGGAGGGTGAAAGAGAGCGAAAGGAGTCGAAGGAGGATGAAAGAGAGCGGAACGAGATGAAGGAGGGCGAAAGAGAACGAAACGAGACGAAGGAGGTTGAAAGAGAGTGAAACAGACGAAGGAGGGTGAAAGAGGGCAAAACGAGACGAAGGCGGATGGAACAGAGCGAAACAAGATGAAGGAGGGTGAAAGAGAGCGAAACGAGACGAAGGAGTGTGAAAGAGAGCAAAACGAGTTGAGGAGTGTAAAACAGAGCGAAACGAGATGAAGGAGGGTGCAAGAGAGCTAAACGAGACGAAGGAGGGTCAAAGAGAGCGAAACAAGACGGTGGAGCGTGAAAGAGAGCGAAACGTGACGAAGGAGAATGAAAGAGAGCAAAACGAGACGATGGAGGGTGAAAGAGAGCGAAACGAGAGGAAGAAGGGTGAAAGAGAGCGAAACGAGACGAAGGAGGGTGAAAGAGAGCGAAACGAGATGAAGGAGGATGGAAGAGAGCGAAACGAGACGAAGGAGGGTGAAAGGAGAGAAACGAGACGAAGGAAGATGAAAGAGAGCGAAACGAGACGAAGGAAGGTGAAAGAGAGTGAAACGAGACAAAGGAGGGTGAAAGGGAGAGAAACGAGATGAAGGAGGGTGAAGGAGAGCGAAACGAGACGAAGGAGGGTAAAAGAGAGCGAAACGAGACGAAGGAGGGTGAAAGAGAGCGAAACGAGGCGAAGAAAGTTGAAAGAGAGCGAAACGAGACGAAGGAGGGCGAAAGAGAGCGAAACGAGAAGAAGGAGGGTGAAAGAGAGCGAAACGAGACGAAGGAGGGTGGAAGGGAGCTAAACGAGACGGTGGAGGGTGAAAGAGAGCGAAACGAGACGAAGGAGGGTGAAAGAGAGCGAAACAAGACGAAGGAGGGCAAAAGAGAGCGAAACAAGAGGAAGGAGGGTGAAAGAGAGCCAAACGAGATGAAGGAGGGTGAAAGAGAGCGAAACGAGACGAAGCAGGCTGAAAGAGAGCGAAAGGAGTCGAAGGAGGGTGAAAGAGAGCGGAACGAGACGAAGGAGGGTGAAGGAGACCGAAACGAGATGAAGTAGGGTGAAAGAGAGCGAAACGAGGCGAAGGAGGGTGAAAGAGAGGGAAACGAGAAGAAGGAGGGTGAAAGAGTGCGAAACGAGGCAAAGGAGGGTGAAAGAGAGCGAAACGAGATGAAGGAGGGTCAAAGAGAGCAAAACGAGACGAAGGAGGGTGAAAGAGAGCGAAACGAGATGAAGGAGGGTGAAAGAGAGCTAAACGAGACGAAGGAGGGTCACAGAGAGCATAACGAGACGAAAGAGGGTAAAAGAGAGCGAAATGAGACGGTGGAGGGTGAAAGAGAGCGAAACGAGACGAAGGAGGGTGAAAGAGAGCGAAACAAGACGAAGGAGGGCGAAAGAGAGCGAAACGAGAGGAAGGAGGGTGAAAGAGAGCGAAACGAGATGAAGGAGGGTGAAAGAGAGTGAAACGAGATGAAGGAGGGTGAAAGAGAGTGAAACGAGTTGAGGAGTGTAAAACAGAGCGAAACGAGATGAAGGAGGGTGCAAGAGAGCTAAACGAGACGAAGGAGGGTCAAAGAGAGCGAAACAAGACGGTGGAGCGTGAAAGAGAGCGAAACGAGACGAAGGAGAATGAAAGAGAGCAAAACGAGACGATGGAGGGTGAAAGAGAGCAAAGCGAGTTGAGGAGTGTTAAACAGAGCGAAACGAGATGAAGGAGGGTGCAAGAGAGCGAAACGAGATGAAGGAGGATGGAAGAGAGCGAAACGAGACGAAGGAGGGTGAAAGGAGAGAAACGAGACGAAGGAAGATGAAAGAGAGCGAAACGAGACGAAGGAAGGTGAAAGAGAGTGAAACGAGACAAAGGAGGGTGAAAGGGAGAGAAACGAGATGAAGGAGGGTGAAGGAGAGCGAAACGAGACGAAGGAGGGTAAAAGAGAGCGAAACGAGACGAAGGAGGGTGAAAGAGAGCGAAACGAGGCGAAGAAAGTTGAAAGAGAGCGAAACGAGACGAAGGAGGGCGAAAGAGAGCGAAACGAGAAGAAGGAGGGTGAAAGAGAGCGAAACGAGACGAAGGAGGGTGGAAGGGAGCTAAACGAGACGGTGGAGGGTGAAAGAGAGCGAAACGAGACGAAGGAGGGTGAAAGAGAGCGAAACAAGACGAAGGAGGGCAAAAGAGAGCGAAACAAGAGGAAGGAGGGTGAAAGAGAGCGAAACGAGATGAAGGAGGGTGAAAGAGAGCGAAACGAGACGAAGCAGGCTGAAAGAGAGCGAAAGGAGTCGAAGGAGGGTGAAAGAGAGCGGAACGAGACGAAGGAGGGTGAAAGAGAGCGAAACGAGACGAAGGAAGGTGAAAGAGAGCGAAACGAGACGAAGGAGGGTGAAAGAGAGCGAAAGGAGATGAAGGAGGGTGAAAGAGAGCGAAAGGTGTCGAAGGAGGGTGAAAGAGAGTGGAACGAGACGAAGGAGGGTGAAGGAGACCGAAACGAGATGAAGTAGGGTGAAAGAGAGCGAAACGAGGCGAAGGAGGGTGAAAGAGAGGGAAACGAGAAGAAGGAGGGTGAAAGAGTGCGAAACGAGGCAAAGGAGGGTGAAAGAGAGCGAAACGAGATGAAGGAGGGTCAAAGAGAGCAAAACGAGACGAAGGAGGGTGAAAGAGAGCGAAACGAGATGAAGGAGGGTGAAAGAGAGCTAAACGAGACGAAGGAGGGTCACAGAGAGCAAAACGAGACGAAAGAGGGTAAAAGAGAGCGAAACGAGACGGTGGAGGGTGAAAGAGAGCGAAACGAGACGAAGGAGGGTGAAAGAGAGCGAAACAAGACGAAGGAGGGCGAAAGAGAGCGAAACGAGAGGAAGGAGGGTGAAAGAGAGCGAAACGAGATGAAGGAGGGTGAAAGAGAGTGAAACGAGATGAAGGAGGGTGAAAGAGAGTGAAACGAGACGAAGGAGGGTGAAAGAGAGCGAAAGGAGTCGAAGGAGGATGAAAGAGAGCGGAACGAGATGAAGGAGGGCGAAAGAGAACGAAACGAGACGAAGAAGGTTGAAAGAGAGTGAAACGAGACGAAGGAGGGTGAAAGAGGGCAAAACGAGACGAAGGCGGATGGAACAGAGCGAAACAAGATGAAGGAGGGTGAAAGAGAGCGAAACGAGACAAAGGAGTGTGAAAGAGAGCAAAACGAGTTGAGGAGTGTAAAACAGAGCGAAACGAGATGAAGGAGGGTGCAAGAGAGCTAAACGAGACGAAGGAGGGTCAAAGAGAGCGAAACAAGACGGTGGAGCGTGAAAGAGAGCGAAACGAGAGGAAGGAGGATGAAAGAGAGCAAAACGAGACGATGGAGGGTGAAAGAGAGCGAAACGAGAGGAAGAAGGGTGAAAGAGAGCGAAACGAGACGAAGGAGGGTGAAAGAGAGCGAAACGAGATGAAGGAGGATGGAAGAGAGCGAAACGAGACGAAGGAGGGTGAAAGGAGAGAAACGAGACGAAGGAAGATGAAAGAGAGCGAAACGAGACGAAGGAAGGTGAAAGACAGTGAAACGAGACAAAGGAGGGTGAAAGGGAGAGAAACGAGATGAAGGAGGGTGAAGGAGAGCGAAACGAGACGAAGGAGGGTAAAAGAGAGCGAAACGAGACGAAGGAGGGTGAAAGAGAGCGAAACGAGGCGAAGAAAGTTGAAAGAGAGCGAAACGAGACGAAGGAGGGCGAAAGAGAGCGAAACGAGAAGAAGGAGGGTGAAAGAGAGCGAAACGAGACGAAGGAGGGTGGAAGGGAGCTAAACGAGACGGTGGAGGGTGAAAGCGAGCGAAACGAGACGAAGGAGGGTGAAAGAGAGCGAAACAAGACGAAGGAGGGCAAAAGAGAGCGAAACAAGAGGAAGGAGGGTGAAAGAGAGCGAAACGAGATGAAGGAGGGTGAAAGAGAGCGAAACGAGACGAAGCAGGCTGAAAGAGAGCGAAAGGAGTCGAAGGAGGGTGAAAGAGAGCGGAACGAGACGAAGGAGGGTGAAAGAGAGCGAAACGTGACGAAGGCGGGTGAAAGAGATCGAAACGAGATGAAGCAGGGTGAATGAGAGCTAAACGAGACATTGGAGAGTGAAAGAGAGCGAAACTAGACGAAGGAGGGTGAAAGAGAGCGAAACAAGACGAAGGAGGGCGAAAGAGAGCGAAACGAGAGGAAGGAGGGTGAAAGAGAGCGAAAAGAGATGAAGGAGGGTGAAAGAGAACGAAACGAGATGAAGGAGGGTGAAAGAGAGCGAAACGAGACGAAGGAGGGTGAAAGAGAGCGAAACGAGAAGTAGGAGGGTCAAAGAGAGCGAAACGAGACGGTGGAAGGTGAAAGAGAGCGAAACAAAATGGTGGAGGGTGAAAGAGAGCGAAACGAGACGAAGGAGGGTGAAAGAGAGTGAAACAAGACGATGGAGGGTGAAAGAGAGCGAAACGAGAGGAAGGAGGGTGAAAGAGCGCGAAACGAGACAAAGGAGGGTGAAAGAGAGCGAAACGAGATGAAAGAGGGTAAAAGAGAGCGAAACGAGAGGAAGGAGGGTGAAAGAGCGCGAAATGAGACAAAGGAGGGTGAAAGAGAGCGAAACGAGATGAAAGAGGGTAAAAGAGAGCGAAACGAGACGAAGGAGGGTGAAAGAAGGCAAAACGAGATGAAAAAAGTTGAAAGAGAGCGAAACGAGACGAAGGAGGGTGAAAGAGAGCGAAAGGAGATGAAGGAGGGTGAAAGAGAGCGAAATGAGTCGAGGGAGGGTGAAAGAGAGTGGAACGAGACGAAGGAGGGTGAAGGAGGCCGAAACGAGACGAATGAGGGTGAAAGAGAGCGAAACGAGACGAAGGAGGGTAAAAGAGAGCGAAACGAGACGAAGGAGGGTGAAAGAGAGCAAAACGAGGCGAAGAAAGTTGAAAGAGAGCGAAACGAGACGAAGGAGGGCGAAAGAGAGCGAAACGAGAAGAAGGAGGGTGAAAGAGAGCGAATCGAGACGATGGAGGGTGGAAGGGAGCTAAACGAGACGGTGGAGGGTGAAAGAGAGCGAAACGAGACGAAGGAGGGTGAAAGAGAGCGAAACAAGACGAAGGAGGGCGAAAGAGTGCGAAACAAGAGGAAGGAGGGTGAAAGAGAGCGAAACGAGATGAAGGAGGGTGAAAGAGAGCGAAACGAGACGAAGCAGGCTGAAAGAGAGCGAAAGGAGTCGAAGGAGGGTGAAAGAGAGCGGAACGAGACGAAGGAGGGTGAAAGAGAGCGAAACGAGACGAAGGAGGGTGAAAGAGATCGAAACGAGATGAAGGAGGGTGAAAGAGAGCTAAACGAGACATTGGAGAGTGAAAGAGAGCGAAACTAGGCGAAGGAGGGTGAAAGAGAGCGAAACAAGACGAAGGAGGGCGAAAGAGAGCGAAACGAGAGGAAGGAGGGGGAAAGAGAGCGAAACGAGATGAAGGAGGGTGAAAGAGAGCGAAACGAGATGAAGGAGGGTGAAAGAGAGCGATACGAGACGAAGGAGGGTGAAAGAGAGCAAAACGAGACGAAGGAGGGTGAAAGAGAGCAAAACGAGACGAAGGAGTGTAAAACACAGCGAAACGAGACGAAGGAGGGTGCAAGAGAGCTAAACGAGACGAAGGAGGGTCAAAGAGAGCGAAACAAGAAGGTGGAGGCTGAAAGAGAGCGAAACGAGACGAAGGAGGTTGATAGAGAGCGAAACAAGATGATGGAGTGTGAAAGAGAGCGAAACGAGAGGAAGGAGGGTGAAAGAGAGCGAAACGAGAAGAAGGAGGGTGAAAGAGAGCGAAACGAGATGAAGGAGGGTGGAAGAGAGCGAAACGAGACGAAGGAGGGTGAAAGAGAGAGAAACGAGACGAAGGAAGGTGAAAGAGAGCGAAACGAGATGAGGGAAGGTGGAAGAGAGCGAAACGAGACAAAGGAGGGTGAAAGGGAGAGAAACGAGATGAAGGAGGGTGAAAGAGAGCGAAACGAGATGAAGGAAGGTGAAAGGGAGCGAAACAAGACGAAGGAGGGTGAAAGAGGGCGAAACGAGATGAAGGCGGGGGAACAGAGCGAAACAAGATGAAAGAAGGGTGAAAGAGAGCAAAACGAGACGAAGGAGGGTGAAGGAGAGCGAAACGAGACGAAGGAGGGTAAAAGAGAGCGAAACGAGACGAAGGAGGGTGAAAGAGAGCGAAACGAGGCGAAGAAAGTTGAAAGAGAGCGAAACGAGACGAAGGAGGGCGAAAGAGAGCGAAACGAGAAGAAAGAGGGTGAAAGAGAGCGAAACGAGACGAAGGAGGGTGGAAGGGAGCTAAACGAGACGGTGGAGGGTGAAAGAGAGCGAAACGAGACGAAGGAGGGTGAAAGAGAGCGAAACAAGACGAAGGAGGGCGAAAGAGAGCGAAACAAGAGGAAGGAGGGTGAAAGAGAGCGACACGAGATGAAGGAGGGTGAAAGAGAGCGAAACGAGACGAAGCAGGCTGAAAGAGAGCGAAAGGAGTCGGAGGAGGGTGAAAGAGAGCGGAACGAGACGAAGGAGGGTGAAAGAGAGCGAAACGTGACGAAGGAGGGTGAAAGAGATCGAAACGAGATGAAGGAGGGTGAAAGAGAGCTAAACGAGACATTGGAGAGTGAAAGAGAGCGAAACTAGACGAAGGAGGGTGAAAGAGAGCGAAACAAGACGAAGGAGGGCGAAAGAGAGCGAAACGAGAGGAAGGAGGGTGAAAGAGAGCGAAAAGAGATGAAGGAGGGTGAAAGAGAGCGAAACGAGATGAAGGAGGGTGAAAGAGAGCGAAACGAGACGAAGGAGGGTGAAAGAGAGCAAAACGAGACGAAGGAGGGTGAAAGAGAGCAAAACGAGACGAAGGAGTGTAAAACATAGCGAAACGAGACGAAGGAGGGTGCAAGAGAGCTAAACGAGACGAAGGAGGGTCAAAGAGAGCGAAACAAGAAGGTGGAGGCTGAAAGAGAGCGAAACGAGACGAAGGAGGTTGATAGAGAGCGAAACAAGATGATGGAGTGTGAAAGAGAGCGAAACGAGAGGAAGGAGGGTGAAAGAGAGCGAAACGAGAAGAAGGAGGGTGAAAGAGAGCGAAACGAGACAAGGGAGGGTGAAAGGGAGAGAAACGAGATGAAGGAGGGTGAAAGAGAGCGAAACGAGATGAAGGAAGGTGAAAGGGAGCGAAACAAGACGAAGGAGGGTGAAAGAGGGCGAAACGAGATGAAGGCGGGGGGAACAGAGCGAAACAAGATGAAAGAAGGGTGAAAGAGAGCAAAACGAGACGAAGGAGGGTGAAAGACAGCGAAACGAGACGAAGGAAGGTGAAAGAGAGCGAAACGAGACGAAGGAGGGTGAAAGAGAGCGAATGGAGATGAAGGAGGGTGAAAGAGAGCGAAAGGTGTCGAAGGAGGGTGAAAGAGAGTGGAACGAGACGAAGGAGGGTGAAGGAGACCGAAACGAGATGAAGTCGGTTGAAAGAGAGCGAAACGAGGCGAAGGAGGGTGAAAGAGAGGGAAACGAGATGAAGGAGGGTGAAAGAGAGCTAAACGAGATGAAGGAGGGTCACAGAGAGCAAAACGAGATGAAAGAGGGTAAAAGAGAGCGAAACGAGACGGTGGAGGGTGAAAGAGAGCGAAACGAGACGAAGGAGGGTGAAAGAGAGCGAAACAAGACGAAGGAGGGCGAAAGAGAGCGAAACGAGAGGAAGGAGGGTGAAAGAGAGCGAAACGAGATGAAGGAGGGTGAAAGAGAGTGAAACGAGATGAAGGAGGGTGAAAGAGAGTGAAACGAGACGAAGGAGGGTGAAAGAGAGCGAAAGGAGTCGAAGGAGGATGAAAGAGAGCGGAACGAGACGAAGGAGGGTGAAAGAGAACGAAACGAGACGAAGGAGGATGAAAGAGAGTGAAACGAGACGAAGGAGGGTGAAAGAGGGCAAAACGAGACGAAGGCGGATGGAACAGAGCGAAACAAGATGAAGGAGGGTGAAAGAGAGCGAAACGAGACGAAGGAGTGTGAAAGAGAGCAAAACGAGTTGAGGAGTGTAAAACAGAGCGAAACGAGATGAAGGAGGGTGCAAGAGAGCTAAACGAGACGAAGGAGGGTCAAAGAGAGCGAAACAAGACGGTGGAGCGTGAAAGAGAGCGAAACGAGACGAAGGAGGATGAAAGAGAGCAAAACGAGACGATGGAGGGTGAAAGAGAGCGAAACGAGAGGAAGAAGGGTGAAAGAGAGCGAAACGAGACGAAGGAGGGTGAAAGAGAGCGAAACGAGTTGAAGGAGGATGGAAGAGAGCGAAACGAGACGAAGGAGGGTGAAAGGAGAGAAACGAGACGACGGAAGATGAAAGAGAGCGAAACGAGACGAAGGAAGGTGAAAGAGAGTGAAACGAGACAAAGGAGGGTGAAAGGGAGAGAAACGAGATGAAGGAGGGTGAAGGAGAGCGAAACGAGACGAAGGAGGGTAAAAGAGAGCGAAACGAGACGAAGGAGGGTGAAAGAGAGCGAAACGAGGCGAAGAAAGTTGAAAGAGAGCGAAACGAGACGAAGGAGGGCGAAAGAGAGCGAAACGAGAAGAAGGAGGGTGAAAGAGAGCGAAACGAGACGAAGTAGGGTGGAAGGGAGCTAAACGAGACGGTGGAGGGTGAAAGAGAGCGAAACGAGACGAAGGAGGGCGAAAGAGAGCGAAACAAGACGAAGGAGGGCGAAAGAGAGCGAAACAAGAGGAAGGAGGGTGAAAGAGAGCGAAACGAGATGATGGAGGGTGAAAGAGAGCGAAACGAGAGGAAGCAGGCTGAAAGAGAGCGAAAGGAGTCGAAGGAGGGTGAAAGAGAGCGGAACGAGACGAAGGACGGTGAAAGAGAGCGAAACGTGACGAAGGAGGGTGAAAGAGATCGAAACGAGATGAAGGAGGGTGAAAGAGAGCTAAACGAGACATTGGAGAGTGAAAGAGAGCGAAACTAGACGAAGGAGGGTGAAAGAGAGCGAAACAAGACGAAGGAGGGCGAAAGAGAGCGAAACCAGAGGAAGGAGGGTGAAAGAGAGCGAAAAGAGATGAAGGAGGGTGAAAGAGAGCGAAACGAGATGAAGGAGGGTGAAAGAGAGCGAAACGAGACGAAGGAGGGTGAAAGAGAGCGAAACGAGATGAAGGAGGGTGAAAGAGAGCGAAACGAGACGAAGGAGGGTGAAAGAGAGCAAAACGAGACGAAGGAGGGTGAAAGAGAGCAAAACGAGACGAAGGAGTGTAAAACACAGCGAAACGAGACGAAGGAGGGTGCAAGAGAGCTAAACGAGACGAAGGAGGGTCAAAGAGAGCGAAACAAGAAGGTGGAGGCTGAAAGAGAGCGAAACGAGACGAAGGAGGTTGATAGAGAGCGAAACAAGATGATGGAGTGTGAAAGAGAGCGAAACGAGAGGAAGGAGGGTGAAAGAGAGCGAAACGAGCAGAAGGAGGGTGAAAGAGAGCGAAACGAGATGAAGGAGGGTGGAAGAGAGCGAAACGAGACGAAGGAGGGTGAAAGAGAGAGAAACGAGACGAAGGAAGGTGAAAGAGAGCGAAACGAGATGAGGGAAGGTGAAAGAGAGCGAAACGAGACAAAGGAGGGTGAAAGGGAGAGAAACGAGATGAAG